>NC_140019.1:28938675-29268117 GCF_964263955.1 Coregonus lavaretus
CGTCAACGAAGCGTGCCATGATTAATTCCTACAGCATTATCCACCATCCATCGCCAAACTCGCCGACACACCACCTCCCTTTCCAGCACTGCTTGCTTCAGCGTGGCTCTGGCTCCGGTCCTTCTACGTGGAAACCTCCAAGGTTGCGGCTCAACGTCCTCCAAAGTACCAGCACCTGAAAAAACAAGTTTGCTTCGGCTGACTTGTCCAAGCAGAAACACTGTCTGGTTATATATAGATATAATATCCCTCCTATTCTGTGGAATCCAAACAAATTAAAGATGTCTTTCTTGGAGTTGGGCTAACATGGACAATGATAATAAAATAGAAGTGAGCTGTTAGAGTTCACCACTGTTTGGGAAAGGCATCGCTCACTCACACACGTGGACACTGGCCTAATAAAAATTAGGCCATTATCGTGTTTTTACCAGAGATTAATTTAAATGCTAATTAGCTTTGATGCATTGAGGCCTGAGATGATTGACAGGTGTAATAACTCTGAAAGATGCAAGACAAGCAGAATGTTTTCACTGGAGCACTTAGTGGGTAACCAGGGGAGCTGGCTTTTAGTCGCATGGCGGCCAGATTGGGCAACAGTAATGCTGTTCAACATCCAGTCAAACCTCAATGAATGAACCAACAGAAAAAAACAGGCACAGCCCATTATAGAGACAAATGAACTCATGGAGTAAACACATACAGGTCAACGACAACCAGGCACATGCACATTTATGTAAGCACACAAAATGGGAACTGAGACACACACACACACAGAAACACACACACAAATACGCACATACACACATACAAGTACCACTACAAGTATACACAGACATTCACATACTAACACTGAGAGAGCTAGAGTTACTGTGCTTTTAGTAGTGTGCCCAGAGAGCCCAGTGTCTTGTGCCTTTCTTTGTGCTGTGTTGGATGTGGTCAGTCTTTGCCTCTGGATCCTGCCAGTACGGTGTCCATATTAGGATAGCTTCACAGTCACAAGGGAATTGGTGCCAGTCACTCATACTTGTCAGCGTCATAATGAGTTGGTGTCAGTGTCATAAGGAGTTGGTCCTTGTGACTCTCAGGCTCTCCTAATATGGACACCGCATGTCAGAGCATCAGCCTCCCGCAGGATCCTTCCTGCAACGGTCAGCATGCTGCTCTATTCTTGACTACACCTTGATAATCAATTTAAAGTATGATCCAGCATTAGAAGGGTTCTCTATAGCAAACTAACAGCTGTACTGCTGTTTGTAACCACTGGCTACATGGTATCAGATAGAACATTATGAGAGAATACTGGAGAATTCTGTGGTGTGTGCATCCTCTGATGGAACCGCTCCCCTCTCATAGTCTTATCTAAACCTAAAATAAGGATTTGATAAAGTAATAATGTCACATAACCAAAATGTTGTGCTACATCTTCAAATGAACGGAGTAGAAGTGAAATAAAGGCTGGACAAACGCTCAACTTTGAAATGAGCTTTGAATAGATTGCATGGAAAATTAAATAACAATTTTATTGAACAAGAAATTATGTAAACTGACATTCTGGTCTAATGTTACTTAGGCCTTCCCTGATGATGTCAAAGCAACAAACCAGCATTGTTACTTGTTATCGGTTCAAAATCCACAAAAACAAAAAGATAATATCTAGGATTGACCTACCTGCTGCACAGACTCCAGTCTTGTATCTGATGCCCCATGCTTATTTTAAACAACATTATATGGAAGCATGGGTAGGTACCTAGATACATAATCTAGCAAACAGCTGCAGTGTGGCTAGCCTGCTGCTAGCGAGGTAGTCTGTACAACTATATAGACCGCATACAATTTGCGAGGCCAACTTGGTGACTAGAGCACATGGAATCGGCCGCTGACAGATTCACTACTTCATAATGATGATGCGTCTCAAAGAAAAACACTTTTTGAAGTTTCATGGCCATTAATCCTCTATATGTGTGTGAGTCATTTCAAAGCGAAACCATCCAAAAATATATTTCACTCCCAATATAGCGCAATTTAGCGGTGTAATTTATGAAAAAAATGTGGTCCTCATTAAATAGTTTCCATTTTGCGTGTGATTTGATTTTTTCAAACTTCATATTTTAGAAATGTTTTGCTAGGATTGCATACAGCGGGGGCTGAAATTAATGTTTTGTGAAATGGAATTTTATTTAGCAAATCACATCTTTATGAGAAATTAAACCAGGGTGTCCCTTTAAGATGCTGAACAGCAGTCATAAAATAGTCTATTAAGATTCTCTAAAATGATCAAGAATATTATGGGTTAGTACCAGAAAGAGAGACCTATTCCAAAGAAGAACCTGCTTTTCATGAGTAATGTTTCCTGGGAAGTCACATTGAGATTGTTATCTCTTTTTCAAGTAAGCAGTGGAAATTAAAGCTATGGAGGGTTTTTGCTTCAACCTGTACAAACAGCAAGATTACCTATACGCATGTGACGTGTATATTATTTAATTTCTATTGCTATATTTAAAAAGACAGTTAAACCTAGTTAAGCCATAATGTGGTGTTATGTTTCCAACCTTTACCATGGAGGACCACTTAGCAAATGAGTGTTTTCAATAATGCTTTCATGTACTATCCTTTGGGATCAAATACACATCTTATTAAAATAAATAAAACCCAATCCAATCTGCTTCTTAGGTAATCAGAATGTGAGTGCTTTACAAAAACTAGGGTGCAGTTTAGGCATATAACAAGGATTTCATTGTAATAAATTGCAGCTACTGCACAGCAACATTTAATTTCAACAAGAATACATGTTAATAATGCAATTCGACATAAACAAATAAAGTTGATGAATCTGCATAATTAATTGATGATTTCACTTTATTTTATCTTCACAGGTTCTCAAATCTCAAAACGATTGAGCAGCATTTCTTTCTTTCTTTCCTTTTTTTGTGTGGGACACTGTTTTTAGATATAATTTCCCCAGAAGCCCATGTGTGTGTGAAAATGGCCAGCATATGTACTGTGAGGGGTTGGGGGCAGAGCACTGGCTTTGTGGGTCACTGGAGGCCATTTCTCTGGTCACCTGGATGTGCAGCCACTTAAAACCATTTGGAGAAGTAATATTCTGCTCCATTTAAGAGTGGAGTTTTCTCCCTTTTGGGACAGCTGGCTGGAAAATGTGCCCGCTCCTTTGTTGAACACAGTCGGAAAATTAGCAGCGTTTGAATCAATGTTATCTTTCCGAGTTCGGGAGTTTTGTCATCGCTGGAGCTAAACTGGGCTCGTGGAGACTGCTGGCTGTGGAAGAACGGGTACAGAACATTGAGGATCATAGGCAGGGCGGTCAGAGGAGAGTACGGCAAAATAGCCGGGCCCTTATTTCCAAACGAAATTTTTTTTTGAATGTCAGGATCTCAGTAATAATATACCCCTTTACTACTTAGTCCGATATTCTTATGCCAAAACTCAACATGAGACTTATTTAACTGCATATACATGTGTTCCCTCAACGCTGTTTGTCCTGGTTGAAGCAAAAATCCTCTGTCCCAGACCACACACAAAACGTACCCATGTAAGACAGCAATATGAATGGTCAATGTGGCAGTGGAGAAATTGCAATATGTGATGCTAAAATGTTTATTCTATTCTACAGAGCCATTTACTTCATGCTCATATTCTTATCGTTTATTATTTCTTATTGTTGTTGCATTGTCCATAAGGAACCTGCAAGTAAGCATTTCATTGGCGATGTATACCATGCGTATCCTGGACATACGACTAATACAATCTTGAAATTTTAAATGTGTCATGATTAGTGAATAAACCTGCATTTTTATAACAGTATAAAACCTGCTGCACCATCTTAATGTGTTGCTACCTTGCTTAAAATAAAGGCTTTACACATTTTCTCACAATCATCTGTTCAGTTGACTAATGATGTATGTGTGTGTGTGTGTGTGTGTGTGTGTGTGCTGTGTTTGTACGTGTGTCCTTTAAGTTGGGGTACATGAGGGGTATATGTGAGCAAGACAGAGACAGAGAGAGGATGTAACTGTACAATTAATGTTAAAGAATGTGTAAACGCGTAACACATGGCCTGTTAATGCCGACTTGCTGTCTAGGATACAGGGCTCAACAGTAACTCAGGGAAAACAACCACAGCACCCATCATAACGTGCCAAGCCAAAACAATACCTCTTTCTTTGGCCATTGGCTTAACAGGGATTTAACCATGCTGTTACAGTGATGCACTTGGGTTGAATGAAATAAGTAGTTCTGCTCCTGAGCTGCTGAGTAACACTGATCATCTCTAGGGTACCAGCAACTGCATGTGAAGAATTTATTTCCAAAAACCCAAATCCACCAATTTTTCACATTTGTGTTTTTTCATTTTTAAAATATTGATGTCACAAATCTATCATCTGTACAGTTCTTTATAAAAATGTAAGTTATTTGTTACATTTGACTGTGTAAAAACCTAGCAGTACTACTTATTTCTCCGAGAGGGAGGCAGACATATTGCATTTAGCAAAAAAACACAATTATTTTTCTCTCTGAAATAAAGTTTAAACAAATACATGTCAGTCATTGAACAACCCCAATGCTATGATTAGATAGTGAAAAAACACACAAATCTCTTTCAACAACAAAAGCTAATTTACCAACATTTCTGAAAATGGATATATAGTGTTTTGGAATAAAACTCTTCATATTATAGTACCTTTGAATAACAACTGATGAGCAATTGCCCTGATGAGTTTTCACATAGAAATATATGAAACATGGCAAAATTACATATAATTATTCTGTGAAGGAAACATGCATTGCATTAAAGTATTGTTTTTCATTCTATTTCAACTTGGTAAGTTTGTAGTGTATGGAATGTTAATGTTAATTAAGTAGGGCGTTTTTTACTACATGCAATGAAGCATTACAGGGAATCTGGAAGGAACGTCACTCCGATATCTTTTTAGCAATACCCCCAGCAGAGGGCACTAGGTCTCTGTTGATACAGAGAGTTTAGAAAAGTATGTATCTCTCTCTCTCTCTCTCTCTCTCTCTCTCTCTCTCTCTCTCTCTCTCTCTCTCTCTCTCTCTCTCTCTCTCTCTCTCTCTCTCTCTCTCTCTCTCTCTCTCTCTCTCTCTCTCTCTCTCTCTCTCTCTCTCTCTCTCTTTCACACATACACACACACACAGTCCTGTACAACTAACCTTGTGGGGACACACAATTCAGTCCCATTCAAAGTCCTGTTTTCCCTAACCCCTAACCCTTAACATAACCCTAACCTATCCTCTTACCCTAACCTTAACCCTAACCTTACCCTAACCTTAACCCGAAAACCTAACCTTAACCCTAACCCTAAACCTAATCCTAGCTCCTAACCCAAACCCTCATTCTAACCCTAACCCTAATTTTAACCTTAACCCTAAACCCCCTAGAAATAGCATTTGACCTTGTGGGGACCAACAACATGTCCCCAGTTGGTCAAATGTTTGTTTACTATTCTGGTCCCCACAAGTATAGTTAAACATGTACACACACACACACTCACACAAACACACACACAAACACACGCACACACACACACTCACACACAATCAGTACGACAAGTTTACGCAGACCATCTGTACACCTCCCTTGAATCATAAAATCACGGCTCACAAATCTGTAACATCCTGCTTCATTTAAAACCTCAAGAAAGGGTTTACACAGCTAGTGGTGGAACCAACATTATATTATTGGTGATCAAAATTATCATAAGAGGTTACTCCATTTATTTTTCGTACAGTCTCAGAAATATAGTTTTGTTTACAGTTGAAACACTGTATTATGTTCTACCATCAAATCATTTACTGTTTACAAATATTAAAGCTAGTGTGGAAAAACTGTATGTCTGTGAAAAAGGGATACACTTTGCAAAAAGAACAAAGTCAGAAGAAAGCATTCACTCAAAAACCCCAAAGTATGATAGAAATGAAAACAGTGGATTCTGCCCTATATTAAAACTTTTCTACACTTTGCAATCAACCTTCCCCCTTTCTAAGATGAACGCACAAGATGAGATACAATTGATGGACAACCACAGTGAACCAACATTTATTTCCACAGCAAGCTGACACAGGGCTGACAAATTCTGGGAAATCAAACAGAAAAGGATATCATCATCGTGAAATCACAACCCCACCCACCATGTTGATTCACAGTGGGACTGACTGTGCTTGGCAGTGGCGGCCAATGATGGCCCGTGGAGGCCGTGGCTCTGTATTCTGAAGCCCCTGGGCTCAGTCAGTGTGCCGATGAACAGGCACTTGTCATCTGGAGTGTGAAGCGGCCAGGGTTATCCTCAGAGACACAGCGGGGTGAAGTGGGTGACCATGTTTGAGGTCCGCCCAGCTGTTATTGCCCCTAATACTCAACAGATGTCTCCAGGCTGGTGCACTAAGTCCTCGCACATGCCGGCCCGTGGAAATCAAAGCAATGAGCAGTCGGCCGGCTGCACAGCACACACACACACACATATGTACACACACACACACACACACATGCACACATAAACATGCAGGCCTGTGCACACACACACACACACACACCCTCTTCCCTGAAGGGATAATCACTGTATTCATTAAACATTTAGCCAAAATGATGGGGGGCAATTAGGATCATTCTTAATGTTCAGTGGATGTCTCAAGGGATGTCACGCCCCGCCTTGATTTATGTCAACAACTATGTTCTCATTCATAATGTGACTAACCCAAAGCTCTTGGATTGATACCAGTGTCCAAAGCCAGGTGTCAAGCCAATAATTATCATACTGTAGGTAGAACACTCATTTACTGTCACCTGGTTCTCATCATTAATTATAGTAACAATTTGATTTTATTCATATGACAGTCAAAATGATTGCGCTAACAAAATTAGGCACCATATATCTTTTTCATTTTCTATTTTGTATGTATTAGTATTGGCCTTGCTTGTTTTGTTAGCTAAATATGAATATGATATGAATATAATATCTTGTTAAAGCCTAAATAAAAACAGAACATAAAAACAATAATTGTGTTGAATTCATGTGGTAATATTTGGTGTTATAGTAGTAGTTGTCATGATATTGTTATGGAATTAAATGATGATGTACTGTATGTTTATGGAATAAGGCACAAGAGGCTGTGCTATTTGGTCAATATGATCACAGTTAAATTGTGTTATTATAATCACAGTTAAATGGTGTTATTAGGCCAACAAATAATCTTAAACTTAAAAAATATTCAGTGGTGGTGAATAACTGTTTCTGTACAAATTGTACACTGTTGATTTCCCACAACCCCTTCATTTTATCAGTCAACTAAAAACCTCCATCTTCATGTGTTTGCAATGGCAGAGCCGCTTAGGAAAATATTTGTTACACTTTACCTGTTTATCATACTAAAAATATTGCCCCCTGTTTTAATTATGTCAAACCTTCTCAGAGTGAAACTCGACGCGTTCAAACATGCAAACGCAAATCAAGGTTTAATAAAAAGCGCCACTGTGTTCAAACACAGAATCCATGCGAAGGCTCTCATTTGAGGGCGGAAAAAAGAAAGTGGAGAGTTGCTTTGCTCCAAGTGGTCACAAGGGGGTTGAGCATTTCGGCCCTTGCTCAGGCTGCTCGCTTACTTTGGAGAGCGCTTTGGGGAAGGCAACATTAGATATAATGAAACATTCAGTGACCCCCCCTCCCCCCTCCCCCCTCCAACCTCCTCTCTCTCATTCTCTTCCACTGTAGAGAATACTATGCCATCCAGGGGAAACTTTTCAGAGCATGTTGCAATATTTGATTGCCCATCCATGGTATTTAGTTAAGTACCTAAACTGCAAATGCTTAATTGTAAAATTAAAATATATCTAATTAGACTCCATTAGACTTGTTTGGGTTTCTTGCATATTAATTATTTCAGTCCACATAAACTGTGTGGGGATCTCCTTAAATTCACACATTAAAGAGAGATCTTACAATATCTAGCAATTTTGTGATTGTCAAACAAAAGAACAGTAGGTTTCTCCTCACTCAGAACTCCAGTCCAGATACATTATCCATATATGCTAACCTTCATACTTTGAGTTGCTCTTTACTACCGTAGCTGCACGGGGTAAGCGTCATCTCCCAGGGGTAGTAAGACCCCCTTTCTGGGTATAAGTGCCCGATGGCCCCGAAAAAGGGGATTGACAAGGATTGCCATAGAGAAGAAAATAAACTATAATGATGTCATACACACAAGGTAAGACATCTGTTTTGAACATTGTGACAGGCAAGGGACTATGGATAGAATCATATTCAAAGTGAAAATAATTCATAGATTGATCATTCCGTTCTAACACTCAGGGTCTCCAAGCATGGTCAACCCTCACCTTTTTTAAGGGTTAGCTACACCTTTGAAATGATTAAGTGTTACAGTATACCACATTGTTTCTACTTGTGTTGAAACTCAGATTGATGTTTTAGATAGAGTTGTTCTCTTACACAGTTTATGGCTAGTTTTTACTGCCATTGTGGTAACTTTGTCACATTTGTCTGGCCTTCATGTTAGTGATGGCTTTATTCCCAAGTAGGAACAGCCTCACTAGCCTGACACCAGTGAATTCTTACCCAAATACCCAGTAAAAAGATATTCCCACAAAGCATATGCAACTTATAAGAAGCTTTTTGTTTTTTGCATTTGAAATATTATTTTCATGATTTGGGGATCTTTTATGAGGAGGGTGATGGTTAAAACTAGACCTCATAAATCATCAGCAGCGGAAGGCCAAGCTAAATAGAACAGCAGAAATATATCTCTAGACCTGTGGTCTCCAAGGCATTCCTAGTCGATCACCAAACATTTCTGTAAAAAACCCAACGATAAAGCCTTGCGTTCCTATTTGTTTTATTCGCATTTCTTCTGCCCATCTGTAAAAACATGAGGAAGAGGATGAGTGACATGAATTGAAAGGGTGATATTACTAGACACTTGTGATGTACTGTCTTATTAGTTTGAGTTTGAGTTTATTTATTCTCGCTCACAGATAAAACTGAAGAAATGCAGAATTTACATGACTAATAATTGCAAAACACTCATTTAAAATACATAACACATAATACGTGACATAAATATAATACAGAACACTTAAAACATTACAGGACATTTTTCATGATGGAAATTGAAATATTAAAATGTGATTGTAAAAAAAGACTTTTTGGGGGAAAGCCATTTAAGAGCTAGAGTTATTATACAGTCTGACAGCAGTGGGTAGAGTGGCGTTTCGCAGGCGGATTGCACGGGCAGGTAAAGTAATCACTTTTGGTCCCTTCGGAGGTGTTTACAATGCCTGATGGGCAAGGCAGCGTAGGTCAGCGCCAGGCCCCTCTCGTTTTTACATTTACATTTACGTCATTTAGCAGACGCTCTTATCCAGAGCGACTTACAGTTAGTGAATACATTATTATTTTTTTATACTGGCCCCCCGTGGGGCAGCCTGACTTCGGCCCCTATATCTCAGATACTGGTCATAAAGCAGCCTGACTTCGGCCCCTATATCTCAGATACTGGTCATAAAGCAGCCTGACTTCGGCCCCTATATCTCAGATACTGGTCATAAAGCAGCCTGACTTCGGCCCCTATATCTCAGATACTGGTCATAAAGCAGCCTGACTTCGGCCCCTATATCTCAGATACTGGTCATGAAGGAGCCTGACTTCGGCCCCTATATCTCAGATACTGGTCATGAAGGAGCCTGACTTCGGCCCCTATATCTCACCCAGCTTCTATGTCACAGAGGGAAGGAGAGAGAGAAAGATTGTCACCATAGGGTCATGGAAGCCAACAGTAAATACACATTTGAACATAGCCAATCAGAGATCCCCCATTCACAGCTACTGTCATTAACAAGGGACAAGTGCCAGTATGTCGCTGACTGGTTGGCATTACTCACTTGTGCCCAGGAGTAGTCCATTGGCACAGTGGAAGGGGGCACCTACTTACAACATACAAGACACACTTATACACACAGCACTGATTACATTATCAATGGGGGTTAGGTGAATTCCAGGACAGATAGTATTTTGAGCATTGACCAGATCAAATGTGACCAACCTGATTCAAGGTTCCTCCATTACTCTGAAGCGGGACTGGTGTCTGGCCACTGCCTTAACATCTCCTGATATGGTTGGGGGGTTCCCATGACGCTAGCCTGGGCAGCCGCTAGTGGGCTTTATGGATCTTCACTATTCGTCTGGGCTTGTTGTGTACAGTCGGAACAGCCGGTCCCCCGGCGACCGGTTCGTACATAAATCATTCTCCATTCAAGGTTGCAAAGGATTCCAGCTTGCGTTGTTATTATTAGCAGCATGTGTCTTTTTTAATATCGAGGAATATTTCACCTTCTCTTGTCATAGAGTAACACCATTAATTGGTGCATGAGGCAGAAATAATGCAGTGTGACTTGAGTTTCGCCATCAGCTGGAAGACTGTCACCTTTTCTCAGTGGAGGGAGAGCAGAGCGACGGTGTCTGTGAGTCGGGTGAGAGGCAGCCTCAGTCCAGTAAAATAAAATAAAAAGCTAATTATTATGCTCACTAAGCTGTGCCTCACAAGTAATACAACAAATGGTATATTACCAGTGAGATCATATACCTACATCTTTTAAATATAATTTCAAAATGGTCTGAGAATAACAACATTGGCAGGGCAATTCAAGCATTGCCAATATGCAGTGATTATGTATTGGGCCTATAGATCACTGCACAAACCTAATTGCTACAGAACTGTTTAAAATTGATTCATGTTGCATAGGCTTACGTTTTTTAAGTCATGTTTTAAAAAAATAATCTGAGCGGTAGATCTTGGCTTGCATTTTGACTCAGACAGGGATCTTGACTCAGAAAAGGTTGGTGACCACTGCGCTAGACATACTGACTGCTTTCAATCTAAATACTGTTGGTCTAAGTACAAGTGATGTTGTGTTTCACTCATATTAAATCCTATTTTCAGAATATATGCTTGCCTTCCCTTTCATTTAAAGGGACCATCGACTGACTTTATGCTTTTGGTTTCTGGTGACGATTGGGTAAAATAGTATTAATAAACTCATAAAAAAATAATAATTTTTTATTACAGTATGCGTTGTATTCTTTAAGAATCAATGATTATTTCAAATGACCATTGAACAGCAGGAAATACTCCAGATTGTGACTTTAAAATGGTACAATGGCAATAGCAGCTGAATAACCTATTACCTATAGCTAGGCCCTATACTGAAAAATAAAAACATATTAGATAGTGAAAATCAAGATTACAGCATTTTGCATTTATTCTTTGAATGACAAGTAAAAAAAATAACATCTCCCCTCACAAAGTATTTCCCGCCACAAATAAACTTGATAAACTGGTTCAACCGGGGGCGTTGATTTTGCGATGGCAATATCCGAACAACGTTTGACTATGATCTCACATTTATTCCACAGCCTGCTCGTTTCAATTTGAATAATCCCTCTGACTGACCGGGTGGCGGAGAACACAGTTTCTCTTTGCAACGGCACCATGACGTCTCCCCCTAAGAACGTGTCCCCATGGTTCAGGGTGCCAGACACTGGCCAGGGTAAGTGAGTGCGAACCTAAATAAACTCCATTATGCTCTGCATTTCTCCGGCTCCTGTCACACACTCGAGGTAAACACACAGCTTCCTGCGAACACTTCTGGTGCACTTGCAATTACATCAGGCCACAACAGCACTACATCACTTGGCCTCCGTCGTAAATGGCGATGAACACAAATACGTCCAAAAACACGCCGTCGGGGTAACCTACAGTGAAAAGGTCAATTAATAAAGTGTGTCCGTAATATTTGTTTAAATACAGGCGAAGCCGCGCTGGGAATAGAGGTAACCTGTGCCTGTAATGAGGTGGACTAATGTAACGAATGAAATGCGACAAACTGTTTCCACACAAACAGTGTGGTTGTTCACCCCGACAGCCCACCGCTGACAGCAATACACACACAACACTATTGACACGACCATGAGGTCATCCGTGACACAAAAATGGTTATTTCAGGGATTTCGAAGGATTCCATCCTCACATTGCTCACAGGATTCAGTGTGTCCCCAGTACTATGTTTTAGTACTATGTTTAATACAGTAATCAATGTATTACGCTGAAAAATAACATACATTCAATCATTCATAACTCTCACACTTGTTCTACCATCAACTGGAAGGTAGAACAGTGCGTCTTGGAATACATACTGGGTATTACCACTTGTTGTATGACTGTATTATCTTCAAGTGTGTGTACAACAACCAATAAACAGCCAATGGTACTGTGACAATTTACTGTGAACAGCCAATGGTACTGTGACAATTTACTGTGAACAGCCAATGGTGCTGTGACAATTTACTGTGCACCCTGTGTGTCCCTTTAAAAGAACATGTGAGTGAATACTGGACTCGACTTCAGCGTTTGAGCCAGTGGGAAGAATTCCTGTGGTAGCTGGTTATTCTATGAAGACTAGCACCCCTGACAGGACCACCTAGGCCTTGTGTTTATTGTTGGAGAAAGTGTTTTGGAGGACACAGAAGCTGGGCATCGCTCTTAGAGTGAGAGAGACAGAGGGAGAGAGAGAGAGAGAGAGAGAGAGAGAGAGAGATGGATGGATGGATGGATGGATAGTTTTTTGGATGATGGGGGTTTTGGGGCCAGTGGTGTTGGGAGGCCGAGAGGGCACTTGGAAGCCGTGGCACGGGGACGATTTGGGATGGCTCCCAGCCGACCCCCTCCGAGGTGTCAATGTTATGACATGTGTACCACTCCACTGTTTTCTCTCACAACAAGAGCACTGCATCTTCCAGGGTGGCCGGCCTCATAAAATAAGCTTGATTTACATGCTGGGGATCAGACCGTCCACCTTCCCCTCTTCCTGTTTCACTTATGCCCCACTTCCTGTGGGCCCTGCCGGCCGGCCGGCCGGAGTGATAAATAATCCCCTGGAGAATTGGAAAGTTGAGCTATCTACCCATCTTCATGAGAAATTCCTGTGACGTCTTATCCTTAAATGGATAGTTCAGCCAAATTATACATTTTCATATGTGAAATGTGTATTTTAGCTAAACTGTCCCTTTAATGTTTTAGTGTTGATATGCACGCTGACAAGTGATGTTCACATAATCATGTTATTAGTGTTGTATTCAGTTTGTAACATTGTCTTTGTTGTTGTTCTTGGGCCAGTGTGGGAGATAATTATTATTTTGCATGCATTGTTACATTTAGCATGGCTGTTCCTCACATCTTCACCATAAATAGTTCCTTGTTAATGTAATAATGATTCGCAATAATGAAAGGACTCTCTTCGTGCTTCATCTGAGATCACTGCGGGAATCCCAAAACCAATACAGCGTCTTGGAGATTTTGGATGTCGTTTCTCCTTTCTCATGTAGTGGAATCTCAGAAATGGAAAACATGAATTGGGCTAATATATGTCACACACATTCTTCAGAGATGTGGGTAAGCCAAATAAGTATTTGGTTGAACCGCAAAGGGTCGTTCAGGGAATAGGACATGAGATTAATTGTTGTATATAATGGCTCGTTGATGTTGATTCAATGTGTTACACTGACGCACAATGTGCTACATTGGAAACTATGTCAAAATAATATGTTACTAAAAAGCACTGAGAGGAGGTAGCAGTGGTGTAAAGTACTTAAATAAAGCTACTTTAAAGTACTACTTAAGTAGTCTTTTGAGGTATCTGTACTTTACTTTACTATTTATATTTTGACAACTTTTACTCTACTACATTCCTAAAGAAAATAATGTTCTTTTTACTCCATACATTTTCCCTGACACCCAAAAGTACTCGTTACATTTCGAATGCTTAGCAGGACAGGAAAACGGTCAAATTCACACACATCAAGAGAACATCCCTGGTCATCCCTACTGCCTCTTATCTGGCAGACTCACTAAACACAAATGCTTCGTTTGTAAATGATGTCTGTGTGTTGGAGTGTGCCCCTGGCTATCCGTAAATTTAAAAAACATGAACATTGTGCCGTCTGGTTTGCTTAATATAAGGAATGTGAAATTATTTATACTTTTACTTTTGAAACGTAAGTATATTTTAGCAATTACATTTACTTTTGATACTTAAGTATATTTAAAACCCAGTACTTTTAGACTTTTACTCAAGTAGTATTTGACTGGGTGACTTTCACTTTTACTTGAGTGATTTTCTATTAAGGTATCTTTACTTTTACTATGACAATTGGGTTCTTTTCCCACCACTGTGAGGTAGCCTTAATAGTAGACTAGCCAACCTGGAAAAAGTGCTTGATTTTTTGTTGGGTTGCTTGTTACAGGCTGTCATCCTTGCTAGATCAAACAATGATGGGGTGATACACACACTTAGGCTGGATAACACGTTAAATGTTCATTAATAAGGCCATTTTCAATGGGTTGAAAATCACATCTGGTGAAAATGGGCATAATGGAAATAGTGAAAGGTTAAATATCATGACATTCTCAACAAAAATAAACACTTAGAATATGGATGCATTAATAGTTACTTTTCATACAGTTATTATGCTTCAAGACGTAAAAGTAACTATTAATACATCCATTCCATAGTCTAAGTGTTTATGTTTCACATTTCAGCAGGACAATAACCTAAAACACAAGGCCAAATATACACTGGAGTTGCTTACCAAGACGACATTGAATGTTCCTGAGTGAACTAGTTACAGTTTTGACTTAAATCGGCTTGAAAATATATGGCAAAACTTGAAAATGTCTGTCTAGCAATGATCAACAACCAACTTGACAGAGCTTGAAGAGAATAATGTGCAGATATTGTACAATTCAGGTGTGAAAAGTTCTTAGTGACTTACCTAGAAAGACTCAGCGCTGTAATCATTGCCAAAGGTGATTCTAACATGTATTGACTCAGGGGGTTGAATACTTATATATATTATATATATTAGTGTTTTATTTTTCATTACTTTTTTACAAATGTTAGAATTTTTCTTCCACTTTGACACAGTATTTTGTGTAGATCGCTGACAAAAAATGTCAATTAAATCAATTTTAATCCCATTTTGTAACACAACAAAATGTGGAAAATGTCAAGGGGTGTGAATATTTTCTGAAGGCACTGTATCATAATAACCAAATATAGCCTATTAGTAGCTGTATATAGAGATTTTTCATAATTTCATAATTAATAAAAATAATAATAATTACGACGGAACTCTGGTGTTTCTATGTCAAACAGTTTTGTTATATTTGAGTCTTCTGTGATGTATATAAAGTGTAAAATTGGGATGCAAACTCAAAATGTAATACATTTCAACTCTATATCTGACATGGTACAGGTGTCGTCTTTTTTAAAAGTCCATAACCATGTGTATGAGGTGTATACCTTTGTTTCAAAGTAGATTTGTTTAAGGCTACAAATAATCACTCTATGTGACCCTGATTTTGCCCACAGCAGTAAAAGGTTAAAAGACTACCATCCTAACTATTTTACATTCCCTGAGACCAACCAGAAATTTTTCCTGGGCCAAATATTACGAGATTTTTACAAAACAGCCACACAATGTTTCTGCATCAAGAGTAGGCTACGCTTCAATTGCTCGTTCGGTGCAGCGAACTGCAGGGCTGCAGTGCTCCACTTCTCACAATGGTTCTCACAATGGTGCTGGTTTAGTAAAGTTAGATCAAAGCTGAATCAATGTCTTGGAAGATCCCAATGATAGTATAACGTTACTGTTACACCAAAAACACCACCTTATTTCTTATGAGATTTTAGAATGGTTAGCTGAATAGTCCCCAGAAATTATTATGCAGCCAAAACCCAACAGTGAGCCACTAGGCAGAATGTTCTTTGATTGTAACAAAATACAGGAAGGCTATATAGTTTGTTAACACCATCTGCTCTAATTTGCTCACAAAACAGTAATTAAAGAATATCTAAATGCATATTCCCATGAAACTGATTGAGATCAAATGATTGGGATGGAGACGCAGTTTGGACATTTCACTGGTAAAACGTGAAGCATTATCAGTCACGATTGACAGTGATGATGCCGTGTCCTATTTTGAAGTTAGTAACACCTAACTTGGTGTTTGAAGGTATTAAAAATAGAACATTTCGTTGAGTCAATAGGCAGACGTTGCAATTGGAGGATGCATTTTATTCATGTAGGCTACACTGTCCCGCGAATGTCCCGCAAAATCATCCTGTTGTCCCACATTTGGGTATTTTAAATGTGGTCATCCTAGGCCCAAAACCAACAAGCACTGACTGGTCCAGTTTCACAATCAACGCCATGGCTGGCTAGGATCTAGACCATGTCAGAGAAAAGTTGGACAGATTTCTCTCTGATGCATTTCTGTAAAGAAATAAATATCAAAAATTCCATTAAATGTTTGCACATCTATCTACGAGGACAAATGTTTCCATAAACCTCACGGGCCTTACCTTTTGTATGTCTTTTATCCATACTCTCTCTGTAGCTCAGTGCCAGTATTGTGTTTAAACACCACACACACACACACACACACACACACACATACACACACACACACACACTAGCCTTGTGTAGCAGCTAGCCTAGCGCCTGTCATCATGGGTCTCCCCAAAACTGTCAAGGAAACACAGCCATTATGCAAACATGGCCACTGTCAGCTTGGACACTGGCCATGTAATCAACACACGCTTCGCCTCCGGCGTCAGCTAAAAAGAGCCTCTCATCTCGCAGCACAAATAGGGAAGCCCTTATGCCACGTTGTCATCGTCAATATATCCAGGCCATGATGATGTTCCCATACAAATATTTCATGTCGTAGATGGCGTCCAAGACTCACAGCCAATGAATGGACAGGAAACCTGTGTTCTATCACTAATAAAAGACAGACAGAATTAAGTAAACATGAAAAATTGCCTTCTAACGCACCCTTCACCTAGGGCAATGCTCTTAACACCCTTTCAGTATTTCTTTGCCAAGTGGTCCGGCATTTGTTTTTCAGACAGAAGCCACTTGAATAAATTGAATTGACCTACATGGAGTGGTTACTGTTTCCAAAGATAATTGAAGTATTCATTTTAATTGCCATTTCCATTTCATTAATTAAAGCCAACACTCGCCCCATTGCCTCTTGAAAGGGTACCACAACATTCAAAAGTGTTTCTTAAATATGGGTAGTGTATGCACTGAAGCGTGTTCTAAATGAGGTTTTCTTTGCTAAGTGTCTCTGTCTATTTTGGTATGTCAAAGCTCATGATTGACTGTACAGAAAAATAAAAAAATGTAATGTGTGATGGCAGAGAGCTCAGGAATGCATTCAACTGACTGATAAAAATGGTTTTTTTTTGCTGTTTCTTCACACCTAACACACAGAGAGAGCCCTTTTGGTGCAAAGTACTAGGTTCATTCAGTTGTAATTGTTGAGGGGATTGTATAAAAACAATTCACGGCAGTATGACCATAAGAAGATCTGCAATGTCAGAATAGTGTAGATCTAAGCCAGGATTAAAATCCTGTGAATAAAATTAACCTTCTACTTTATTAATAACAGTTTACTCTTCAGCTGAAGTTGATGGATGGATGGGGTAAATGTGTCATCCCTCAAATCATTAAACAATTTCAACCTCTATCCTTTTTTATTATCTAAAGCCTGATATCTCAATATCTATGTGGACATTTTAATATGAAATAAAATCCTCAGTCTAACCAGTGGTCTGTTCAAAACTTGGCACGGGATGCACGTTTATTTATATATTACATGTGTCGGGTCCAGCTCACAGTTGGGGGCATTTCTTTCTATCAAAAGCTCCTTTTTCAGACCCCTTTTTTCCTCTTTTCACATGTAGTCTCCGTTACGAGAAAATATCACTGTAAATGACCATCTCTCCATGTTTTCCTTGCATAGACAACAGTTCTTGTCAAAATATATGAAAATATTGAAAACATTTGAAAAGTCAATATGCAACACAAATCAAGTACTAACATGTCTTTCCTGGACAAAAGCCGTTATTAAGTTGTATAAGCAGGGACGCACAGTCTCGTACCAGGTATTTTAGATTGTATGGTGAAGAGAAAGTTCAACGGACATTTCACTTTTATATTAAAGATTAACTGAAACGTTTTAGTAAATTAAGGTAATTTTGATAACCAAATGTGATAAAGAAGCATGTTCCTACCCTTTAAACAGCTGAAAAACCATATTTATGTTAAAACATTTGAACATTGCCTCATCTGAATACTGTGTGCCGCCATCTTGATAATCACCTGAATGGTTCTTCTGACAGGCAGCCCAGATTACAATGCATGTTAGTAGCCTCATTGAGAATATTTTAATTTTGACAACAATAAAAACAACATGCAAATAAGTGCCTTTTTAGAAGGCTATCCTGTTAGGTAACATGGCAGGAATGATAAATTAACAAAACATATATATACTGTGAAAGGTGGGCTATCTTAGCTAGCTAGCCAGCTAGTCCAAAACCACAGCAAGCTCAGCCATCATTGATGGACATTTTGCTAGCTAGTGATGTTAGCATAACAGCTTGCTACAGTGCAGGATTTTACTATGGATTATGGATTTCACTATGGACATTGGCAGCATCATTTGGTAAGTCTCACAACTAGCTGCAATTTATTTAATAGGTGGACACTGTTAACAACCCTACATGTATGTAGCTAACTCTTTCAAAACAGACACCTAGCTAGTTAGCTTGCATTGACTGAACACTACTTTTTCTAGCCAGCTGTTTCTAGCTCAGCTAGCTAGCTAGCCTCTCCTAGGTTTGACACATCTGAATTCCCTCAGTGCAAAAGTGACTTTATTATTGTGCAGTTAGCTTACTAACCTTGTATGCTGTTAGCTAACAGTATGAGCCGATGCCCATGTCAAAACTACTGTAATGTTTAACACAGCTAGACCTTGCTCGCTGAATGAACACAAAATTATGTTCAAGTAGGTTTTTGACTGGGCTATACAGGCTTATTCGATGCTAGCTGCCTCCTTTGTTATTGTGGACATGAATGTGAAAATCACTGTAATGTCATGTAGCCTACAGCTGAATGAGTTCAAAAACATATGCAAGTGGATTTTTAACTGGACTATAACATGGTTGTTAGTATTTTATTGTTTTTGGTAGTTGGTAGTTTTAGCTTTTAGTTTATGCCCTTCTTGATCAGTCTAGATTTTTAAAAAAAGCCATGAGTAAAGTAGGCGTGCAGATGCTCTTCCGTTCCCATGACATTGTTTCAATATGGCTGCCGCCACATCTCTCTAAGCCTCCTTGAAAACCTTCAAATAATATGTTCTAAAAGCATTTTCATAACATCACGTTCAACAAGTTTACCTACACCGACATGTAAAACAATGTTGTAGGTTGATTAGAGTAATGTCAAGATGAAACCATGTCCAATGACATTGGTTGTGCTTGCGTAGATTCAGCTACAGTGAGGGAAAAAACGATTTGATCCCCTGCTGATTTTGTACGTTTGCCCACTGACAAAGAAATGATCGGTCTATAATTTTAATGGTAGGTTTATTTGAACAGTGAGAGACAGAATAACAACAACAAAATCCAGAAAAACGCATGTCAGAAATGTTAGAAATTGATTTGCATTTTAATGAGGGAAATAAGTATTTGACCCCCTCTCAATCAGAAAGATTTCTGGCTCCCAGGTGTCTTTTATATAGGTAATGAGCTGAGATTAGGAGCACACTCTTAAAGGGAGTGCTCCTAATCTCAGCTTGTTACCTGTATAAAAGACACCTGTCCACAGAAGCAATCAATCAATCAGATTCCAAACTCTCCACCATGGCCAAGACCAAAGAGCTCTCCAAGGATGTCAGGGACAAGATTGTAGACCTACACAAGGCTGGAATGGGCTACAAGACCATCGCCAAGCAGCAACTCGTTGTGTTTGGAGGAGGAGGAATGCTGCCTATGACCCCAAGAACACCATCCCCACCGTCAAACATGGAGGGGGAAACATTATGCTTTGGGTGTGTTTTTCTGCTAAGGGGACAGGACAACTTCACCGCATCAAAGGGACGATGGACGGGGCCATGTACCGTCAAATGTTGGGTGAGAACCTCCTTCCCTCAGCCAGGGCATTGAAAATGGGTCGTGGATGGGTATTCCAGCATGACAATGACCCAAAACACACGGCCAAGGCAACAAAGGAGTGGCTCAAGAAGAAGCACATTAAGGTCCTGGAGTGGCCTAGCCAGTCTCCAGACCTTAATCCCATAGAAAATCTGTGGAGGGAGCTGAAGGTTCGAGTTGCCAAACGTCAGGCTCGAAACCTTAATGACTTGGAGAAGATCTGCAAAGAGGAGTGGGACAAAATCCCTCCTGAGATGTGTGCAAACCTGGTGGCCAACTACATGAAACATCTGACCTCTGTGATTGCCAACAAGGGTTTTGCCACCAAGTACTAAGTCATGTTTTGCAGAGGGGTCAATGTCACGGTTTCGGCCGAGGCTGCCTCTCTTCCTTGTTCGGGCAGGCTTCGGCGTTCGTTGTCTCCGGAATACTAGCTGCCACCGTTGTATGTTTCATGTTCGTTTGCTTTGGTCTGTTTGTTGTGACACCTGTTCTCGTTTAGCGTAATTAGTGTCCTATAAGTTTCTCGTTGTGTTTGTCTAGTGTTGTGTGTGATTGATTTATTTCTGTCGTGTGTTGTGCTTGTATTTGCTTATTCGCTCGGTTGAGCTTCACTCCACTTTGTTGGAGCGTTTACGCACATGTTTAGTGCGCCTTTTGTTTGTGTCGCCTTCGTGCGTAGTTTCGCCTTCGGGCAAGTTTTGTTCGTATTTTCCTTGTTGGAATTTGAACTAAAGTCTTTTGGACTATACTTCGGTGTCCTGCGCTTGATTCCACCACTACACCCACCTACAGCATTCTTGACAGAATCACACACCATCAAGAATGGAATCAGCAGGAGCCGCAGCAGCCCAGGCGACGCTGGAGGACAAGGTCCGTGAACAAAGTGACCAGATCCTGCAGATGGGGTCCGCACTGCAGGAGGTGATCACCACCATCCGAGGCTGGGGGACTCCTCCACCGCCATCCTCCCTGCCAGCACCATCGGCCAGTCAGCCCATTCCCGTTCCGGAACCCCGAGGAGTTCGACTCTCGCTCCCGAGGGCCTACGATGGGACCGCGGCCGGGTGTCAGGGATTCCTTCTCCAGGTGGAGCTGTACCTGGCCACCGTGCACCCGGCGCCCTCGGGACATGAGAGCGTGTCCGCCCTGATCTCCTGCCTTTCCGGGAAGGCGTTGGAATGGGCCAACGCGGAGTGGAGGAGGATCGACGCGGATACCATCACCTACGACGAGTTCTCCCGCCGCTTCAGGGCGGTGTTTGACCATCCCCCGGAGGGGAAAGCGGCGGGGGAGCGTCTGGTCTTCCTCCGGCAGGGGAGGAGGAGTGCCCAGGAGTTCGCCCTAGAATTCCGTACTCTAGCGGCAGATGCAGGGTGGAATGAGCGGGCTCTCGTCGATCACTACAGATGTAGTCTTCGCGAGGACGTCCGTCGGGAGCTGGCCTGTAGGGACACCAGCCTCTCGTTCGACCAGTTGGTCGACATGTCCATCAGGCTGGATAACCTGCTAGCTACCCGCGGAGGTAGTTCCGAGGGGGGTCCATCCATTTCACCCTCCAGCGCCTCCGAGCCGTGCCCCATGGAGCTCGGGGGCGCTGGCGCTAGAGAGAGGAGGGGTCGGCTTACGAGGGGGTCCATCTCCTGCACCAACTGTGGTCGGGGAGGACACACCGCGGCTAGGTGCTGGGGATGGCCTCCTAGGGGAGAGGACGACAGGTCCCGCACTGGGGATTCCTTCCAGGTGAGTAGGCGCCCCACTCACCCAGAGCTCTCTGTTGCACATTTCTGTATACCTGTGCGTTTTCCACAGGTAGCACCTCATTCCCAGCATAAGGCGCTGGTAGATTCAGGCGCGACTGGGAATTTTGTTGATAAGAAGTTTTGTTTAGCCTTAGGGATTCCCCTTCTTCCTGTTGATGTCCCTTTCCCCGTTCATGCCCTAGATAGCCGTCCGTTGGGTGCGGGCTTGATCAGGGAGGTCACTGCGCCACTTAGGATGTGTGCGCAGGGGGGTCATCAGGAGATGATTCAGCTATTTCTGATTGACTCGCCTGCGTATCCGGTGGTGCTGGGCATGCCCTGGTTGAGTACCCATAACCCATCTATTTCGTGGCAGGAGAGGGCTCTGATGGAGTGGTCTGCCCAGTGTGTGGGTCGATGTTTGGGCGTTTCCGTAGGGGTTACCTCGGTGGAGAGTCCAAACCAGGTGCCCGCATTGCACGTTCCCCCTGAGTATGGGGATTTGGCTATTGCGTTTAGTAAGTCGAGGGCGACGCGGTTGCCGCCCCATAGGCAGGGAGATTGTGCGATAGACCTCCAGGCAGGAGCTGCGCTCCCACGGAGCCATGTGTATCCTCTGTCTCAGGAGGAGAAGAAAGCTATGGAGACTTACATAGACGAATCTCTGAGACAAGGATACATACGGCCTTCCACTTCCCCTGCGTCCTCAAGTTTCTTTTTTGTGAAGAAAAAGGATGGTGGTTTACGCCCGTGCATCGATTACCGTGGTCTCAATCAGATCACGGTGAAGTACAGTTATCCACTCCCGCTGATTGCGACCATGACTGAGACATTGCATGGGGCGCGTTTCTTCACTAAATTAGATCTCAGGAGCGCGTACAACTTGGTGTGCATCAGGGGGGGCGATGAATGGAAGACAGCCTTTAGTACCACCTCGGGCCATTACGAGTATCTTGTCATGCCATACGGGTTGATGAACGCTCCGTCAGTTTTCCAATCATTCGTGGATGAGATCTTCAGGGACATGCAGGGGCAGGGGGTGGTTGTGTACATAGATGACATTCTCGTGTACTCGCCTACCCGTGTCGAGCATGTGGCCCTGGTGCGCAGAGTGTTGCGGAGGCTGGTGGAGCACGACCTGTATGTTAAGGCAGAGAAGTGTCTGTTTTTCCAGGAGTCGGTCTCCTTTTTGGGGTATCAGTTGTCTGCGTCAGGGGTGAAGATGGAGGTAGACCGGGTGTCAGCCGTGCGTAATTGGCAAACACCAACCACTGTGAAGGAGGTGCAGCAGTTTTTGGGGTTTGCGAATTACTACCGGAGGTTTATCCGGGGTTTTGGACAGGTGGCAGCTCCCATCACGTCTCTTTTGAAGGGGGGTCCGGTGCGTCTGCAGTGGTCTGCCGAGGCGGACAGGGCGTTTGGGAGGCTGAAACACCTGTTTACCTCGGCCCCGGTGCTGGCGCATCCGGATCCCTCTTTGCCATTTCAGGTAGAGGTGGACGCGTCTGAGGCCGGTATAGGAGCCGTGCTTTCACAACGGTCAGGCGCGCCACCTAAACTCCGCCCCTGTGCTTTTTATTCCAAGAAGCTCAGTCCGGCGGAGCGAAACTATGACGTAGGGGACAGGGAGCTGTTAGCCGTGGTACAGGCCCTAAAGGTGTGGAGGTACTGGCTTGAGGGGGCTCAACACCCTTTCCTCATTTTGACGGACCACCGTAACCTGGAGTACATCTGGGCAGCGAGGAGGCTGAACCCTCGTCAGGCTAGATGGAATATGTTTTTGACCCGGTTTACATTTAAGATCACGTACATCCCTGGGTCACAGAACGGTAAGGCAGATGCGCCGTCTCGGCGGTATGACACGGAGGAGAGGTCCGTGGAGCCCACTCCCATACTGCCGGAGTCGTGTCTGGTGGCACCGGTAGTGTGGGAGGTCGATGCTGAGCTCGAGCGGGCGTTACGCACCGACCCTAGTCCACCGCAATGCCCGGAGGGTCGGAAGTACGTTCCGCTCGAGGTTCGGGATCGATTGATCTATTGGGCTCACACGTCACCCTCCTCTGGACACCCTGGTATCGGCCGGACAGTGCACTGTCTTAGTGCCAAGTACTGGTGGCCCACGTTGGCAAGGGATGTGAGGGTTTATGTTTCCTCCTGCTCGGTGTGCGCCCAGTGTAAGGCGCCTAGACATCTGCCTAGGGGTAAGTTACTACCCCTGCCCGTTCCACAACGACCATGGTCTCACCTCTCGGTGGATTTCCTTACTGACCTTCCTCCTTCACAGGGGAATACCACTATACTGGTCGTTGTGGACCGGTTTTCTAAGGCCTGTCGTTTGCTCCCCATGCCGGGCCTTCCTACCGCCCTACAAACTGCCGAAGCACTATTCACCCATGTGTTCCGGCACTACGGGGTACCCGAGGATATTGTGTCTGATCGAGGTCCCCAATTTACCTCCAGGGTCTGGAGAGCCTTTATGGAGCGGTTGGGGGTCTCGGTGAGCCTCACCTCGGGTTACCACCCGGAGAGTAATGGGCAGGTGGAACGCGTGAACCAGGATGTGGGTAGGTTTCTTAGAACATACTGCCAGGACCGGCCGGAGGAGTGGGCAAGGTACGTTCCCTGGGCCGAGATGGCCCAGAATTCCCTACGCCATTCCTCCACTAACCTAACCCCTTTCCAATGTGTGTTAGGTTACCAGCCGGTTCTGGCACCTTGGCAGCAGAGCCAGATCGAGGCTCCCGCGGTGGATGAGTGGGCGCGGCGCTCGGAGGAGACATGGAACGCTGCACACGTCCACCTGCAGCGGGCCCTCCGACGTCATAAGGCGAGCGCCGATCTCCACCGCAGTGAGGGACCGGTGTACGCACCTGGTGATCGAGTCTGGCTCTCTACCAGAAACCTGCCCCTCCGCCTGCCCTGTCGGAAACTGGGTCGGCGGTTTGTAGGGCCATTTAAAGTCCTGAGAAGGTTGAACGAGGTGTGTTACAAATTACAACTACCTGTTGAATATAAAAGTATTAACCCCTCATTCCATGTGTCCCTTCTCAGGCCGGTGGTAGCTGGCCCACTCCAAGAAAGTGAGATCAGGGAGACTCCTCCGCCCCCATTGGACATCGAGGGGGCACCGGCGTACTCCGTGAGGTCCATCTTGGATTCGAGACGTCGGATGGGGGGTCTCCAATATCTAGTGGAGTGGGAGGGGTACGGTCCGGAGGAACGGTGCTGGGTGCCGAGGAGAGACATTTTGGACCCGTCTCTCCTGACGGAATTCCATCGTGGGCACCCGACGCACCCTGCTCCGCGTCCTCCGGGTCGTCCCCGAGGCCGGAGTCGGCGCACGTCTGGAGCCGCGCGTCAAGGGGGGAGTACTGTCACGGTTTCGGCCGAGGCTGCCTCTCTTCCTTGTTCGGGCAGGCTTCGGCGTTCGTTGTCTCCGGAATACTAGCTGCCACCGTTGTATGTTTCATGTTCGTTTGCTTTGGTCTGTTTGTTGTGACACCTGTTCTCGTTTAGCGTAATTAGTGTCCTATAAGTTTCTCGTTGTGTTTGTCTAGTGTTGTGTGTGATTGATTTATTTCTGTCGTGTGTTGTGCTTGTATTTGCTTATTCGCTCGGTTGAGCTTCACTCCACTTTGTTGGAGCGTTTACGCACATGTTTAGTGCGCCTTTTGTTTGTGTCGCCTTCGTGCGTAGTTTCGCCTTCGGGCAAGTTTTGTTCGTATTTTCCTTCTTGGAATTTGAACTAAAGTCTTTTGGACTATACTTCGGTGTCCTGCGCTTGATTCCACCACTACACCCACCTACAGCATTCTTGACAGTCAAATACTTATTTCCCTCATTAAAATGCAAATCAATTTAGAACATTTTTGACATTTGTTTTTCTGGATTTTTTTGTTGTTATTTTGTCTCTCACTGTTCAAATAAACCTACCATTACAATTATAGACGGATCATGTCTTTGTTAGTGGGCAAACGTTCAAAATCAGCAGGGGATCAAATACTTTTTTCCCTCACTGTATATGTCTCAATCCCAAATAAACAGAAAAGATAAGCACTCTATTATTTCCTGTTTTTATTCGGTGCCTGTCGTTTCCATTCATTTGGGGTGGAGGCATGGAACATGGTTTCATCATCACATTAGATTACTTTAGAGGTCTGAAAACAGCTGACAAACTTTGATTTTAAAGTGTAATGTCCTTTTAACCTACTGTATGGTCTGATGTAGGCCTATTGCTAGTGAAGAGTTTAGTCGGACCCCTCTTTATGTTTGAACGAGAATACATATTGTATATTGGAATATCTTAACCTTCTGAAATATCAACCAACACTGTTTGGGATGGTCACTATCTAGGCATGACAGAGGTTAGACATAGGACCCATATTCAAGACCAATAACCTTTAGTGACCAAAAAATCATGTAAATGTTTAACATTTTTAGTCATTTAGTAGACACTCTTATCAAGAGTGACTTACAGTTTTAGTGAGTGCGTACCCACAACCCTGGCGTTGCAAACGCCATGCTCTACCAACTGAGCTACACGTACCACTGGAAAGTTATCTAGCTGTCAATTTAGTCAATTATATTACAAGTGTACTGTACTCCTCTGATGACTTCAAGTCCCTTGCCTGTAATAGAGTAGCTCAGTTGGTAGAGCATGGCGCTTGCAACGCCAGGGTTGTGGGTTCATTTCCCACGGGGGGCCAGTATGAAAAAATAAATGTATGCACTAACTGTAAGTCGCTCTGGATAAGAGCGTCTGCTAAATAACTAAAATGTAAATGTAATGAAAAAGGTAACCACATTCATATGTCCTTAAAATCCAATAAAACAGTCTGAGCTCATAAAAAACTCCAACATAGCGTAGTTAGCGTGATCACAGAACATTAGAAAATGGTCTTGGAGTAGGCCTCATATTTAGACTTAGTATACTGATGTGGAATAAAATGACAGGATGAAGAATCATGGTTTCCTTCTTTATGACAGGGAGAGTTATGTATTACTAACACCAGATTCACAACCAAGGTCCACAAGCTAGGGGGGGAGTAGTTAGAACGCCACAGGGTCCCTCCACCCAATGGGAAGTAGAGAGAATATAAAAAATGACATATTGGTTTGTACCATACAATCACGATTCCACAGAACACCCTTGTGCAGATGGTACAAATATTATAGAAGGTCCCTTTTGGTAGCCCTAAAAAAAATCTGGAAATAATTCATTTTTGGGTACGTTTTTGATTTGTGCCAACCCCTGGAGCTCTGCCAACCCCTGGAGCTCTGCCACTGAAAGTACAGGAAATGTAAGAGAAGTAGGTCTCCCTACTCCAATCTATGATGAATGGGACACTATGTGGGGGAAAACCAGGCTGGTCTTTTTAGAGACACAGAAATCTGACCAAAGTCATTTTTATAAGCCAATAAATTAGAGGGGAAGTACTCCGATGTGAGGATGAGAAGGGCTTGATTATGAAACGGGTCGCGGCACGTGGCAGGGCCGATCGCATGTGGTGAGGTGAGGCAGGCCACATGCTGTGGTTGGCAAAAGTGCCCACCTTTGGTTCATCCCTGCAGCCCCTCACAGCACCTCACCACACTATCCTATTCACAAGGCTGAGGGTCTAAGAAGCCCCACTGGGACAAACGAGCATGGCCACCCCTCTCTTAATTAGATGTTTCCCCCAGCCCAGGTACTTATTTCTCTGTCATCCATCATGGAGGTTGTTGCCCTGCCTCTTTAATAAGCCCCTGACTCCCACTGCAGAGAGTGCAGAGTCCTGCCCAACAGGGCTGGCTTTATTGAGCTGTCACAGTCACACAGGCTCATAGGATATATTTTATGAAAGGCAACATGGCCATTTCAATGGCATACGTGAATCTTACACCATCCTACCTTTCGGACGGTTCATGATGGTGTTATACCTTTGGAAGGGCAACACTATTCATATTAACTGATTACCTGTTTATTGTAAATCAATATAACTTTTATAGGGATTAGGGACCACACCGCTCCCTGTCAGGGGATACCTGGTCTTTATTAGGCTAGTAAGATCAGTGTCAATTAAGGACCCCTTATTTGATTATAACCTGCTAATAATAGTGTATAGGCTAGAATAGTCCTTAGTCCACGTGCACACACTAGCACAGACATGCATTACATAGTGACATCTCTCTCTCTCTCTCTCTCTCTCTCTCTCTCTCTCTCTCTCTCTCTCTCTCTCTCTCTCTCTCTCTCTCTCTCTCTCTCTCTCTCTCTCTCTCTCTCTCTCTCTCTCTCTCTCTCTCTCTCTCTCTCTCTCTCTCTCTCTCTCTCTCTCTCTCTCTCTCTCTCTCTCTCTCTCTCTCTCTCTCTCTCTCTCTCTCTCTCTCTCTCTCTCTCTCTCTCACACACTCTGCTGCCCTGAGGGAGGGGGGATCAGAATGTGGCCTGTCATTCCATCTCTCCCTCTCACCCTGGCGGTCCTTGGCAGCCCACTGTCAGGAGGTCCCCAGTGTGTAGCTAACCTCTTCCCCACGCTGCCCCTCTCATCTGCTGGGAGGGAAATAAGCCATGCTACCTCAGTTGGTCTCCAGCTGACAGAGCCCAAGCGGGTAGCTTTCGTCTGTGGGGAGGAAGGAGGAGTGCCTTGGTACATATGGTGAAGTCATTTTCAGCATAGGGAAGGCAGCTCATGGTAATAGTGTATGGAGGGCTGTCAATGTGGGCTGTCGTTGGCTCTGTTTACTTATTGTCTCACAGGGTAATCGTATCTTTTCTGAAAAGCACAGCAGATATGTTCTGAAATTTCGAATGGATCAAGTCTTGAAATAAATCTTTGAATGTGTGTGTTATGGGTTTTTCATGCAGTGTACTGGACTTAGGAAATATGGGAGAGTGATATAATTAGGATTTTTGAATCAAAATTTTCAGTACTCATTTCCTATTGTGCAGTTCCAACAAAGTGTCCTTGAGTTTCTGTGCTGGCTTGAATAGATATCAAACCCTCTTTACAGTGTGCTGGCTTGAATAGATATCAAACCCTCTTTACGGTGTGCTGGCTTGAATAGATATCAAACCCTCTTTACAGTGTGCTGGCTTGAATAGATGTCAAACCATCTTTACATTGTGCTGGCTTGAATAGATGTCAAACCATCTTTACAGTGTGCTGGCTTGAATAGATGTCAAACCTCTTTACAGTGTGCTGGCTTGAATAGATATCAAACTCTCTTTACAGTGTGCTGGCTTGAATATATATCAAACCCTCTTTACAGTGTGCTGGCTTGAATAGATGTCAAACAATCTTTACAGTGTGCTGGCTTGAATAGATGTCAAACCATCTTTACAGTGTGCTGGCTTGAATAGATGTCAAACCATCTTTACAGTGTGCTGGCTTGAATATATGTCAAACCATCTTTACAGTGTGCTGCTTGAATAGATATCAAACCATCTTTACAGTGTGCTGGCTTGAATAGATATCAAACTCTCTTTACATTGTGCTGGCTTGAATATATGTCAAACCATCTTTACAGTGTGCTGCTTGAATAGATATCAAACCATCTTTACAGTGTGCTGGCTTGAATATATGTCAATCCATCTTTACAGTATGCTGGCTTGAATAGATATCAAACCCTCTTTACAGTGTGCTGGCTTGAATAGATATAAAACTCTCTTTACAGTGTGCTGGCTTGAATAGATATCAAACAATCTTTACAGTGTGCTGGCTTGAATAGATGTCAAACAATCTTTACATTGTGCTGGCTTGAATAGATGTCAAACCATCTTTACAGTGTTCTGGCTTGAATATATGTCAAACCATCTTTACAGTGTGCTGGCTTGAATATATGTCAAACCATCTTTACAGTGTGCTGCTTGAATAGATATCAAACCATCTTTACAGTGTGCTGGCTTGAATATATGTCAAACCATCTTTACACTGTGCTGGCTTGAATATATATCAAACCATCTTTATATTTCACTCTCCAAATGTATTGTAAGCAAAAAGAAAAAGAGCCAACAGGGTTCAGCTAGTGTTTGTGTGCCTTCTCATCGGGCTTGCTCCATGTGTGAGGGAGAGAGAGAGAGAGAGAGAGAGAGAGAGAGAGAGAGAGAGAGAGAGAGAGAGAGAGAGAGAGAGAGAGAGAGAGAGAGAGAGAGAGAGAGAGAGAGAGAGAGAGAGAGAGAGAGAGAGAGAGAGAGAGAGAGAGAGAGAGAGAGAGAGAAGCACAGGGTCTGGCTGGTCACAAAGGCATCTTTGTAAAGGGCCATTAATAAGTGTCTTGTGAACCTCCTGATGCTCCACAGCCTGCAATACCTTCGAAACGCATCAACCACTTGTGTGTGTGTGTGAGGTTGTGTGTATTTGTCTATGTGTGTGTATAACTATTTATATCTTATTTTAACCATGATTTATAGTGTTTGTTCACTGTTTACGTTTTTGTGGTTTTGGGGTGTGTGGGGTGGGTGGGTTGTCAATTTTAAAGCAGATTTTTTTTTTATTTTTTATTTTTTATATATGTGGAGGTTGAAATTCTATGGAAGTTTAACAACACAGCTTTGGCCAAAGTGCACACAGTCCCCTTCATGCTGCACATCTCAGCTACTCCTCTGGTCAAGTACCTTGCAGTTAGTATAGCTTATTTGTTCAAGTGGTGAGGAAATATTAAATATCACAAGTTCTCTGCTGTAATTATCAACAGATGGCTGCCAGTTGGGCAAAGTGTGTGTCTATGTGTGAGTGTGTGTGTGTCTATGTGTGAGTGTGTGTGTGTCTATGTGTGAGTGTGTGTGGTTCAGGATAGATACAGGGATATGGAGATGAGGTGAGGGTGAGAGGAAACATAGAGGATAGTTTGAGGGAATAAATCAAATCAAATGAATGAGGAAGGTGAAAATACTGCACAGTAAAATAGAACCAAGGAATAGCAGAGAGAAAAATAAAGACAATTAAGATGGAAAGAGAGAGATGAAGAGACCCTGCATGCCAGTTATTGCCCCAGGTGAACAATAGTTCACAGTCCTGGTTAGGATCAGTTTGAAGTTAACTGCCCAATTTTTTCCACTTTGGACGTTATCTTAACCTCTCTTATGTAGCTCGGATGACTAATGCGAACCGTCTGTGGGGGTAACACAGATATAGCCCCCCTGGAAACAAGAGCATCACATTTCTGGACCCATACTGTGATCTCAATGGTGGAAATGAGGTGGTTTAGGGGAGGAGGAAGGGTTAAGGGTGGTACAGGTCACCAGGGGTCAGTCGAATGAGCCATGAATGGCAGGAAGATCCCCCACACCTTCTCCACATGTTCCACCCAAAACACTGACCTCCCTGTTGTCCCCCTCATGTGCGATCACCCACACACATTAGCCACTTAAACGTAACCGACACCTGAAGAAGCGTAGCCCCGTGCCAAATTACACTGCGACGTGACACCGTCCCAAACACGAGTCCATCACGCCCTCTTCTTCCACTCTCTGCCTTTTATCTCTTTGAGCTCAAATCAGCAGTGTTACATGTGTTAATCCCAATCATTTAATTAGGGGTTCAAAGCTTCTGCCACAAATTGACACCAGACATGAAGAGCCGTGCTGTACAGCACTGATACCTCTCAGACACATGTCATGACTACATGTGTTTAGACAAGTTCCAAGCATCTGGTACAAATTGACACCAGAAACAAGGACGGATACAGTAGGCCTAAAGACAGATCCAAGATCACATTGATTATTTGGATCGACAGGTGAGACAACAAATAAGCACCAGCAGATGTAGCTTAGCATATGATTTGTTGTGGGTTAGCCCATTGTATACCATTTTGCCACTGTCACTATTCCACAATAACAGCTTCCCTTTATTCCTCACTGAAGGAGTTCCTCGAGCCTCACTTCTCAAAATACAACAGAGAGTATACAATGTTAACTCCCTGCTGTCTTCTGAGAGACCGGCTTGCTTTCTCAGCTGGAGAACATAGGTGTTGACCCCAGGATAGAACCCTTTCTCCCTTACTGTGATTGACAGGCCTATTGCATGTGTGACCACAGGACCTTACTGCCCCCATTGAGAGGCAGGGCACGTTCCCTCAAAACAGAGCATCCTGGGTGGCCACGGTCGCAGGGACATCCTTCACTGGAGTCAAACACCTCAGGTCAGAGCCAAAAGATTATTTTACACCCCAATGTATATCTACTGTATAATGGTCTGTACACTACAGCACTTTCCATTCAGTCTTCACGTTGCGCCTCTGTAAAACATGTGGGATTCCCCAACCCCCCCGCTCACTCGTTAAAATTAGCTGCGCCGGTCAAATTACTTGTTTCTTTGCTCTGCAGATTAAGACTTGGTTTGTAAAACAAGTACATTAAATAATCAACCGTGGCGCTTGGCCGGTGAAGAGGAGCGCTGCGCACAATCCCTCCTATCCAAAACATCGTATGAAACTCAAACTCGCTGCCCGAATGGCTGCCCTTTAAAACAAGCTGAGTCCCGGGCCAAAATCATTAGTAAAGCAATCCATCAGTCCAACCCAAACCCCTAACTCACTGACCCTAACCGCAATGTCAGCTATTAGATACAGACAGCACTGTTCACTAAAGGTTAGTCAAGACAGCCATGATCTGTTCTCAGATCAAGGCAGACAGACAGATATTGAACAAACAGATATTGACAATAAATCTAGTCTCAAATATACAAGTATGCATGTGTGTACTGGTTTGCTCAAGTTTGAGAGACAATCAAATTCAGAAGACATCCCAAAGTAAATCCAAAAACAGTATACTCATACCAATGTCTGAAATGACCACATCTTCATATTAAGGTTGTGCTTCTCCCATTCTCAGTTTATCTCCCTTCTCCTTGATATTTGTCTGGGAAACGGCGGTCACACTAAACCAGGTTTTCTTTGGCTCTAGGAGAACAGGCTCAGTGCACACCAACCACTTATTGCCCCAGGTGCCAGTCATGGCCAACTGATGTTTTTGTAGAGAAGTTTGATGAAATGTCAGTGTTCTCCACTCCCTGAATGCATATTAAAAGTCTAAAAATAAGCCACAGAATGAGCCCTTACTCCTCACACATATTTTACAATGAAACCTCTACCTGTTAGATCCCCACATATTGTCTGGCACATCCATCCATGGAAACAAGTAGCATGGTATATGACCACCACAGTGTATGATCAAAAGAGTTGCATTGAATAGTCTCACATAACTCTAATTCATCAGCTGCCCTCATAACTGTGGCACAACATTATACATACATACAAACTGGTGTGCACACGTTAACATGTAAAATTAGCTAATTGTTAATAAATCACATTCAATTATATAGTTTAAGATTGGACGAATTGAGTCCTTCAGCAACATAAAATCAGTCATTAGACTTCATACATATCCCTCTGTATGCTTATGCTAGGTCAAAAGGAAAAAAATCACTGAGCTCTGCAAGCCGCCAAGTACGGAGCGGTGAAAAAACTCATACGAGCAAACAAGTCCAAACGAAGCAAAGTACTTTGGTTCCATTTATATGACTGGGCTCTTTACAGTTGCACCGGCCTCCTCGTTTGATGTGTCCACCTACGTGGCCCCCTGAGCTCCATCAGACAGCCATCCATAATGCAGATACAGTGCACCTGAGCTACAGGACGGAACCACAGAAACGAGTGGGGAGATGTTCTGGTATGCAGGAAAAAACAGCTCTATTTCAAGCCCTTCAAAATCGTTGAGAGGTTCTGCTTGTGATCTCTATCTGTCATATTTACTCCAGCCCCCAGAGCGTCTACACAGGCCCCCAAAACATACACACAGGCCCCCAGAACATCCACAAAGGCCCAGCCAACCCTCCCCCTTCAAATAAGCCACTGGAAGATAATCACATATCTCAATTAGAAGAGGAGGAAAAAGTTCAACCTCTGTGAACAATGTTCAGTTTTCCTTGAAAAGTTCACAAGGGGGTAAATAAACCCCAATATAGCCAATACAATCCCAGAATCCCGCTCCTCAAATTTGGTGAATCACTTTGTTCAGAGCAGGAGGCCTGCCCCTGTGCCCAGCCAGGCAGCCTGTCAGCCAGTGAGACTGTTAAAGAGGTATTTAAATGTGTGCCTGCAGCAATGCGCTCACTCAATGACCTCTTTATTTGTTAAAATAGATTATTTTAAATAAATTACAGAGCACTTTCACTGAATAAACAGAGACTTTGGGGCTGCGGCCTGCGTTACATACTTACCGCGGCCACAGAAATCCTAAATGAGTAGTGAGCTGTGTAATCACCTTTGATTTCACTGATAGGACTCTGATTCTTTCTGGTAAGAGAGACGGGGGCATTGAGGACTCTGAAAGGCAACACCACCAGGAGGGGAAAGAGAAACAGTTTCATTGGGACTATGTACTTATGATGTTTCTTTCCTCAACGGAGGACTCCACTGGAAGAACAGAGGGGAGCTTGAAGGGAGTCCTGTCATTTCTTCCTCCCAGTCTAAGAGGTTTGACACTCCTAATCTGTGCCAATGCCACGGTCGTCAATAGTTAACACAGCCACAAAGTCTTAAACCCCGCCTATTTCTACAATTTATCTTCTTAAAATCTGATTTTAAAGCTAAGACTAACCTTAACCCTAACTTGAACCACACTGCTAACCTTATCCCTAACCCTGACCTTAAATTAAGACCATAAAGCACATTTCTATTTTAATGAATCTTTACGATATAGCCAATTATTACTTTGTGGCTGAGTTATCTAGTGGGAACCCAATGCCACGGCAAAACGCCACCCTGACTGCAGGAGAAGCATAAGGAAACAGGACTTGGTTTCTAACTCTTATCACCTATTACGGCTAACCAATTAAATGTTAATTAAACAAACAATTACTATACAACAATTTTTAAGATGGTGGGAGTAGTATAATTTAAATATTATTTGATCAATTTTATGTTCTCATATTAAAGATACACTATAGAAGTTCAGTTCCGAATTGCTCATGTCAAATGTTGGTTTGAATATTGGCTGTATGGTTCATACGCTACAAACCGGTCTAAAGCGGTACACTACATAACCAAAAGTATGTGAACATCTCATTCCAAAATCATGGGCATAAATATGGAGTTGGTCCCCCCTTTGCTGCTATAACAGCCTCCACTCTTCTGGGAAGGCGTTCCACTGGAACTAACAGGCCTAGCCCGAACCATAAAAAACAGCCCCAGACCATTATTCCTCCTCCACCAAACTTTACAGTTGGCAATATGCACTGGGACAGGTAGCGTTCTCCTGGTATCCAGATCCATCCATCGGACTGCCAGGTGGTGAAGAGTGATTAATCACTCCAGAGAACGCGTTTCCACTGCTCTAGAGTCTAATGGCGGTGAGCTTTACACCACTGGAACTTGGTAGTGAGTGTTGCAACTGAGGACAGACGATTTTTACTCGCTAGGCGCTTCAGCACTCGGCGGTCCCATTCTGTGAGCTTGTGTGGCTTACCACTTCGTGGCTGAGCCATTGTTGCTCCTAGATGCTTCCACTTCACAATAACAGTACTTACAGTTGACATGGGCAGCTCTAGCAGGACAAAGATTTGACGAACTGACTTGTTGGAAAGGTGGCATCCTATGACGGTGCCACGTTGAAAGTCACTGAGCTCTTCAGTAAGGCTATTCTACTGCCAATGTTTGTCTATGGAGATTGCATGGCGGTGTACTCTAATTTTATACACCTGTCAGCAACGGGTGTGGCTGATATAGCCGAATCCACTCATTTGAAGGGGTGTCCACTTACTTTTTTAAATATATAGTGTAATTTCTGGACCATATTTATTTATATTTAAGGGGACCCCTTTTGGTTCAAGAGCACCCCCAGAGGCAAACGTTCTGTATAACCTCTTTAAATTATGGCTTTAATTGTTCTTTCTTATATCCCTTCCAACTCCATCAGCAATTAATTCATTTCCCCTACACTGTTGTGGTCCAGACCAACCCTGAGAACCGCTTTAACATTATGTAAAAGGCAAATATACACATTCACACTATGGTTCTTTGCTCCTAATTCAGTGTGGCAGGGCCTAGTTATGGCTGGATTACCGTTGCCCAGGAGAAAGCCAGAAGAATAATATGACAGGGAAAATGTTGGCGGACCAAAGCAGAAACGCATGATGAAATTAGGTTTGATTAGCCTTTTGGGTCCTTGTTTCAACTCTCACGGGCCTATTTATTTTTAAACATGTGGTTGACATTCTTTCGGCTACACATTTCCCGGCATGTCTATTAAATCTAATGTGAAAGTGGTTCAAAAAACTTTTTTGCATGTATGTGTGAGCATACGTCATGTAGGCAATTTTGAAAACTTGACATCTGAAATAATAATATACCCCATATTGACGTCTATCTTGTCCCTGTATTATAAATACCATGTATAATGAATAAACAGTGTAATAGATATAGACCTTAATATTTGGTGTTGTTTGTTTTTGTATTTTTTTTTAAACCTTTATTTAACTAGGCAAGTCAGTTAAGAACAAATTCTTATTTACAATGACGGCCTACACCGTCCAAACCCGGACGACGCTGGGTCACGGCCGGTTGTGATACAGCCTGGAATCGAACCAGGGGGTCTGTAGTGACGCCTCAAGCACTGAGATGCAGCGCCACTCGGGAGCCCAATTATTACAGTTAATTCAAATTTTAAAGTAACAGTGGATATCATTGTGTTGATGTTCTGGATGAGGAAGAGCTTGAATAACACCATTCAAGCAGTGGTGTAGCTTAGTTTCAAGCCCCCCCCCCCCCCCCCCACACACAAGGTCAGAGAAATACAAAATGTTACTGTTTTAAAGCTAATTTCCTACTGTTCTACACATTTTGCCATGAAGCTGAGAGAAAATTTTGCAGTTTTAAAGCTAATTTCCTGTAATTCAATTTTTGTGGCTTTATTGTGTGTTCATATGCTATCTGCGGGGCCGAACCTCCGGGGGGATCCCAACCGTCAAATCTTGGTGCTGGGGGCCTCCAAAGCTCTTGGGCCCCCCCGCCTTGCGGGGGCAGCGGGTGTGTGTACTAAACCAGTGCATTCAACACTCAAATGTGTTGCATAGTTGTTTACGACATGAACAATATAAATACTACCGATCATAATGTTGAGGACACCCCGAAAACATCAGGAATCATTTCTTTCTGGCAAAAACACCGGCTTCCAAATTGAGAACGATCTACCATTTTATTTGTCTTTTTTTCAGCGAGCGTATGGAGTGTATGTGTGTGATTATGAATAATTAGAGGGAAAACTTAATTCATAAGCCGTTAGATGTTATGAATAGCAATTTCTGTGACTCTCTCGGTGGCTCTTAAACAGCCACTCTGAAAGGAGCTCACAGACCCAGCTCAGTTCTGCCTCTTTCTGGCAGCTATAATTGAGCTTAATAACTCCAGCACAGACATACAGAACCTCTTTGACACCTAGACCAAATTATCTAATGAAACGATCAAATAAGCATCATCCAGCCTTAGAATATCAAAGCGGGCGGCAGCTGGCAGCGTGTCGTGACATTTGGGCTTTTAATCACTGCCAGGCCTGCTTCCCCCATGTCTTGTGGCCTTGCACTCATGTAGAGAGAGGGGACAAGTCTTTAGACTGGAGGATGGAGGATGGAGCAGTGAATCGAGTTGCTTTCTGCCAGGTGTCGAGGAGGAGACATTGGCTGACTGCTCCCATAATGGGCTATGACAAGTTGTAGGTTTGACAGCAGGGGTGTGTGTCAGTTGGGGAAAGTGTGTGTGCGTGCGTATGTGTGTCTGTCCGTCCATCCGTCTGTCCTACAAAAAAATTGTACTATGTTCTGTTTTCTATTATATTAATTGTTAAAATAGTTTATATAATAATTATTATCAATAAAATGCATTTACTTACTCATCTTGAAATCTAGCATGAAACACTCAAACATATTTAGACGCTCTTCTCTTCTCCTGCTATTTGACAGCATGAGCGGCTATTCAGTAATGCCCAGTGGAGCTCCATGTCGTGAGTCCAGAGCCTGCTTATTTTTCAAGCCTCTTTGGGGACTAAGCACGTGCAGACCCAGTGCCCACTTTTTCCCTGCACTTGTTTGGTTACATTTGACTTTTCGCAAGATAAGAACCAGGTTTTGCTCTTAGCTCTGAGCAGCATTTGAGTAGAGGACTCTGACAAAGAGAATGGCCGAGAAACGTCTTACGTATACGACTGTGTAGTCTGCTATATCTCTGCAAGCATGCCCTATTATGTTACCTTTCAAGTGCTTTGTCACTGGAGAGCATACTATTCTGTTGGCTCACTAAAACGGCATCAGTGTTGTTTTAAGGACCTAGTTTAACGGGGGTGGGCGCTGAACGTTTCGAGTTAGACATAGTGTTTATTTATGGAATATTTCTTGACACCTACTTACACCATTATCATCCCATTCTCGTTAGGCCCCCTTAGTGCTGTCTAAGAGGGTGTCTGACATACAAAGACCATCCCACCTTTACCTCATGCAAATATAGCTTAGACAGTCAGCAGTAGGCTAAATTGAAAACTGGCAAAGGCCACAGAATGAATGATTCCAAATACAATGCTTTTCATTCATTTGCAAACACATTTTGTATGGTGATTTGAATGAGCCGACTGATGCTAGGCTAACTACAAAAGCAGAGGCGCTGCGTTGTTTGTGAAATGTGTTGCTGTAAAACAATATACAGTACTTTACAGCAACCAAGAATATACAGTATATTATATCTGTTTCACAATTATCTGGGTTTGCTGAAGTTCGGGACAAGTGCTTGCAGCAACACTTTACCAGCTGGCTAACAAAACAAAGCTAGCTAGCCAGTTTCTGTTTGTGAGGAGGTGCCGAAAGGGATGAGCATTTCCTCAAGCGCAACAGAAGCGTTCGTCTGTCAGACAGTCATGTCAACCCAAATCGGACGGATGTTGAAAGTCAAGGGAGGGTGTAAACAACTGGCCTGGTTTTGACAAGTCCAATGCCTTGGGCAACACCCTTTGTCCAGCTTTCCTCAAACTCTTTATCAGAGTGTTTGCACTCACCTCCTGTTCTTGCAAAGCTGGCTGGGGATAGTTGTCTTTAGTCACCATGTTTAGATAAGGCCTCCTCCTTAACACCCCCGGATTTACCAAGGGCTCTGCTCAATTAGAAGTTCAAATACTTTGGAAACAGGTAGGGAATTTTTTCCCCTACCACCCATCCCCCACTCCTTTCATGGCCTGAATCTATTGACTTGTATGCTGCAGCAGAGGACAGGTAGAGCCAACTCAGAAGGCAGCAAAATCACTCAAATTCTTCAATTGACCTTGAGGGAGGTCTTCTCTCTCTCTCTCGCTCTCTCTCTCTCTCTCTCTCTCTCTCAGTCTTCCTCCCTCCCTCTCTCTTCCCCCCTCTCTCTCCTCTCTGCTCTCTTCACCATCTGGATCAGCTGCCAAGGGAAGGATCTGTCTGTGTGACCCTGTTGTCAAGGACACATGTGAGAATTAGGAAAAGTGGACTTGTTTCAAACAATTATATAAATTACTTTAATATCTTGAAACAAAAAGGAGAATAAATATATGACTGTCAGCTAACATTTCCACTTAAGAGTATGTTTTTGTGAGTCACAGACAAGGTCCAATAGGTGAGTGATTTGGTGATTTGCGGCTGCCAGGTGTGTTTAGTATTGGAGGTTTGAATCTTTGTGTTTGGTTGTACTTTTTTAATAATGTCTAACAAGCACCTGTCAGAGACTTACAGAGAGAGAGGTTGTGACCCTTTGCTTCGAACCCTGAAATGGACACCCTTTAATAGAGGCCGGCCTGTTAAATTGTAATTGAATGTTACACAGAACTCTGAGCTAAAATGGTCTCTTTTTCCCATAAGCGTGTGGGATTTAGGCAGACGCTCCAATGACAGGTTAATTTCTACACTGAGGAGTTGTAGTATGAAGTGTTTTCGTTCTTAAGTCACTCCCTCAAAAAACGGCTTGTATTAATGATAATTGGGGAAATGGTGACATACATCTCGCTCCTTGTTAATCCACCAGTTTTTAAGAATTCAAGAAAAATAGTTTTTTGTATTTACTTCTACTTCAACTTAGCTAGGTCTATGTGTCAAAAATATCTCCAAATAACCAGGGTCGATAGTTTTGATTGTTGTTTTTTATATACAAAATAGATGTTGTTGGATACGTGGATGCAGTTGATATTAAAATCAAAGGATTAATGTCATATAGCTTCCTATAGCTATATTAAAGACACTCAACTGGTTCAAAGTTCTGATCAAATAATGCATACATTAGCTATTATATGCACTGCAGTAACAGCATGCAGAGACACACACACACACACACACACACACACACACACACACAGCTTTGTTTTACTATTCATGTGGGAATAAAAATGTTTTATTCACATTCTAAATCCTATTTTTCCCTAACCCTTAACCCTAACCTTAACCCTAACCCCTAACCCTAAACCTAACCCTAACTTCTAACCCTAACAACCCCTAACCCTAACCCTAATTCTAACCCTAATTCTAACCCTAACCCTAATACTACCCGTAACCCTAAACCTAACCCCTAAGCCTAAAATAGCCTTTTTCCTTGTGCCCCCACTTGCCAGAATTTTCCATTTTTTACTATCCTTGTGAGGATTTGTGGTCCTCACATAGCTAATTACTTTTGGTCCCCACAAGGATAGTAAAACCAAACACACACACACACACACATCCCTCTGGGCTGTGTTTACAGTGGGGCAGCAGCAGAGGGAGTATGGCCACTGTGTGTGTGGCTCAGAGGGAGGTCTGCCCTGGCCTCCCTCCACCAGTCAGCCTCCAGTCCCTGGAATAACCTCACTGTGTGTCAATAACCTCACATGTTGTATATCTTAGCCACACCAACAACCTTTATCCACTCTCACAGTCCTTCCCTCATTCACCTCTGTATGTTCCTGTACACTTTTCTTCTACTTACCATATTCAGCTTTTTATTTCAGCTCTATAAGGTTCAATGTATTAAATAAACCAGCCAACTCAAGTCTCAAGGTGTGAGTTAAATTCCATCCAAAATGAGTCCCATTTGTCAGCATGATGAAGGCATTGGCAGGAGGAAGTGGGGGAAAGGCATATTGAGCATTGAAAGAAAAGCTGGGATTGAGCTTGTCTAATGTTTCCAAAATGGCTAGCTGCGAACGGCTCTATAATTGATACGTGGACCCCAGAGGGCATGACTCCTGTCAGATCAACCACAGAGATGGACTGCCAGGGCCGCACACTGCAGGGAATACTGCTGGGTAATTAGCCCTGTTTAACCATTTCCTGATTTGAAGAACTTAAAGAGCAGGGCCACAATCACATGAACAATAGACGCTCACTTAGCCCAAACCCTCAGAGTAAGTATTCAACCGTTGGTAACATTTAAGTGAAAATGCATAAGGTCAAAACTGAACCACATGACTTGTGCCTCACCTGCTGTCCAGTGCAAGTGAACAATGTTCTGTTCAGTTAGTTTCAACAGGTTAACAGTGTTCTGTTCAGCTAGTTTCAACAGGTTAACAGTGTTCTGTTCAGCTAGTTTCAGCAGGTTGCACAACAAGCAGCAGCTCTATGGGGAAGGTATCTATCTACATAGTGTTTAAAGTGTGTTTCTTCTTGCAACATTATATCAATATATTTATCAAATAATATTAATGTGCTTATAATGCTTCACATTAAACCATAACATTTCATGGAGTATTATATCTGCACATGTACATGGATTCACTTCACGCTGTGTACAGCATGGTAGCCAGGGCAACAAAACAGCCGAGAAGTTGAGCCTGGCGCTTTAACACTCTTAGTTTTTGCAGAAATGGACCCACTATGCTATTTACTTTCTGCATCTACATCATATCGCTGAGTCTACCTTTAAGTGCCAACACCTTCTGTGACATGGTCAGAACATTTTAGTCATTTAGCAGACACTCTTATCCAGAGCGACTTACAGAAGCAATTAGGGTTAAGTGCCTTGCTCAAGGGCACATCAACAGATTTTTCACCTAGTTGGCTCGGGGATTAGAACCAGCGACCTTTCGGTTACTGGCACAACGCTCTTACCCACTAAGCTACCTGCCGCCCTAGAACCAAAACATTTTGTGAAATAGCCAGAACCAATACATTTTGTGACATGGTCAGAACCAAGACATTTTGTGAAATGGTCAGAACCAAGACATTTTGTGACAGGGCAGAACCAAGACATTTTGTGAAATGGTCAGAACCAAGACATTTTGTGAAATGGTCAAAACCAATACATTTTGTGACATGGTCAGAACCAATACATTTTGTGAAATGGTCAGAACCAAGACATTTTGTGACATGGGCAGAACCAAGACATTTTGTGAAATGGTCAGAACCAAGACATTTTGTGAAATGGTCAAAACCAAGATATTTTGTGAAATGGTCAGAACCAAGACATTTTGTGACATGGTCAGAACCAAGACATTTTGTGAAACAGTGGTCATACTGTGATGTGTTCAGGTCACTGTGTTCCAGTGTGCTCCAAGGGAAGTCAGACAGCCACATGACTACTCACTTGGAGTGAAGTGCTGCCTTCTCACTTCAACAGTGTCCATTTCCATGCTGTGTCCCCAACAAAACAAAAAGACATTGTGACGAGTCATCAATAATTAATGGAAGGCTGGACAAGGAGCTCAATGCCACCTCGACACAATGGCCATGACAGGATACACCTCATTGAAGAGGATCCCCACCACCACCCTTGGCCTGCCGCCACAGATCATCATTAGCATTGTTTAGCCTTGCTTCTGACTTAGAGAAACATACAGCGCTAATGAAATAAGCAATTTATTTTCTACTGCAGTTTTACGAGGACTCAGGGCTCTTATTTGGTCCAAAACAACCATTAGCATCCCTACATAAATGGTATAGCCGAGTTGGGACTGCAATGAACACTAATTAAATGAAAGCAGATTGTTGGCCCAGACGATCATTACATTTCAGTCATTTAGCAGACGCTCTTATCCAGAGCGACTTAGAGTTAGTGAGTGCATATATTTTCATACTGGCCCCCCGTGGGAATCGAACCCACAACCCTGGCGTTGCAAGCACCATGCTCTACCAACTGAGCTACACAGGACTATATGTCAGTGACACTGTAGATGAATGCAGTGATGCCATGTTTGACCTTTAAACGTAAACCCTTTGTGTATGCCGCGTAAAGCTAGTTTAAAACACAAAGGGTTTAAATGTAAAGGTTAAACATGGCATCACTGTCTTGGTTCTGACCATTTAGCCTTGTTTCTGGCTTAGTGAAACAAACAGTGACGCTGCAGATTAGTGCAGTGATGCCACGTTTAACCTTTAAATGTAAATCCTTTGTGTTTGCTGCGTAAAGCTAGTTTAGACCAAGTAAGAACCCTGAGTCCTTGTGAAACTGTAGTAGAAAATGAATGTCTTATTTCATTAGGGCTGTTTGTTTCTCTGAGCCAGAATCAAGGCTAAATGATCAGAACCAAGACAGTGATGCCACGTTTAACGTTTAAATGTCAACCCTTTGTGATAAACTAGCTTTAAGCAGCGTGCACAAAGGGTTTACATTTAAAGGGTAAACGTAAACTGCACTAATCTGCAGCGTCACTGTTTGTCTCTCTAAGCCAGCAACAAGTATGAGAGAAAATGCTTTATGATTGTCCAGAGTTAGCGCAGCATTTCCGTTTGTTTAACAGTATGTGGAAACATTGATCAGATTGGACTGGCTTTGGACTTGAATTCGGACCACATATTGCTATAGTCTGACTCCGACCACTATAGTCCTATACAAATGATATTTATTTGTATACCTTTAATAGAGTCATTAGTGTTTTGTATTGACTTGCTATACTATCTGATGGGTAAAGGTAGAGGCAGAGTTCAACTCTTCTAGAATATTCTACAATTGTGGTACTATTCTATTCATCAACTTTTGAACAACATTTTTGTTTAGTTGAAAAAAACGACTTAATTAGTAGGCTACAGTGGAATCATATTATTTGCTCCCTCTTTCTATATTGTTTCTTCACCTCTATCTCTCTCTCACTTATTCTCTCTCTTTCAAAAACACAGACAAAAAGTCACACACTAAGAAAAGTCACACACTAAGAAAAGTCACACACTCTAAGAAAAGTCACACGCTCTAAGAAAAGTATTTTCGACTGTAATAGAACGAAAACAGTCATATAGAAATAACAACATCTATGGGTGGGTAAACCCTGTGTGCTTTGTGCTCCCACCTGGCTGCAGGTTAGCAGGTCGCCAGGTAGGCATTTAACAAGCCCTCCACAGGGCTGTCTGCCCCACTTAACACCTGACATACCCCCTCCATGCCGACCTCTGACCCCCGACCCGAGTGACAGCCGAGGAGACATCTCTTAGATACTTTCCTTTCTCTGCACCCTCTTCTTTTCTTCTCGTCCACTCGGTGAGTGCTGCAGAGTGAGACAAGGTGAAAGGTATCCCACCGGTTTCGAGAGGGGGGCCGCACAGGTGTTCATGCCTCCACACCTCTCAAGTTCAAAAGACTCCTTAGCAACCAGGGTAACAGTCAAACAATGTCCCTCCCCCACCTCTCTCTAACTCCCTGAGGGACAGTGTCCTCTGTTTTACTGTCAGCCTAGGGAGGAAGAGAATAGAGTAGTGTGCTTTAAAATGAATGATTCATGTGTACAATGTTGTATACCCTTATGCTCTATCTATGCTCTATCTCAGTCGCTGACAATGGACATACATACAGCAAATACCTGCACATACAGTACATTAGAATAATACCTTGTGATATCACTTATCATATCTTACACACAGATCTCAAAAAATCTCTCAGGCACAAATATGTGAGGAATATGAAAACAAAACCAGAGGACAGACAGGGTCATGCTTATCCCCCTGTATCACATTGGTCCCACAGCTAAGATCGTAATTTTTTTCTCGAACCCGTCCACATTTCCCGGCTCCTGCAGGTTTATGGGTTCCCCAAAATTGGGAGCCGGTCCAAGCATTACTAGTAACATTAGTGTCAGTAATTTAATGCTCAGGTGTGAATGGATTCTCAAACAAGCCGGGGAGGCCCCCGGCGAGGCCTGCGTCAGACCGCCAGGGCCAGCGGCAGGTTTAAATAAATACGCCGCTGAGCAGACATGTCGGCAGCTGGGGCCCGATATTGCCGCTGCTGTTTGTGTTGTGGCTTTGCTGCGGCGCTGAGGAGAGAGAGCGGAGGAGAGAGAGCGGAGGAGAGAGAGAGCTGAGGAGAGAGAGAGCTGAGGGGAGAGAGAGCTGAGGGGAGAGAGAGAGAGCTGAGGAGGGAGAGCTGAGGAGGGAGAGCTGAGGAGAGAGAGCTGAGGAGAGCTGAGGAGAGCTGAGGAGAGCTGAGGAGAGAGAGATGAGGAGAGCTGAGGAGCGATGAGGAGAGAGAGCTGAGGAGAGTTGAGGAGAGAGAGCTGAGGAGAGCTGAGGAGGGCCCAGTGGCCTTCTCCTACCATGTTTCCTGGGAGAAGTAAGGATAAAAACCTGAGGAGAGAAATAAGTGGAACCTGAAAACTAGACTGTGCTATGTGAAGCTGCATGTGTGTGGGCAGCTTATGAGATCTAATGGTTTCTGTGTCAATGTTATCATTTAGTGCAGCTCTCGTGAATTCCCTCCCTCAAGCCAACCCATGATATTTGCTGTGATTTTTAATGCAGTTGTATAACCCTCTTCCCTTGATCAGTCACTGACCATATGTGTATATGACATGTCATTAGGGCTGGGCGATATAAAACAATTAATTGGATTAATTCGAATGTAGGTTTTTTCACGATATTTCAAATGCCTGAGCGATAGCAAGAATCAAATGTATTTATATTTTTCGTTTTTATGATCGTTTATGTCCGCTTGTTCTCATGGTGTCTTTTGGTCTCGTCTCCTTCGCTCCTTCTGCTGTGACTGTGCACCTTCCCATTTACACACACCAAGCCCCTCCCCCACACACAAAGCCCCTCCCACAGACTTTGATACCAACTTTCTAGTCTGTGTTTTGTAAATGTGCAATACGCATAAAACACAATTATATAAGGAATTGGCAACTCATTCTCATTCTGAGAATTAAGGTAGGCCACTTGATTTCAACATCTGAACAAAGTGGACAGGCTAGCATGCTGTTCAAACAGTTGGAGACGGACAGAAGGGTGTGTTCATGACAGTTAAACTGTTCTACCTTGTTAGCTAGCAAATACTGTAGATCCATGCTGGCTAAACTTGAAATATTAAGATTAGCTGGCTACTCACTAGCATGTGGGCTTGTGCTTGAGAGATTGTTTATGAGACCTGTGTTAATTTTCTATAATGCCTGCTACAAGAAGTTAGTTATTATTAGTGAATGTGCATTATGCATTGTTCTGGTTAAATATGTAACAAAAAAGGCATTTTCATAGACAGACTTGAAAGTCAGATCAGTGATTATTGCAACAAAAAAAAGCAGGTTAAACTATTTAGATATAATGATTAAATTATTAGTGGGTCTTATGGTTGTGGAAGGCTTATATATATATAATTAGATTATTGCTGACAGTTTGAAATGCTGTGTATTTTACCTTTCATTTTACAACAAAGCTAATTAATCAAGATATATGCAGTACTAGTCAAAAGGTTGGACACACCTACTCATTCCAGGGTTTTTCTTTATTTTTACTATTTTCTACATTGTAGAATAATAGTGAAGACATCAAAACTATGAAATAACACATATGGAATCATGTAGTAACCAAAAAAGTGTTAAACAAATAAAAACATATTTATATTTGAGATTCTTCAAATAGCCACCCTTTGCCTTGATGACAGCTTTGCACACTCTTGGCATTCTCTCAACCAGCTTCACCTGGAATGCTTTTCCAACAGTCTTGAAGGAGTTCCCACATATGCTGAGCACTTGTTGGCTGCTTTTCCTTCACTCTGCGGTCCGACTCATCCCAAACCATTTCTATTTGGTTGAGGTTGGGGGATTGTGGAGGCCAGGTCATCTGATGCAGCACTCCATCACTCTCCTTCTTGGTAAAATAGCCCTTACACAGCCTGGAGGTGTGTTGGGTCATTGTCCTAATGAAAAATAAATGATAGTCCCACTAAGCCCAAACCAGATGGGATGGCGTATCGCTGCAGAATGCTGTGGTAACCATGCTGGTTAAGTGTGCCTTGAATTCTAAACAAATCACAGACAGTGTCACCAGCAAAGCACCCCCACACCATAACAACTCCTCCTCCATGCTTTACGATGGGAACTACACATGCGGAGATCATCCGTTCACCCATACCGTGTCTCACAAAGACAAGGCGGTTGGAACCAAAAATCTCCAATTTGGACTCCAGATCAAAGGACAAATTTCCACCGGTCTAATGTCCATTGCTCGTGTTTCTTGGCCCAAGCAGGTCTCTTCTTCTTATTGGTGTCCTTTAGTAGTGGTTTCTTTGCAGCAATTCGACAATTAAGGCCTGATTCACACAGTCTCCTCTGAATAGTTGATGTTGAGATGTGTCTGTTACTTGAACTCTGTGATGCATTTATTTGGGCTGCAATTTCTGAGGCTGGTAACTCTAATGAACTATCCTCTGACTTGGTTTTTTACCAAATAGGGCTATCTTCTGTATATTCCCCCTACCTTGTCACAACACAACTGATTGGCTCAAACGCATTAAGAAGGAAAGAAATTCCACAAATTAACTTTTAAGAAGGCACACCTGTTAATTGAAATGCATTCCAGGTGACTACCTCATGAAGCTGGTTGAGAGAATGCCAAGAGTGTGCAAAGCTGTCATCAAGACAAAGGGTGGCTATTTGAAGAATCTCAAATATAAAATATATTTTGATTTGTTTAACACTCTTTTGGTTACTACATGATTCCATATGTGTTATTTCTAGTTTTGATGTCTTCACTATTATTCTACAATGTTGAAAATAGTAAAAATAAAGAAAAACCTTGGAATTAGTAGGTGTGTCCAAACTTTTGACTGGTACTGTATATATTGTGATTCGCCCATAAGTTTGAAAAATATAGAGATATGATTTTTAGGCCATATCGCCCAGCCCTACATGTCATATTTAGCAGGATATCCTAAACTAGTTGTAAAGGATGGGGCTTGCTTATCTTCTGGTAATTCACACAACACAGGTTAATAAAAGTTGCCTCTATGGCATATGATATTGTAGGTACAAGACCATCTGTATGGATTGAAAAAGTATTAACAGTGATTGGAGGAAAACATAGCATAAGACATTTAATGTAACAGGGGTATATTAGTTTGATGTTATCAGGGAATTTAAACTTGCAAGTTTCTACTCATGTCTGAAACATATGGCATAGTCAGTAAGGGAGAGAAAGAGATGGACAGACAGAGAGAGAGATCACGGGGAGGAGGAGGAGGAGGAGGAGACCAGATGGGTCTGGTTCAGGATGGTTTACGGATTAAGAGCTGAAAGGAAAGCAAAAAAGGAGGATCGGTTTCAAATGTTTCTTTCCAGCCTGCCAGAAATCCTTCATAGATGGTCGGACTGTCATTAAAAGACTAGCGATGTTGATTCCTTCAGGCTCTCGGCCAAAGATGGTATAAAGAAAGTGCACTTCTAAGTCCTGGGTTAAATCCACTGACTCCATTTAGAACCCAAAAAGACACCTGCAGGATATATGATACTGTATATTTTATTCAATTCGTAAGGGTCAAGTGAATTACTATCATTATCCATTTGCTCAGCACTGCAGACACCCTTATCGAGCCATCTGTTTTCTTTACAACACTACTGTTGCTTTTCCATGGATACATTTATAGAGATTTTGAGGTATAGAGGTATAGAGATATAGAGATATAGATGTATATAGGTATAGAGCTATAGAGGTATAGATATATAGAGGTTAAGACATATAGACATATAGAGATATAGAGATATAGATGTATATAGGTATAGAGCTATAGAGGTATAGATATATAGAGGTATAGAGGTATAGACATATAGTGGTATAGAGATATAGATGTATATAGGTATAGAGCTATAGAGGTATAGATATATAGAGGTATAGAGGTATAGACATATAGAGGTATAGAGATATAGATGTATATAGGTATAGAGCTATAGAGGTATAGATATATAGAGGTATAGAGGTATAGACATATAGAGGTATAGAGATATAGAGATATGGAGGTATAGAGATATAGAGATATAGATGTATATAGGTATAGAGCTATAGAGGTATAGATATATAGAGGTATAGAGGTATAGACATATAGAGGTATAGAGATATAGATGTATATAGGTATAGAGCTATAGAGGTATAGATATATAGAGGTTAAGACATATAGACATATAGAGGTATAGAGATATAGATTCAGAGATTCAGAGTGTTTAATAGTCACATGTACAGGGTTGCAGGTGTGTTTGCAGGGTACAGTGAAAATCTTAGGCTCCGAGCTCCAACATGCAGGACTAAGTTAAATAAAATAATGAAAATGGTATTAAATAATATATGGAAATAGAAATAGCACGATATACATCATAACAACTGTGGTAGTATATTAATAAATACATATCTAATGGGGTGGAGGCAGAGTAAAGACTGTTGAGGGGGTGGGTTGGGGGGGGGGATGACCATAGGGGGAGTAGTATGTAAGGTAAGTGACTGTTGAGAGGGTGGGTGGGTGGTGGGGGGGGGGATGCTCCTGACAGAGCTGGGGGGTGGGGGGGATGCTCCTGACAGAGATGGTGTAACTGAGTCAGGTGTGTTGGATTGAGGTCAGGGCTTTGTGATGGCCACTCCAATACCTTGACTTTGTTGTCCTGCACCAGTCCCTCCTGCAGCAAAGCACCCCCACAGCATGATGCTGCCACCCCTGTGCTTCATGTTTGGGATGGTGTCCTTCTGCTTGCAAGCCTCCCCTTTTTCCTCCAAACATAACAATGGTCATTATGGCCAAACAGTTCTATTTTTGTTTCATCAGACCAGAGGACATTTCTCCAAAAAGTACGATCTTTGTCCCCATGTGCAGTTGCAAACCGTAGTCTGGCTTTTTTATGGTGGTTTTGGAGCAGTGGCCTCTTCTTTGCTGAGCGGCCTTTCAGGTTATGTCGATATAGGACTCGTTTTACTGTGGATATAGATACTTTTGTACATGTTTCCTCCAGGATCTTCACAAGGTTTTTTGCTGTTGTTCTGGGATTGATTTGCACTTTTCGCACCAAAGTACGTTCATCTCTAGGAGACAGAATGCGTCTCCTTCCTGAGCGGTATGACGGTTGCGTGGTCCCATGGTGTTTATACTTGCATACTATTGTTTGTACAGATGAACGTGGTACCTTCAGGCGTTTGGAAATTGCTCCCAAGGATGAACCAGACTTGTGGTCTTTTCTGAGGTCTTGGCTGATTTCTTTTGATTTTCCCATGATGTCAAGCAAAGAGGCACTGAGTTTGAAGGTAGGCCTTGAAATACATCCACAGGTACACCTCCAATTGACTCAAATGATGTCAATTAGCCTATCAGAAGCTTCTAAAGCCATGACATCATTTTCTGGAATTTTCCAAGCTGTTTAAAGTCACAGTCAACTTAGTGTATGTAAACTTCTGACCCACTGGAATTGTGATACAGTGAATTATAAGTAAAATAATCTGTCTGTAAACAATTGTTGGAAAAATTACTTGTGTCATGCACAAAGTAGATGTCCTAACCTACTTGCCAAAACTATAGTTTGTTAACAAGAAATTGGTGGAGTGGTTAAAAAACTAGTTTGAATGACTCCAACCTAAGTGTAGGTAAACTTCTGACTTCAACTGTATGTATAATCTGGAGGCGAAAGAAACTCACACCTGTTTAGGCGAGGTGCTGGCTAGCAGAGTAGAACACCTGTTTAGGAGAGGTGCTGGCTAGCAGAGTAGAACACCTGTTTAGGAGAGGTGCTGGCTAGCAGAGTAGAACCTGTTTAGGCGAGGTGCAGGCTAGCAGAGTAGAACACCTGTTTAGGAGAGGTGCTGGCTAGCAGAGTAGAACACCTGTTTAGGAGAGGTGCTGGCTAGCAGAGTAGAACCTGTTTAGGCGAGGTGCAGGCTAGCAGAGTAGAACACCTGTTTAGGCGAGGTGCTGGCTAGCAGAGTAGAACACTCTGAAAACTCTAGGAGCTCAGATGCAATCATTTAATACCCTAATAATTGAATTAGGTTATTAAATTATTGCATCTGAGCTCCTAGAGTGTGAGGCTCTCCTTTTCTTTAACATGTACAGTATATATAACAGGGGTGCCACAGGGATGCTGACTCTTTTCTCCGTGTATATCAATGATGTCGCTCTTGCTGCTGGTGACTCTCAGATCCACCTCTACGCAGACGACACCATTTTGTATACATCTGGCCCTTCATTGGACACTGTGTTAACAAATCTCCAAACGAGCTTCAATGCCATACAACACTTCTTCCGTAGCCTCCAACTTCTCTTAAACACTAGTAAAACTAAATGCATGCTCTTCAATCGAACGCTGCTGGCACCCACCCACCCGACTAGAATCACTACTCTCGACGGGTCTGACCTAGAGTATGTGGACAACTGCAAATACCTAGGTGTCTGGTTAGACTGTAAACTCTCCTTCCAGACTCACATTAAGCATCTCCAATCCAAAGTTAAATCTAGAATCTGCTTCCTATTTCACAACAGAGCCTCCTTCACTCATGCTGCCAAACATGCCCTCGTAAAACTGACTATCCTACCGATCCTTGACTTCGGCAATGTCATTTACAAAATAGCCTCCAACACTCTGCTCAGCAAATCGGATGTAGTCTATCACAGTGCCATCCGTTTTGTCACCAAAGCCCCATATACTACCCACCACTGTGACCTGTACGCTCTTGTTGGCTGGTCCTCACTACATATTCGTCGCCAAACCCACTGGCTCCAGGCAGACACCTGTCCACAACCTCAAACAGTCACACTCCAAACTCCACTATGGCCAAGACCAAAGAGCTGTCAAAGGACACCAGAAACAAAATTGTAGACCTGCACCAGGCTGGGAAGACTGAATCTGCAATAGGTAAGCAGCTTGGTTTGAAGAAATCAACTGTGGGAGCAATTATTAGGAAATGGAAGACATATAAGACCACTGATAATCTCCCTCGATCTGGGGCTCCACGCAAGATCTCACCCCGTGGGGTCAAAATGATCACAAGAACGGTGAGCAAAAATCCCAGAACCACACGGGGGGACCTAGTGAATGACCTGCAGAGAGCTGGGACCAAAGTAACAAAGCCTACCATCAGTAACACACTACGCCGCCAGGGACTCAAATCCTGCAGTGCCAGACGTGTCCCCCTGCTTAAGCCAGTATATGTCCAGGCCCGTCTGAAGTTTGCTAGAGTGCATTTGGATGATCCAGAAGAGGATTGGGAGAATTTCATATGGTCAGATGAAACCAAAATATAACTTTTTGGTAAAAACTCAACTCGTCGTGTTTGGAGGACAAAGAATGCTGAGTTGCATCCAAAGAACACCATACCTACTGTGAAGCATGGGGGTGGAAACATCATGCTTTGGGGCTGTTTTTCTGCAAAGGGACCAGGACGACTGATCCGTGTAAAGGAAAGAATGAATGGGGCCATGTATCGTGAGATTTTGAGTGAAAACCTCCTTCCATCAGCAAGGGCATTGAAGATGAAACGTGGCTGGGTCTTTCAGCATGACAATGATCCCAAACACACCGCCCGGGCAACGAAGGAGTGGCTTCATAAGAAGCATTTCAAGGTCCTGGAGTGGCCTAGCCAGTCTCCAGATCTCAACCCCATAGAAAATCTTTGGAGGGAGTTGAAAGTCTGTGTTGCCCAGCGACAGCCCCAAAACATCACTGCTCTAGAGGAGATCTGCATGGAGGAATGGGCCAAAATACCAGCAACAGTGTGTGAAAACCTTGTGAAGACTTACAGAAAACGTTTGACCTGTGTCATTGCCAACAAAGGGTATATAACAAAGTATTGAGAAACTTTTGTTATTGACCAAATACTTATTTTCCACCATAATTTGCTAATAAATTCATAAAAAATCCTACAATGTGATTTTCTGATTTTTTTCTTCTCATTTTGTCTGTCATAGTTGACGTGTACCTATGATGAAAATTACAGGCCTCTCTCATCTTTTTAAGTGGGAGAACTTGCACAATTGGTGGCTGACTAAATACTTTTTTTCCCCACTGTACATGCCATGCATTCTACCACAACATACCTGAAAACATTACACCCTGGTACAAAAGGAGCTAATGTTGCTGTCATAGCTTGGCCATTGAGCTGAAACCTGTTAGAACCATGTTTTTGTTGCTGCTTTGCTCAGATTGAAGTGGGGGAGAGGTGGGGGTGATCGGCTCTGCTGTTGTGGAACTTCAGCTAATTCTTGTCTACATCAACTTGACTAGATGGACATGGGAACATCAAGACCACCATAATTACCATCTCCACAATCATGTCAGTTACCTAACAAACCAAAACACACAGCATTCTCTCTGCGGTTGTCTGAGATACACACCTTGATTAGACAGTCTATAATGATAAAAATGCGGTATGTTGTTTAAACATGTAGATAAGAAGTCATTTGTAATCTTCTCCCATAACCGTATGATACTGTGTTTCTCCCATAACCGTATGATACTGTGTTTCTCCATAACCGTATTATACTGTGTTCCTCCATAACCGTATGATACTGTGTTCCCCCATAACCGTATGATACTGTGTTCCCCCATAACCGTATGATACTGTGTTTCTCCATAACCGTATGATACTGTGTTCCTCCATAACCGTATGATACTGTGTTCCTCCATAACCGTATGATACCACTGAAAACACTGCTACTCCTACTGCTCTCTCCTCGTCTGACCATGTGTTCTCGCATACCCCGAGAGCATCTGGTCAGAGGGGTGGTGGCACAGGAATCCTCATCTCTCCCAAGTGGTCATTCTCAATTTTTACCCTAACCCATCTGTCTATCTCCTCATTTGAATTCCACGCTGTCACAGTCACTAGCCCATTTAAGCTTAATATCCTTGTCATCTATCGCCCTCCAGGTTCCCTTGGAGAGTTCATCAATGAGCTTGACGCCTTGATAAGTTCCTTTCCTGAGGATGGCTCACCCTTCACAGTTTTGGGGGATTTCAACCTCCCTACGTCTACATTTCACTCATTTCTCTCTGCCTCCTTCTTTCCACTCCTCTCCTCTTTTGACCTCACCCTCTCACCATCCCCCCCCACTCACAAGGCAGGCAATACGCTTGACTTCATCTTTACTAGATGTTGCTCTTCTACTAATCTCACTGCAACTCCCCTCCATGTCTCCGACCACTACTTTGTATCCTTTTCTCTCTCGCTCTCCTCCAACACTACTCACTCTGCCCCTACACAGATGGTAACGCGCCGCCGCAACCTTCGCTCTCTCTCTCCCACTACTCTCTCCTCTTCCATCCTATCATCTCTTCCCTCTGCTCAATCCTTCTCCCTCCAATCTCCTGATTCTGCCTCCTCAACCCTCCTCTCCTCCCTTTCTGCATCCTTTGACTCCCTGTGTCCCCTATCCTCCCGGCCGGCTCGGTCCTCCCCTCCAGCTCCGTGGCTTGATGACTCATTGCGAGCTCACAGAACAGAGCTCCGGGCAGCTGAGCGGAAATGGAAGAAAACTAAACTCCCTGCCGACCTGGCATCTTTTCACTCCCTCCTCTCTACATTTTCTTCATCTGTTTCTGCTGCTAAGGCCACTTTCTACCACTCTAAATTCCAAGCATCTGCCTCTAACCCTAGGAAGCTCTTTGCCACATTCTCCTCACTGCTGAATCCTCCCCCCCCCCCTCCTCCCTCTCTGTGGATGACTTTGTCAACCACTTTGAAAAGAAGGTTGACGACATCCGATCCTCGTTTGTTAAGTCTAATGACACTGCTGGTCCTGCTCACACTGCCCTACCCTATGCTTTGACTTCTTTCTGCCCTCTCTCTCCAGATAAAATCTTGCGACTAGTGACTGCAGGCCGCCCAACAACCTGCCCGCTTGACCCCATCCCCTCCTCTCTTCTCCAGACCATCTCCGGTGACCTTCTCCCCTACCTCACCTCGCTGATCAACTCATCCTTGACCGCTGGCCATGTCCCTTCCGTCTTCAAGAGAGCGAGAGTTGCACCCCTTCTCAAAAAACCAACACTCGATCCCACTGATGTCAACAACTACAGACCAGTATCCCTTCTTTCTTTTCTTTCCAAAACTATTGAGCGTGCCATCTTTAGCCAACTCTCTTGCTATCTCTCTCAGAATGACCTTCTTGATCCAAACCAGTCAGGTTTCAGGACTGGTCATTCAACTGAGACTGCTCTTCTCTGTGTCACGGAGGCTCTCCGCACTGCTAAAGCTAACTCTCTCTCCTCTGCTCTTGTCCTTCTAGACCTGTCTGCTGCCTTTGATACAGTGAACCATCAGATCCTCCTCTCCACCCTCTCCGAGCTGGGCATCTCCGGCGCGGCTCACTCCTGGATTGCGTCCTACCTGACCGGTCGCTCCTACCAAGTGGCGTGGCGAGAAGCTGTCTCCGCACCACATGCTCTCACCACTGGTGTCCCCCAGGGCTCAGTTCTAGGCCCTCTCCTTTTCTCCCTATACACCAAGTCACTTGGCTCTGTCATATCCTCACATGGCCTCTCCTATCATTGCTACGCTGACGATACACAACTAATCTTCTCCTTTCCCCCTTCTGATAACCAGGTGGCGAATCGCATCTCTGCATGTCTGGCCGACATATCAGTATGGATGACGGATCACCACCTCAAGCTGAACCCTGGCAAGACGGAGCTGCTCTTCCTCCCGGGGAAGGACTGCCCGTTCCATGATCTCGCCATCACGGTTGACAACTCCGTTGTGTCCTCCTCCCAGAGTGCGAAGAGCCTTGGCGTGACCCTGGACAACACCCTGTCGTTCTCCGCTAACATCAAGGCGGTGACCCGATCCTGCAGGTTCATGCTCTACAACATTCGGAGAGTACGACCCTGCCTTACACAGGAAGCGGCACAGGTCCTAATCCAGGCACTTGTCATCTCCCGTCTGGATTACTGCAACTCGCTGTTGGCTGGGCTCCCTGCCTGTGCCATTAAACCCCTACAACTCATCCAGAATGCCGCAGCCCGTCTGGTGTTCAACCTTCCCAAGTTCTCTCACGTCACCCCCCTCCTCCGCACACTCCACTGGCTTCCAGTTGAAGCTCGCATCCGTTACAAGACCATGGTGCTTGCCTATGGAGCAGTGAGGGGAACGGCACCTCCGTACCTTCAGGCTCTGATCAGTCCCTACACCCAAACGAGGGCATTGCGTTCATCCACCTCTGGCCTGCTGGCTCCCCTTCCTCTGCGGAAGCATAGTTCCCGCTCAGCCCAGTCAAAACTGTTCGCTGCTCTGGCACCCCAATGGTGGAACAAGCTCCCTCACGACGCCAGGACAGCGGAGTCACTCACCACCTTCCGGAGACATTTGAAACCCCACCTCTTTAAGGAACACCTGGGATAGGATAAAGTAATCCTTCTACCCCTCCCCCCCCCCCAAAAAAAATAAAAAAATACAAAAAATAAAAAGTATAATTGTAAAGTGGTTATCCCACTGGCTATAGGGTGAATGCACCAATTTGTAGTCGCTCTGGATAAGAGCGTCTGCTAAATGACGTAAATGTGCCCTTGAGCAAGGCACTTAACCCTAATTGCTCCTGTAAGTCGCTCTGGATAAGAGCGTCTGCTAAATGACTAAAATGTAAATGTAAATGTAATACTGTGTTTCTCCCGTAACCGTATGATACTGTGTTTCTCCCATAACCGTATGATACTGTGTTTCTCCCATAACCGTATGATACTGTGTTTCTCCCGTAACCGTATGATACTGTGTTTCTCCCATAACCGTATGATACTGTGTTTCTCCCATAACCGTATGATACTGTGTTTCTCCCGTAACCGTATGATACTGTGTTTCTCCCAAAAACCGTATTATACTGTGTTCCTCCATAACCGTATGATACTGTGTTCCTCCATAACCGTATGATACTGTGTTTCTCCCGTAACCGTATGTTACTGTGTTTCTCCCATAACCGTATGATACTGTGTTTCTCCCATAACCGTATGATACTGTGTTTCTCCCGTAACCGTATTATACTGGGTTTCTCCCATAACCTATATGATACTGTGTTTCTCCCATAACCGTATTATACTCGGATTCTCCCATAACCGTATGATACTGTGTTTCTCCCATAACCGTATTATACTCTGATTCTCCCATAACCGTATTATACTGGGTTTCTCCCATAACCGTATGATACTGTGTTTCTCCCGTAACCGTATTATACTCGGATTCTCCCATAACCGTATGATACTGTGTTTCTCCCATAACCGTATTATACTCGGATTCTCCCATAACCGTATGATACTGTGTTTCTCCCATAACCGTATGATACTGTGTTTCTCCCATAACCGTATGATACTGTGTTTCTCCCATAACCGTATTATACTGTGTTTCTCCCATAACCGTATTATACTGGGTTTCTCCCATAACCGTATTATACTGGGTTTCTCCCATAACCGTACGATACTGTGTTTCCCCCATAACCGTATGATAGTGTGTTCCTCCATAACCGTATTATACTGTGTTCCTCCATAACCGTATGATACTGTGTTTCTCCCATAACCGTATGATACTGTGTTTCTCCAGTAACCGTATTATACTGTGTTTCTCCTATAACCGTATGATACTGTGTTTCTCCCGTAACCGTATTATACTGTGTTTCTCCCATAACCGTATTATACTCGGATTCTCCCATAACCGTATGATACTGTGTTTCTCCCATAACCGTATGATACTGTGTTTCTCCCATAACCGTATGATACTGTGTTTCTCCCATAACCGTATTATACTGTGTTTCTCCCATAACCGTATTATACTGGGTTTCTCCCATAACCGTATTATACTGGGTTTCTCCCATAACCGTACGATACTGTGTTTCCCCCATAACCGTATGATAGTGTGTTCCTCCATAACCGTATTTTACTGTGTTCCTCCATAACCGTATGATACTGTGTTTCTCCCATAACCGTATGATACTGTGTTTCTCCCGTAACCGTATTATACTGTGTTTCTCCCATAACCGTATTATACTCGGATTCTCCCATAACCGTATGATACTGTGTTTCTCCCATAACCGTATGATACTGTGTTCTTCCCATAACCGTATTATACTCTGATTCTCCCATAACCGTATTATACTGTGTTTCTCCCGTAACCGTATGATACTGTGTTTCTCCCGTAACCGTATTATACTGTGTTTCTCCCATAACCGTATTATACTCGGATTCTCCCATAACCGTATGATACTGTGTTTCTCCCATAACCGTATGATACTGTGTTTCTCCCATAACCGTATGATACTGTGTTTCTCCCATAACCGTATTATACTGTGTTTCTCCCATAACCGTATTATACTGGGTTTCTCCCATAACCGTATTATACTGGGTTTCTCCCATAACCGTACGATACTGTGTTTCCCCCATAACCGTATGATAGTGTGTTCCTCCATAACCGTATTATACTGTGTTCCTCCATAACCGTATTATACTGTGTTTCTCCTATAACCGTATGATACTGTGTTTCTCCCGTAACCGTATTATACTGGGTTTCTCCCATAACCGTATTATACTGTGTTTCTCCCATAACCGTATTATACTCAGATTCTCCCATAACCGTATGATACTGTGTTTCTCCCATAACCGTATGATACTGTGTTTCTCCCATAACCGTATGATACTGTGTTTCTCCAGTAACCGTATGATACTGTGTTTCTCCCGTAACTGTATTATACTGGGTTTCTCCCATAACCGTCTGATACTGTGTTTCTCACGTAACCGTATGATACTGTGTTTCTCCCATAACCGTAAGATACTGTGTTTCTCCCATAACCGTATGATACTGTGTTTCTCCCATAACCGTATTATACTGTGTTTCTCCCATAACCGTATGATACTGTGTTTCTCCCATAACCGTATTATACTCGGATTCTCCCATAACCGTATGATACTGTGTTTCTTCCATAACCGTATTATACTCGGATTCTCCCATAACCGTATTATACTGGGTTTCTCCCATAACCGTATGATACTGTGTTTCTCCCATAACCGTATTATACTCGGATTCTCCCATAACCGTATGATACTGTGTTTCTCCCATAACCGTATGATACTGTGTTCCTCCCATAACCGTATTATACTCGGATTCTCCCATAACCGTATGATACTGTGTTCCTCCCATAACCGTATGATACTGTGTTTCTCCCGTAACCGTATTATACTGTGTTTCTCCCATAACCGTATGATACTGTGTTTCTCCCATAACCGTATTATACTGGGTTTCTCCCATAACCGTATGATACTGTGTTTCTCCCATAACCGTATTATACTCGGATTCTCCCATAACCGTATGATACTGTGTTTCTCCCATAACCGTATTATACTGTGTTTCTCCCATAACCGTATTATACTGTGTTCCTCCCATAACCGTATGATACTGTGTTTCTCCCATAACCGTATTATACTGTGTTTCTCCCAAAAAGTATTATACTGGGTTTCTCCCATAACTGTATTATACTGGGTTTCTCCCATAACCGTATGATACTGTGTTTCTCCCATAACCGTATTATACTGTGTTTCTCCCATAACCGTATTATACTGGGTTTCTCCCATAACCGTATTATACTGGGTTTCTCCCATAACCGTACGATACTGTGTTTCCCCCATAACCTTATGATACTGTGTTCCTCCATAGCCGTATTATACTGTGTTCCTCCATAACCGTATGATACTGTGTTTCTCCCATAACTGTATGATACTGTGTTTCTCCCGTAACCGTATTATACTGTGTTTCTCCTATAACCGTATGATACTGTGTTTCTCCCATAACAGTATGATACTGTGTTTCTCCCATAACCGTATGATACTGTGTTTCTCCCATAACCGTATGATACTGTGTTTCTCCCATAACCGTATTATACTCGGATTCTCCCATAACCGTATTATACTGTGATTCTCCCATAACCGTATTATACTCGGATTCTCCCATAACCGTATGATACTGTGTTTCTCCCATAACCGTACTATACTCGGATTCTCCCATAACCGTATGATACTGTGTTTCTTCCATAACCGTATTATACTCGGATTCTCCCATAACCGTATTATACTGGGTTTCTCCCGTAACCGTATGATACTGTGTTTCTCCCATAACAGTATGATACTGTGTTTCTCCCATAACCGTATGATACTGTGTTTCTCCCATAACCGTATGATACTGTGTTTCTCCCATAACCGTATTATACTCGGATTCTCCCATAACCGTATTATACTGTGATTCTCCCATAACCGTATTATACTCGGATTCTCCCATAACCGTATGATACTGTGTTTCTCCCATAACCGTACTATACTCGGATTCTCCCATAACCGTATGATACTGTGTTTCTTCCATAACCGTATTATACTCGGATTCTCCCATAACCGTATTATACTGGGTTTCTCCCATAACCGTATGATACTGTGTTTCTCCCATAACCGTATTATACTCGGATTCTCCCATAACCGTATGATACTGTGTTCCTCCCATAACCGTATGATACTGTGTTTCTCCCGTAACCGTATTATACTGTGTTTCTCCCATAACCGTATGATACTGTGTTTCTCCCATAACCGTATTATACTGGGTTTCTCCCATAACCGTATGATACTGTGTTTCTCCCATAACCGTATTATACTCGGATTCTCCCATAACCGTATGATACTGTGTTTCTCCCATAACCGTATTATACTGTGTTTCTCCCATAACCGTATTATACTGTGTTCCTCCCATAACCGTATGATACTGTGTTTCTCCCATAACCGTATTATACTGTGTTTCTCCCAAAAAGTATTATACTGGGTTTCTCCCATAACTGTATTATACTGGGTTTCTCCCATAACCGTACAATACTGTGTTTCGCCCATAACCGTATGATACTGTGTTCCTCCATAACCGTATTATACTGTGTTCCTCCATAACCGTATGATTCTGTGTTTCTCCCATAACCGTATGATACTGTGTTTCTCCCGTAACCGTATTATACTGTGTTTCTCCCATAACCGTATGATACTGTTTCTCCCGAAACCGTTTTATACTGGGTTTCTTCATAAACCTATTATACTGTGTTTCTCCCATAACCGTATGATACTGTGTTTCTCCCATAACCGTATTATACTGTGTTTCTCCCATAACCGTATTATACTGGGTTTCTCCCATAACCGTATTATACTGGGTTTCTCCCATAACCGTACGACACTGTGTTTCCCCCATAACCGTATGATACTGTGTTCCTCCATAACCGTATGATACTGTGTTTCTCCCATAACCGTATGATACTGTGTTTCTCCCGTAACCGTATTATACTGTGTTTCTCCCATAACCGTATGATACTGTGTTTCTCCCATAACCGTATTATATTGTGTTTCTCCTATAACCGTATGATACTGTGTTTCTCCCATAACCGTATGATACTGTGTTTCTCCCATAACCGTATTATACTGGGTTTCTCCCATAACCGTATGATACTGTGTTTCTCCCGTAACCGTATGATACTGTGTTTCTCCCATAACCGTATGATACTGTGTTTCTCCCATAACCGTATGATACTGTGTTTCTCCCATAACCGTATTATACTGTGTTTCTCCCGTAACCGTATTATACTGTGTTTCTCCCATAACCGTATGATACTGTGTTTCTCCCATAACCGTATTATACTCGGATTCTCCCATAACCGTATGATACTGTGTTTCTCCCATAACTGTATTATACTGGGTTTCTCCCATAACCGTATGATACTGTGTTTCTCCCATAACCGTATGATACTGGGTTTCTCCCATAACCGTATGATACTGTGTTTCTCCCATAACCGTATTATACTCGGATTCTCCCATAACCGTATGATACTGTGTTTCTCCCATAACCGTATGATACTGTGTTTCTCCCATAACCGTATGATACTGTGTTTCTCCCGTAACCGTATTATACTGGGTTTCTCCCATAACCGTATTATACTGTGTTTCTCCCATAACCGTATTATACTCGGATTCTCCCATAACCGTATGATACTGTGTTTCTCCCGTAACCGTATTATACTCGGATTCTCCCATAACCGTATTATACTCGGATTCTCCCATAACCGAATTATACTGTGATTCTCCCATAACCGTATTATACTCGGATTCTCCCATAACCGTATGATACTGTGTTCCTCCCATAACCGTATGATACTGTGTTTCTCCCGTAACCGTATTATACTGTGTTTCTCCCATAACCGTATGATACTGTGTTTCTCCCATAACCGTATTATACTGGGTTTCTCCCATAACCGTATGATACTGTGTTTCTCCCATAACCGTATTATACTCGGATTCTCCCATAACCGTATGATACTGTGTTTCTCCCATAACCGTATTATACTGTGTTTCTCCCATAACCGTAAAATACTGTGTTCCTCCCATAACCGTTTGATACTGTGTTTCTCCCATAACCGTATTATACTGTGTTTCTCCCAAAAAGTATTATACTGGGTTTCTCCCATAACTGTATTATACTGGGTTTCTCCCATAACCGTACAATACTGTGTTTCGCCCATAACCGTATGATACTGTGTTCCTCCATAACCGTATTATACTGTGTTCCTCCATAACCGTATGATTCTGTGTTTCTCCCATAACCTTATGATACTGTGTTTCTCCCGTAACCGTATTATACTGTGTTTCTCCCATAACCGTATGATACTGTTTCTCCCGAAACCGTTTTATACTGGTTTTCTCCATAAACGTATTATACTGTGTTTCTCCCATAACCGTATGATACTGTGTTTCTCCCATAACCGAATTATACTGTGTTTCTCCCATAACCGTATTATACTGGGTTTCTCCCATAACCGTATTATACTGGGTTTCTCCCATAACCGTACAACACTGTGTTTCCCCCATAACCGTATGATACTGTGTTCCTCCATAACCGTATGATACTGTGTTTCTCCCATAACCGTATGATACTGTGTTTCTCCCATAACCGTATGATACTGTGTTTCTCCCGTAACCGTATTATACTGTGTTTCTCCCATAACCGTATGATACTGTGTTTCTCCCATAACCGTATTATATTGTGTTTCTCCTATAACCGTATGATACTGTGTTTCTCCCATAACCGTATGATACTGTGTTTCTCTCATAACCGTATGATACTGTGTTTCTCCCATAACCGTATGATACTGTGTTCCTCCATAACCGTATGATACTGTGTTTCTCCCATAACCGTATGATACTGTGTTTCTCCCGTAACCGTATTATACTGGGTTTCTCCCATAACCGTATGATACTGTGTTTCTCCCGTAACCGTATGATACTGTGTTTCTCCCATTACCGTATGATACTGTGTTTCTCCCATAACCGTATGATACTGTGTTTCTCCCATAACCGTATTATACTGTGTTTCTCCCGTAACCGTATTATACTGTGTTTCTCCCATAACCGTATGATACTGTGTTTCTCCCATAACCGTATTATACTCGGATTCTCCCATAACCGTATGATACTGTGTTTCTCCCATAACCGTATTATACTGGGTTTCTCCCATAACCGTATGATACTGTGTTTCTCCCATAACCGTATTATACTGGGTTTCTCCCATAACCGTATGATACTGTGTTTCTCCCATAACCGTATTAAACTGTGTTTCTCCCGTAACCGTATGATACTGTGTTTCTCCCATAACTGTATTATACTGTGTTTCTCCCATAACCGTATGATACTGTGTTTCTCCCATAACTGTATTATACTGTGTTTCTCCCATAACCGTATGATACTGTGTTTCTCCCATAACCGTATGATACTGTGTTTCTCCCATAACCGTATTATACTCGGATTCTCCCATAACCGTATGATACTGTGTTTCTCCCATAACCGTATGATACTGTGTTTCTCTCGTAACTGTATTATACTGTGTTTCTCCCATAACCGTATGATACTGTGTTTCTCCCGTAACCGTATTATACTGGGTTTCTCCCATAACCGTATTATACTGTGTTTCTCCCATAACCGTATTATACTCGGATTCTCCCATAACCGTATGATACTGTGTTTCTCCCGTAACCGTATTATACTCGGATTCTCCCATAACCGTATTATACTGTGTTTCTCCCATAACCGTATGATACTTTGTTTCTCCCGTAACCGTATTATACTGTGTTTCTCCCATAACCGTATGATACTGTGTTTCTCCCATAACCGTATGATACTGTGTTTCTCCCATAACCGTATTATACTGGGTTTCTCCCATAACCGTATGATACTGTGTTTCTCCCATAACCGTATTATACTGGGTTTCTCCCATAACCGTATGATACTGTGTTTCTCCCGTAACCGTATGATACTGTGTTTCTCCCATAACCGTATGATACTGTGTTTCTCCCATAACCGTATGATACTGTGTTTCTCCCATAACCGTATTAAACTGTGTTTCTCCCGTAACCGTATTATACTGTGTTTCTCCCATAACCGTATGATACTGTGTTTCTCCCATAACCGTATGATACTGTGTTTCTCCCATAACCGTATTATACTCGGATTCTCCCATAACCGTATGATACTGTGTTTCTCCCATATCCGTATGATACTGTGTTTCTCTCGTAACTGTATTATACTGTGTTTCTCCCATAACCGTATGATACTGTGTTTCTCCCGTAACCGTATTATACTGGGTTTCTCCCATAACCGTATTATACTGTGTTTCTCCCATAACCGTATTATACTCAGATTCTCCCATAACCGTATGATACTGTGTTTCTCCCGTAACCGTATGATACTGTGTTTCTCCCATAACCGTATGATACTGTGTTTCTCCCGTAACCGTATGATACTGTGTTTCTCCCATAACCGTATTATACTGTGTTTCTCCATAACCGTTTGATACTGTGTTTCTCCCGTAACCGTATGATACTGTGTTTCTCCCGTAACCGTATGATACTGTGTTTCTCCCGTAACCGTATTATACTGTGTTTTTCCCATAACCGTATGATACTGTGTTTCCCCCATAACCGTATGATACTGTGTTTCTCTTCGTAACCGTATGATACTGTGTTTCTCCCATAACCGTATGATACTGTGTTTCTCCCGTAACCGTATGATACTGTGTTTCTCCCATAACCGTATGATACTGTGTTTCTCCCATAACCGTATGATACTGTGTTTCTCCCGTAACCGTATGATACTGTGTTTCTCCCAAAAACCGTATTATACTGTGTTCCTCCATAACCGTATGATACTGTGTTCCTCCATAACCGTATGATACTGTGTTTCTCCCGTAACCGTATGTTACTGTGTTTCTCCCATAACCGTATGATACTGTGTTTCTCCCATAACCGTATGATACTGTGTTTCTCCCGTAACCGTATTATACTGGGTTTCTCCCATAACCTATATGATACTGTGTTTCTCCCATAACCGTATTATACTCGGATTCTCCCATAACCGTATGATACTGTGTTTCTCCCATAACCGTATTATACTCTGATTCTCCCATAACCGTATTATACTGGGTTTCTCCCATAACCGTATGATACTGTGTTTCTCCCGTAACCGTATTATACTCGGATTCTCCCATAACCGTATGATACTGTGTTTCTCCCATAACCGTATTATACTCGGATTCTCCCATAACCGTATGATACTGTGTTTCTCCCATAACCGTATGATACTGTGTTTCTCCCATAACCGTATGATACTGTGTTTCTCCCATAACCGTATTATACTGTGTTTCTCCCATAACCGTATTATACTGGGTTTCTCCCATAACCGTATTATACTGGGTTTCTCCCATAACCGTACGATACTGTGTTTCCCCCATAACCGTATGATAGTGTGTTCCTCCATAACCGTATTATACTGTGTTCCTCCATAACCGTATGATACTGTGTTTCTCCCATAACCGTATGATACTGTGTTTCTCCAGTAACCGTATTATACTGTGTTTCTCCTATAACCGTATGATACTGTGTTTCTCCCGTAACCGTATTATACTGTGTTTCTCCCATAACCGTATTATACTCGGATTCTCCCATAACCGTATGATACTGTGTTTCTCCCATAACCGTATGATACTGTGTTTCTCCCATAACCGTATGATACTGTGTTTCTCCCATAACCGTATTATACTGTGTTTCTCCCATAACCGTATTATACTGGGTTTCTCCCATAACCGTATTATACTGGGTTTCTCCCATAACCGTACGATACTGTGTTTCCCCCATAACCGTATGATAGTGTGTTCCTCCATAACCGTATTTTACTGTGTTCCTCCATAACCGTATGATACTGTGTTTCTCCCATAACCGTATGATACTGTGTTTCTCCCGTAACCGTATTATACTGTGTTTCTCCCATAACCGTATGATACTGTGTTCTTCCCATAACCGTATTATACTCTGATTCTCCCATAACCGTATTATACTGTGTTTCTCCCGTAACCGTATGATACTGTGTTTCTCCCGTAACCGTATTATACTGTGTTTCTCCCATAACCGTATTATACTCGGATTCTCCCATAACCGTATGATACTGTGTTTCTCCCATAACCGTATGATACTGTGTTTCTCCCATAACCGTATGATACTGTGTTTCTCCCATAACCGTATTATACTGTGTTTCTCCCATAACCGTATTATACTGGGTTTCTCCCATAACCGTATTATACTGGGTTTCTCCCATAACCGTACGATACTGTGTTTCCCCCATAACCGTATGATAGTGTGTTCCTCCATAACCGTATTATACTGTGTTCCTCCATAACCGTATTATACTGTGTTTCTCCTATAACCGTATGATACTGTGTTTCTCCCGTAACCGTATTATACTGGGTTTCTCCCATAACCGTATTATACTGTGTTTCTCCCATAACCGTATTATACTCAGATTCTCCCATAACCGTATGATACTGTGTTTCTCCCATAACCGTATGATACTGTGTTTCTCCCATAACCGTATGATACTGTGTTTCTCCAGTAACCGTATGATACTGTGTTTCTCCCGTAACTGTATTATACTGGGTTTCTCCCATAACCGTCTGATACTGTGTTTCTCACGTAACCGTATGATACTGTGTTTCTCCCATAACCGTAAGATACTGTGTTTCTCCCATAACCGTATGATACTGTGTTTCTCCCATAACCGTATTATACTGTGTTTCTCCCATAACCGTATGATACTGTGTTTCTCCCATAACCGTATTATACTCGGATTCTCCCATAACCGTATGATACTGTGTTTCTTCCATAACCGTATTATACTCGGATTCTCCCATAACCGTATTATACTGGGTTTCTCCCATAACCGTATGATACTGTGTTTCTCCCATAACCGTATTATACTCGGATTCTCCCATAACCGTATGATACTGTGTTTCTCCCATAACCGTATGATACTGTGTTCCTCCCATAACCGTATTATACTCGGATTCTCCCATAACCGTATGATACTGTGTTCCTCCCATAACCGTATGATACTGTGTTTCTCCCGTAACCGTATTATACTGTGTTTCTCCCATAACCGTATGATACTGTGTTTCTCCCATAACCGTATTATACTGGGTTTCTCCCATAACCGTATGATACTGTGTTTCTCCCATAACCGTATTATACTCGGATTCTCCCATAACCGTATGATACTGTGTTTCTCCCATAACCGTATTATACTGTGTTTCTCCCATAACCGTATTATACTGTGTTCCTCCCATAACCGTATGATACTGTGTTTCTCCCATAACCGTATTATACTGTGTTTCTCCCAAAAAGTATTATACTGGGTTTCTCCCATAACTGTATTATACTGGGTTTCTCCCATAACCGTATGATACTGTGTTTCTCCCATAACCGTATTATACTGTGTTTCTCCCATAACCGTATTATACTGGGTTTCTCCCATAACCGTATTATACTGGGTTTCTCCCATAACCGTACGATACTGTGTTTCCCCCATAACCTTATGATACTGTGTTCCTCCATAGCCGTATTATACTGTGTTCCTCCATAACCGTATGATACTGTGTTTCTCCCATAACTGTATGATACTGTGTTTCTCCCGTAACCGTATTATACTGTGTTTCTCCTATAACCGTATGATACTGTGTTTCTCCCATAACAGTATGATACTGTGTTTCTCCCATAACAGTATGATACTGTGTTTCTCCCATAACCGTATGATACTGTGTTTCTCCCATAACCGTATGATACTGTGTTTCTCCCATAACCGTATTATACTCGGATTCTCCCATAACCGTATTATACTGTGATTCTCCCATAACCGTATTATACTCGGATTCTCCCATAACCGTATGATACTGTGTTTCTGCCATAACCGTACTATACTCGGATTCTCCCATAACCGTATGATACTGTGTTTCTTCCATAACCGTATTATACTCGGATTCTCCCATAACCGTATTATACTGGGTTTCTCCCATAACCGTATGATACTGTGTTTCTCCCATAACCGTATTATACTCGGATTCTCCCATAACCGTATGATACTGTGTTCCTCCCATAACCGTATGATACTGTGTTTCTCCCGTAACCGTATTATACTGTGTTTCTCCCATAACCGTATGATACTGTGTTTCTCCCATAACCGTATTATACTGGGTTTCTCCCATAACCGTATGATACTGTGTTTCTCCCATAACCGTATTATACTCGGATTCTCCCATAACCGTATGATACTGTGTTTCTCCCATAACCGTATTATACTGTGTTTCTCCCATAACCGTATTATACTGTGTTCCTCCCATAACCGTATGATACTGTGTTTCTCCCATAACCGTATTATACTGTGTTTCTCCCAAAAAGTATTATACTGGGTTTCTCCCATAACTGTATTATACTGGGTTTCTCCCATAACCGTACAATACTGTGTTTCGCCCATAACCGTATGATACTGTGTTCCTCCATAACCGTATTATACTGTGTTCCTCCATAACCGTATGATTCTGTGTTTCTCCCATAACCGTATGATACTGTGTTTCTCCCGTAACCGTATTATACTGTGTTTCTCCCATAACCGTATGATACTGTTTCTCCCGAAACCGTTTTATACTGGGTTTCTTCATAAACCTATTATACTGTGTTTCTCCCATAACCGTATGATACTGTGTTTCTCCCATAACCGTATTATACTGTGTTTCTCCCATAACCGTATTATACTGGGTTTCTCCCATAACCGTATTATACTGGGTTTCTCCCATAACCGTACGACACTGTGTTTCCCCCATAACCGTATGATACTGTGTTCCTCCATAACCGTATGATACTGTGTTTCTCCCATAACCGTATGATACTGTGTTTCTCCCGTAACCGTATTATACTGTGTTTCTCCCATAACCGTATGATACTGTGTTTCTCCCATAACCGTATTATATTGTGTTTCTCCTATAACCGTATGATACTGTGTTTCTCCCATAACCGTATGATACTGTGTTTCTCCCATAACCGTATTATACTGGGTTTCTCCCATAACCGTATGATACTGTGTTTCTCCCGTAACCGTATGATACTGTGTTTCTCCCATAACCGTATGATACTGTGTTTCTCCCATAACCGTATGATACTGTGTTTCTCCCATAACCGTATTATACTGTGTTTCTCCCGTAACCGTATTATACTGTGTTTCTCCCATAACCGTATGATACTGTGTTTCTCCCATAACCGTATTATACTCGGATTCTCCCATAACCGTATGATACTGTGTTTCTCCCATAACTGTATTATACTGGGTTTCTCCCATAACCGTATGATACTGTGTTTCTCCCATAACCGTATGATACTGGGTTTCTCCCATAACCGTATGATACTGTGTTTCTCCCATAACCGTATTATACTCGGATTCTCCCATAACCGTATGATACTGTGTTTCTCCCATAACCGTATGATACTGTGTTTCTCCCATAACCGTATGATACTGTGTTTCTCCCGTAACCGTATTATACTGGGTTTCTCCCATAACCGTATTATACTGTGTTTCTCCCATAACCGTATTATACTCGGATTCTCCCATAACCGTATGATACTGTGTTTCTCCCGTAACCGTATTATACTCGGATTCTCCCATAACCGTATTATACTCGGATTCTCCCATAACCGAATTATACTGTGATTCTCCCATAACCGTATTATACTCGGATTCTCCCATAACCGTATGATACTGTGTTCCTCCCATAACCGTATGATACTGTGTTTCTCCCGTAACCGTATTATACTGTGTTTCTCCCATAACCGTATGATACTGTGTTTCTCCCATAACCGTATTATACTGGGTTTCTCCCATAACCGTATGATACTGTGTTTCTCCCATAACCGTATTATACTCGGATTCTCCCATAACCGTATGATACTGTGTTTCTCCCATAACCGTATTATACTGTGTTTCTCCCATAACCGTAAAATACTGTGTTCCTCCCATAACCGTTTGATACTGTGTTTCTCCCATAACCGTATTATACTGTGTTTCTCCCAAAAAGTATTATACTGGGTTTCTCCCATAACTGTATTATACTGGGTTTCTCCCATAACCGTACAATACTGTGTTTCGCCCATAACCGTATGATACTGTGTTCCTCCATAACCGTATTATACTGTGTTCCTCCATAACCGTATGATTCTGTGTTTCTCCCATAACCTTATGATACTGTGTTTCTCCCGTAACCGTATTATACTGTGTTTCTCCCATAACCGTATGATACTGTTTCTCCCGAAACCGTTTTATACTGGTTTTCTCCATAAACGTATTATACTGTGTTTCTCCCATAACCGTATGATACTGTGTTTCTCCCATAACCGAATTATACTGTGTTTCTCCCATAACCGTATTATACTGGGTTTCTCCCATAACCGTATTATACTGGGTTTCTCCCATAACCGTACAACACTGTGTTTCCCCCATAACCGTATGATACTGTGTTCCTCCATAACCGTATGATACTGTGTTTCTCCCATAACCGTATGATACTGTGTTTCTCCCATAACCGTATGATACTGTGTTTCTCCCATAACCGTATGATACTGTGTTTCTCCCGTAACCGTATGATACTGTGTTTCTCCCAAAAACCGTATTATACTGTGTTCCTCCATAACCGTATGATACTGTGTTCCTCCATAACCGTATGATACTGTGTTTCTCCCGTAACCGTATGTTACTGTGTTTCTCCCATAACCGTATGATACTGTGTTTCTCCCATAACCGTATGATACTGTGTTTCTCCCGTAACCGTATTATACTGGGTTTCTCCCATAACCTATATGATACTGTGTTTCTCCCATAACCGTATTATACTCGGATTCTCCCATAACCGTATGATACTGTGTTTCTCCCATAACCGTATTATACTCTGATTCTCCCATAACCGTATTATACTGGGTTTCTCCCATAACCGTATGATACTGTGTTTCTCCCGTAACCGTATTATACTCGGATTCTCCCATAACCGTATGATACTGTGTTTCTCCCATAACCGTATTATACTCGGATTCTCCCATAACCGTATGATACTGTGTTTCTCCCATAACCGTATGATACTGTGTTTCTCCCATAACCGTATGATACTGTGTTTCTCCCATAACCGTATTATACTGTGTTTCTCCCATAACCGTATTATACTGGGTTTCTCCCATAACCGTATTATACTGGGTTTCTCCCATAACCGTACGATACTGTGTTTCCCCCATAACCGTATGATAGTGTGTTCCTCCATAACCGTATTATACTGTGTTCCTCCATAACCGTATGATACTGTGTTTCTCCCATAACCGTATGATACTGTGTTTCTCCAGTAACCGTATTATACTGTGTTTCTCCTATAACCGTATGATACTGTGTTTCTCCCGTAACCGTATTATACTGTGTTTCTCCCATAACCGTATTATACTCGGATTCTCCCATAACCGTATGATACTGTGTTTCTCCCATAACCGTATGATACTGTGTTTCTCCCATAACCGTATGATACTGTGTTTCTCCCATAACCGTATTATACTGTGTTTCTCCCATAACCGTATTATACTGGGTTTCTCCCATAACCGTATTATACTGGGTTTCTCCCATAACCGTACGATACTGTGTTTCCCCCATAACCGTATGATAGTGTGTTCCTCCATAACCGTATTTTACTGTGTTCCTCCATAACCGTATGATACTGTGTTTCTCCCATAACCGTATGATACTGTGTTTCTCCCGTAACCGTATTATACTGTGTTTCTCCCATAACCGTATGATACTGTGTTCTTCCCATAACCGTATTATACTCTGATTCTCCCATAACCGTATTATACTGTGTTTCTCCCGTAACCGTATGATACTGTGTTTCTCCCGTAACCGTATTATACTGTGTTTCTCCCATAACCGTATTATACTCGGATTCTCCCATAACCGTATGATACTGTGTTTCTCCCATAACCGTATGATACTGTGTTTCTCCCATAACCGTATGATACTGTGTTTCTCCCATAACCGTATTATACTGTGTTTCTCCCATAACCGTATTATACTGGGTTTCTCCCATAACCGTATTATACTGGGTTTCTCCCATAACCGTACGATACTGTGTTTCCCCCATAACCGTATGATAGTGTGTTCCTCCATAACCGTATTATACTGTGTTCCTCCATAACCGTATTATACTGTGTTTCTCCTATAACCGTATGATACTGTGTTTCTCCCGTAACCGTATTATACTGGGTTTCTCCCATAACCGTATTATACTGTGTTTCTCCCATAACCGTATTATACTCAGATTCTCCCATAACCGTATGATACTGTGTTTCTCCCATAACCGTATGATACTGTGTTTCTCCCATAACCGTATGATACTGTGTTTCTCCAGTAACCGTATGATACTGTGTTTCTCCCGTAACTGTATTATACTGGGTTTCTCCCATAACCGTCTGATACTGTGTTTCTCACGTAACCGTATGATACTGTGTTTCTCCCATAACCGTAAGATACTGTGTTTCTCCCATAACCGTATGATACTGTGTTTCTCCCATAACCGTATTATACTGTGTTTCTCCCATAACCGTATGATACTGTGTTTCTCCCATAACCGTATTATACTCGGATTCTCCCATAACCGTATGATACTGTGTTTCTTCCATAACCGTATTATACTCGGATTCTCCCATAACCGTATTATACTGGGTTTCTCCCATAACCGTATGATACTGTGTTTCTCCCATAACCGTATTATACTCGGATTCTCCCATAACCGTATGATACTGTGTTTCTCCCATAACCGTATGATACTGTGTTCCTCCCATAACCGTATTATACTCGGATTCTCCCATAACCGTATGATACTGTGTTCCTCCCATAACCGTATGATACTGTGTTTCTCCCGTAACCGTATTATACTGTGTTTCTCCCATAACCGTATGATACTGTGTTTCTCCCATAACCGTATTATACTGGGTTTCTCCCATAACCGTATGATACTGTGTTTCTCCCATAACCGTATTATACTCGGATTCTCCCATAACCGTATGATACTGTGTTTCTCCCATAACCGTATTATACTGTGTTTCTCCCATAACCGTATTATACTGTGTTCCTCCCATAACCGTATGATACTGTGTTTCTCCCATAACCGTATTATACTGTGTTTCTCCCAAAAAGTATTATACTGGGTTTCTCCCATAACTGTATTATACTGGGTTTCTCCCATAACCGTATGATACTGTGTTTCTCCCATAACCGTATTATACTGTGTTTCTCCCATAACCGTATTATACTGGGTTTCTCCCATAACCGTATTATACTGGGTTTCTCCCATAACCGTACGATACTGTGTTTCCCCCATAACCTTATGATACTGTGTTCCTCCATAGCCGTATTATACTGTGTTCCTCCATAACCGTATGATACTGTGTTTCTCCCATAACTGTATGATACTGTGTTTCTCCCGTAACCGTATTATACTGTGTTTCTCCTATAACCGTATGATACTGTGTTTCTCCCATAACAGTATGATACTGTGTTTCTCCCATAACAGTATGATACTGTGTTTCTCCCATAACCGTATGATACTGTGTTTCTCCCATAACCGTATGATACTGTGTTTCTCCCATAACCGTATTATACTCGGATTCTCCCATAACCGTATTATACTGTGATTCTCCCATAACCGTATTATACTCGGATTCTCCCATAACCGTATGATACTGTGTTTCTCCCATAACCGTACTATACTCGGATTCTCCCATAACCGTATGATACTGTGTTTCTTCCATAACCGTATTATACTCGGATTCTCCCATAACCGTATTATACTGGGTTTCTCCCATAACCGTATGATACTGTGTTTCTCCCATAACCGTATTATACTCGGATTCTCCCATAACCGTATGATACTGTGTTCCTCCCATAACCGTATGATACTGTGTTTCTCCCGTAACCGTATTATACTGTGTTTCTCCCATAACCGTATGATACTGTGTTTCTCCCATAACCGTATTATACTGGGTTTCTCCCATAACCGTATGATACTGTGTTTCTCCCATAACCGTATTATACTCGGATTCTCCCATAACCGTATGATACTGTGTTTCTCCCATAACCGTATTATACTGTGTTTCTCCCATAACCGTATTATACTGTGTTCCTCCCATAACCGTATGATACTGTGTTTCTCCCATAACCGTATTATACTGTGTTTCTCCCAAAAAGTATTATACTGGGTTTCTCCCATAACTGTATTATACTGGGTTTCTCCCATAACCGTACAATACTGTGTTTCGCCCATAACCGTATGATACTGTGTTCCTCCATAACCGTATTATACTGTGTTCCTCCATAACCGTATGATTCTGTGTTTCTCCCATAACCGTATGATACTGTGTTTCTCCCGTAACCGTATTATACTGTGTTTCTCCCATAACCGTATGATACTGTTTCTCCCGAAACCGTTTTATACTGGGTTTCTTCATAAACCTATTATACTGTGTTTCTCCCATAACCGTATGATACTGTGTTTCTCCCATAACCGTATTATACTGTGTTTCTCCCATAACCGTATTATACTGGGTTTCTCCCATAACCGTATTATACTGGGTTTCTCCCATAACCGTACGACACTGTGTTTCCCCCATAACCGTATGATACTGTGTTCCTCCATAACCGTATGATACTGTGTTTCTCCCATAACCGTATGATACTGTGTTTCTCCCGTAACCGTATTATACTGTGTTTCTCCCATAACCGTATGATACTGTGTTTCTCCCATAACCGTATTATATTGTGTTTCTCCTATAACCGTATGATACTGTGTTTCTCCCATAACCGTATGATACTGTGTTTCTCCCATAACCGTATTATACTGGGTTTCTCCCATAACCGTATGATACTGTGTTTCTCCCGTAACCGTATGATACTGTGTTTCTCCCATAACCGTATGATACTGTGTTTCTCCCATAACCGTATGATACTGTGTTTCTCCCATAACCGTATTATACTGTGTTTCTCCCGTAACCGTATTATACTGTGTTTCTCCCATAACCGTATGATACTGTGTTTCTCCCATAACCGTATTATACTCGGATTCTCCCATAACCGTATGATACTGTGTTTCTCCCATAACTGTATTATACTGGGTTTCTCCCATAACCGTATGATACTGTGTTTCTCCCATAACCGTATGATACTGGGTTTCTCCCATAACCGTATGATACTGTGTTTCTCCCATAACCGTATTATACTCGGATTCTCCCATAACCGTATGATACTGTGTTTCTCCCATAACCGTATGATACTGTGTTTCTCCCATAACCGTATGATACTGTGTTTCTCCCGTAACCGTATTATACTGGGTTTCTCCCATAACCGTATTATACTGTGTTTCTCCCATAACCGTATTATACTCGGATTCTCCCATAACCGTATGATACTGTGTTTCTCCCGTAACCGTATTATACTCGGATTCTCCCATAACCGTATTATACTCGGATTCTCCCATAACCGAATTATACTGTGATTCTCCCATAACCGTATTATACTCGGATTCTCCCATAACCGTATGATACTGTGTTCCTCCCATAACCGTATGATACTGTGTTTCTCCCGTAACCGTATTATACTGTGTTTCTCCCATAACCGTATGATACTGTGTTTCTCCCATAACCGTATTATACTGGGTTTCTCCCATAACCGTATGATACTGTGTTTCTCCCATAACCGTATTATACTCGGATTCTCCCATAACCGTATGATACTGTGTTTCTCCCATAACCGTATTATACTGTGTTTCTCCCATAACCGTAAAATACTGTGTTCCTCCCATAACCGTTTGATACTGTGTTTCTCCCATAACCGTATTATACTGTGTTTCTCCCAAAAAGTATTATACTGGGTTTCTCCCATAACTGTATTATACTGGGTTTCTCCCATAACCGTACAATACTGTGTTTCGCCCATAACCGTATGATACTGTGTTCCTCCATAACCGTATTATACTGTGTTCCTCCATAACCGTATGATTCTGTGTTTCTCCCATAACCTTATGATACTGTGTTTCTCCCGTAACCGTATTATACTGTGTTTCTCCCATAACCGTATGATACTGTTTCTCCCGAAACCGTTTTATACTGGTTTTCTCCATAAACGTATTATACTGTGTTTCTCCCATAACCGTATGATACTGTGTTTCTCCCATAACCGAATTATACTGTGTTTCTCCCATAACCGTATTATACTGGGTTTCTCCCATAACCGTATTATACTGGGTTTCTCCCATAACCGTACAACACTGTGTTTCCCCCATAACCGTATGATACTGTGTTCCTCCATAACCGTATGATACTGTGTTTCTCCCATAACCGTATGATACTGTGTTTCTCCCATAACCGTATGATACTGTGTTTCTCCCGTAACCGTATTATACTGTGTTTCTCCCATAACCGTATGATACTGTGTTTCTCCCATAACCGTATTATATTGTGTTTCTCCTATAACCGTATGATACTGTGTTTCTCCCATAACCGTATGATACTGTGTTTCTCTCATAACCGTATGATACTGTGTTTCTCCCATAACCGTATGATACTGTGTTCCTCCATAACCGTATGATACTGTGTTTCTCCCATAACCGTATGATACTGTGTTTCTCCCGTAACCGTATTATACTGGGTTTCTCCCATAACCGTATGATACTGTGTTTCTCCCGTAACCGTATGATACTGTGTTTCTCCCATTACCGTATGATACTGTGTTTCTCCCATAACCGTATGATACTGTGTTTCTCCCATAACCGTATTATACTGTGTTTCTCCCGTAACCGTATTATACTGTGTTTCTCCCATAACCGTATGATACTGTGTTTCTCCCATAACCGTATTATACTCGGATTCTCCCATAACCGTATGATACTGTGTTTCTCCCATAACCGTATTATACTGGGTTTCTCCCATAACCGTATGATACTGTGTTTCTCCCATAACCGTATTATACTGGGTTTCTCCCATAACCGTATGATACTGTGTTTCTCCCATAACCGTATTAAACTGTGTTTCTCCCGTAACCGTATTATACTGTGTTTCTCCCATAACCGTATGATACTGTGTTTCTCCCATAACCGTATGATACTGTGTTTCTCCCATAACCGTATTATACTCGGATTCTCCCATAACCGTATGATACTGTGTTTCTCCCATAACCGTATGATACTGTGTTTCTCTCGTAACTGTATTATACTGTGTTTCTCCCATAACCGTATGATACTGTGTTTCTCCCGTAACCGTATTATACTGGGTTTCTCCCATAACCGTATTATACTGTGTTTCTCCCATAACCGTATTATACTCGGATTCTCCCATAACCGTATGATACTGTGTTTCTCCCGTAACCGTATTATACTCGGATTCTCCCATAACCGTATTATACTGTGTTTCTCCCATAACCGTATGATACTTTGTTTCTCCCGTAACCGTATTATACTGTGTTTCTCCCATAACCGTATGATACTGTGTTTCTCCCATAACCGTATGATACTGTGTTTCTCCCATAACCGTATTATACTGGGTTTCTCCCATAACCGTATGATACTGTGTTTCTCCCATAACCGTATTATACTGGGTTTCTCCCATAACCGTATGATACTGTGTTTCTCCCGTAACCGTATGATACTGTGTTTCTCCCATAACCGTATGATACTGTGTTTCTCCCATAACCGTATGATACTGTGTTTCTCCCATAACCGTATTAAACTGTGTTTCTCCCGTAACCGTATTATACTGTGTTTCTCCCATAACCGTATGATACTGTGTTTCTCCCATAACCGTATGATACTGTGTTTCTCCCATAACCGTATTATACTCGGATTCTCCCATAACCGTATGATACTGTGTTTCTCCCATATCCGTATGATACTGTGTTTCTCTCGTAACTGTATTATACTGTGTTTCTCCCATAACCGTATGATACTGTGTTTCTCCCGTAACCGTATTATACTGGGTTTCTCCCATAACCGTATTATACTGTGTTTCTCCCATAACCGTATTATACTCAGATTCTCCCATAACCGTATGATACTGTGTTTCTCCCGTAACCGTATGATACTGTGTTTCTCCCATAACCGTATGATACTGTGTTTCTCCCGTAACCGTATGATACTGTGTTTCTCCCATAACCGTATTATACTGTGTTTCTCCATAACCGTTTGATACTGTGTTTCTCCCGTAACCGTATGATACTGTGTTTCTCCCGTAACCGTATTATACTGTGTTTTTCCCATAACCGTATGATACTGTGTTTCCCCCATAACCGTATGATACTGTGTTTCTCTTCGTAACCGTATGATACTGAGTTTCTCCCGTAACCATATGATACTGAGCTTTGACACCTGTCATCTGAATCTGGCGTTGAGCCACTGGTGTGTACCATATGCACTGTAGATTATTCAATATTCAACTGTCTGTGTCCAATAGATTTTTCCCTTAGGGGACAATAAAGTTCATCCTATTCTATCCTGAGATAGACAGATAGACAGATAGACTTTTGCAACTTGGACAACCCAGAGTCATTCTAAACAGCTTTCTGCAAAACACACACACACAGACATACACTGCACTAGCCGTCACATTTCAGGGGGCTCAGATCAGATGATGGTGGTGAGAAGGCCAAGGCCAGCTTTGTTAGTCTGACCATTGTGTTTCCTTCTTGGGCGAAACTCTGGGAGTGGGAGAGCAGAACCCAATCCTTCAGTCTATGGATAGCAGGGCCAGAGAGGGGCAGGACAATGGCAGAGGGTTTGGGTGTTCCCTGTATCAGACACTCTGAGAGGCCAACCTTTGGATCATCCCAAGTCGTTCATCAAATATTTAGCCCCACTGTCGCTCGTCAACACCCAGGCAGGCCAGACCTAGATGAGACCCTTTTCACAGCTGCTGAGTAGATGCCATTGGATAGGCTAATGGAGGACGCTTACCAGACATATTGCATCAGAGTAACAGTTCCCTCTGTGATGTTCTTGCTATAAACCTAAAGATAATGTGTAGAAGATTAGCCTGGTCCCAGATCTGTTTATGCTGTCTTGCCAACTGCTATGGTCATTGTCATGCCAACCAACCATAGGAGTTGGCAATAAAGCAGATCTGGGACCAGGCTAGGAGAAGATTTGTTTGCCGAAATTATCTGGCTCTCACTGGTAGCTTCACAGTTTCTGATTTCCACCAGGGTAAACAAACACTAAATAACATTGTCACTCTTTTGGAACCCAAATTCCTTTTATCCCTTTGATAAAAGATTTCCTGACCATTGTCAACTTGTTATAACATCATTGCATTGACTAAGGGTTCATATTCCTCCCAATGGGGATTGATACCTCAAGTTCTTTTGTGAATGTGTTCTGGAGAGTGGAGAAATAGAAATATGTGGAGATACAGAGAGGAGCCCCGCCTGCACCACTTCTTTATTGTGCCAGTTTAGGGATTAGTTACCAGATACGACAGATTTCAATGACCATGAATTTCCAAACATCAGAACATCAGAACATAATCGAGGGACCTTTAAGTGGTAGTAAGTCCTGTCAGCCGAACAAAAGGCGCAGAAAATATTTTTGTGTCGACTATAACAACGATAATGTTTCAGGTGACATTCTCCCGCGATACACCTGAGACATGTGACTTTTGCGTTGGGAGGATTATCTGTTATGGAGTATGGAGAAGTCCCCGTTGTGACAGGCCAAGGATATGAATAACCAAAGAGTTGGCTGAGAAAAGGGGGAAGACGCTGGCACTGAACATCCCGAAATATAACAATGTACGCCCATCAAAACTAAGCATGAATTAATAAACAAGTTTAAAAAATGCTTTAGGGGTACCTCTAAGTACTCCCCAAATGCCCCCTGACAATGAAACACTAGCACCAGTAGCTTCTGAATAAATGATTGGGTATCCAAATTTAACTAAATTATTCAGAAGATAATTGGCCCAGCTTAATTGGTTGTGGAGCATAAAAGATTCACTGCACCTCTTAAGGCGCATCAGACCCCTCTTATAATGAGGACAGATGGCTGTTTGTTGGTTAGGGTGTCAGGTGGGAAGGCTTTGTCATATTCACACGTCCCCTTGTTAGGGGGCGGATTAGGTTATTCCTCCCAGCGTGCAACACAGTTTCTCTTTTTTAGGGTACAACTGTTGACGCTGTTGAATGATTGAGACACTGTTCACTGAAGAAGTGACGAATGTTTAGTTTGTTTTTATTTCAGCTTAGTAAAGTGCTCCGTAAAGAAAGTTCTGCAGTTTATTGGTCAAAAAGGTGTCATGTAAGGAAATGTTTTTATGGCACGATTCTGATTTCTAAATGTTGAATGTGTATGATGTTCTATTCTTGTTGTATTGTTTTATATAAAATGGGCTTGCTTACTATGTCACGTTTCCAACAGTAACACAACATTTGTTTATCCCATAAACAGTTAACAATTGTGACTGAATAGGGCTGTGCTCTTTCTCTCTCCCCACTTCATACTATATACTTTCACATCAAACTGTGCTCACATCACTTCCATGCTTAATAGACCTCCCATTTCAGGGATAAGGTCACTTGTTCATGCCTGTGACACACAAGTAGTCCCTGTTAAACATGGTTCCAACTCCTGTAACGTTAATATTCTGCAGCACTGACCTCCATGAATAAAAGCAGTATTTAATCCAAGGACAAACATACAATTAAGTCGACCACAAATGTATTTATTTTTCCCCAACTATTGCTGTCCAAATTACCAAAACTCTCACGAGCAACATCCATCAGCCTATTTTTATTCATTAACACTACATTAATACAAGGGTTAATTGCCTCAATATGGCCTGGTGTATTTAAGCAGAAAAAACATCATTATTTTCCACTTTGTCGTTTCTCGAAAGTGTTTAATCACTAATGATATGATTAGTGTTCAAAAACACACACAAAGTTAAGAACTAGCTTGCTGATTTTTGAAGAGAAGCCTGAGAAAACTCAGCATTATACAAGCGAGCTGTGCACAATATACACACTTCATTTCTTTGTGTGTTCAACGTTTTGTACATTTCCCGTCCCTAATGGTCTAATAATTTGAACACACTTAAGTCAGCTCATTAGCTGTATATAGACTTAAGGGGAGGAAACACCTGTTCATTTAGTTAACGAACTCCTAAAACACCTCACTAAATTCAGAGGTATAATAATAAACGGAGACATGGCCATGACAACATCGTGGTCTCAAGACAAACAAACCTTTAATGGCACCCTGATACTGAAAGGTAAATATCAGGGGGTTTTGGGGAAAATGGCAGACCTCAGGTTAGAGCCCCATAAGAGGATTGTAAATCAACTCTCCCTGTCGTTTTTTAAACGAAAAATTCAAATCTCCCTTTGCACTGTTGAACTATTGAGTTATAATGTAAATATCCAAGAGGAACACTACAATGTTTCTACATGTGTTCTCATATGTGTGTGTGTGTATGTATGTATGTGTGTGGTGTGTGTGTGCATGTGTGCATGAATTAATTAATGTGTATAAACATGTACGTGTGTGTCAACATTTACATGTGTGTGTGTCTCACCTGGGACCGGCAGCGCCTCCGCCCTGTCACCCATGATCGATGAGGTGACCTCGGGACAGATTTGGCCCTTCCAGACTAAACCTTTGGCATCATCACCGCTACCCATAGCTCACTCCTCCCCGCGCTGGAAATCTAAGAGCGCAGGCCACAAAGGACTGTGTAAGCCATCTCACCTCCCCTCTCAGTACAGTAATTAACCTGCCTCTCACCTTCCTGTCCAGCATCACCCACATAACAGCCAGATAATCACCAGACACTTCACACAACAGCCTCCGCACGGGAACTTGACCATTGCGCCTCTTTTATTCTTTTGTGCCCTTTTCTCTAAACGACTTCTCTTTCCAAATTAGGACGGACCGCCAGTAGCTGCCTCACAGACACGCAAGTTAACACCTTGTGTAGTTTGTTTAAAGGCTCAATATCTGGTTAGAAATGCTTGTTTTATAATCCTGAATTTATATTATTTGATATTTCAGAATGTGGAGAGAGAGAAATAATCTGAAAGTAAAATTCCAAGTGTTCAAGCTACATAAATTATGGACTGCACTTTCACTCCAGACACAGACTACTTGAAAAGTAAGAAAACATTAAAGAATTATTAACTTTTAGTGACCTACACGTTCGATTTAGGTAAAGAAATATGACTATGCTAAACAGCCAATAGAAATCATGAGTCCTTCGCTGGCTCGTGTCACTACAAAAGCAGGTCCTAAATCAAATAGGAACAAGTTTATGTTGTTCTTAGCACGGTCAAGCTCTCCAGAAACTCTCCAAATCGACCAAACAAGTCCCAGGGAGAACGTTTAGAGCCAGCATTATTTCCACCAATGATTTCCTTCACTCCCCCTGATGACCTCAGAGAATGCTGGTTTTGATTAACAGTGCTTGGTACCAAAAGTTAGACCTGGAAGGTCTATGAACCTTGCAGGTGCAGACTGGGAGCAAAAAATCGTCCCAGGCATTTCTTACACGATGGCCCACCAGTGGCAAATGGGCAGGTCCACTATTTTAGGCTGCTGTATGTGAAATGGGACACCAGCCCACTAGCCAAAATGTTATTATGATTATTCTCTCATGAAAACATTTCTTAACAGGCACATTTTAACAAAACAATGTTTTCTCTCTGCTATGAGACCAGCCCACTGGCCCAAAGATGGACCGGCCCAGTGGAAATTTGCCCAAACTGCTCTATGGCCAGTCCATTTCTGGAACCTTGTGTTGATTACTGTGAAATAATCACACAGTCCACGTTTCCACACTGCCCACATTGTGTTGGCAGAAAAAGGAATTCTAACGTGATTTCACATTATGTCAAAGGTTTTTTGCCTCTCAATGACTGAACCAGTTACATTTTCCAACAAACAATCTATGTTACTTTCAATTGCATTCATTTCCATTTCAGTCAAGGTCCAAAGCACAGTGGAGTGGAAGAACATTTCCTATTAACCAACCAAGCAATGTTACAGGCACCTTATGAGCTGTCTCAACATGTCTTGAAGATATTATTTAGATCCATATCCATGACATAATATGACACATGATAATATTTTCATTCGTTTTTTTAAATAATTATTGTATTTGTCATGCTGACACTAGCTTTTGTTCATTGATACAACTACTTTTTTTTTACTTAAATATCTGTATTGCCATCCCATGGCATAGGATACTGCCGGAGTATACCATTGTAACAGTATAAATCCTCTGTGTACCCTAATTAACTAAAGCATTCCCAGAAAACACCTGAATGCAAACGGATACCCTCTGTCTTTCATTATAGGGAGTGGGATGGTACAGACCACACATTTTAGTGGTTTAAGAGCTTGTCCCATGAGGGAAACGAACACCCACGCCCCGTCACTCATTGCTGTCAACGCTGGAGACTTGGCTTTGACATGATGTCTTCTTAATGTTCTATTCTTTCTCCTCCTTTGAGGACGCCACAGATGGGAATAGCCAGACTCTGCAGTGGACGTGTCCCATTGGCTCTGGTCAAAAGTAGTGCACTATATAGGGAATAGGGTTTCATTTGGGATGCATCCACTGCATAAGGCCAGTCCTAGTAGACTACACCGCGCCAAATGATTTTTCCAGTAAGTGAGTTATAATGTGGAGCGAATGTTCCACCCTGTCACAAGTGAAATGGGACGTATTTGAGGTGCCAGTGAACATGGAATTAGCTTACTTGTGCGAATCCGTAAAAGGCTCTCAGTAATAAGTAGTATTATTAAATTCCGTTTGGTCAGGACAATTTCTTGCCCCATAAAGTCATAAGGTTATCTTATTGAAGTGTTTTATTCCCAGAACAAAATGTGAGGGAACACCACAGCATGCTATTCTCAGATTTTTTTCTGCGAAGAAAACACTTCAACATCCCCTAAGTACGCTTTTGAACAACTACAACGCTCCTTCTACAGATAAATGCTATTTTCAGTGGTGTAATGAATAGCACTTAAACGCACTGAATGGCTCATGTATCATGTTTGAGAACCGCAGTATTTTGGTGAACAATACGAAATTAATCACAAAGCAAAAGAGATAAAAGACAGGCAGATTTGAGTAATGACCTTGAAATCTGCCTCACTCTTGACATTTTAACCACACACATTCACTTTTTTGTGTGTTTTTGTGTGGATGGGACATCCAAGAAGTGACATCCAACTCGGGTGCCACCCAGCAACTGTCTACATTGTTCAGACACACCGGCTTGGATTCAGTCTGCCGAAGACACACTCATTAAAAAATGTTTTTATCATTGTGGTTCTGTCTAATGGAGGAGATCTTTATCAAACACAGGATCTCCACAGGCCTCTTATCTCCAGAGGCCTCTTAACACCACAGAAAGGGACATGTTCATTAATCACTGACCGCTACGGGACAAGATATCCTTGCAGTTGCAGCAGTGTGTTCGTGTTGAGTCTCTTTCTCTTTAACACACACACACACACACACATACACACATACATACACTATCAGAAACAAATATGTATGTACATTAAGTGATCTCAAAATCAGAAAATAAGTTGTTGAAGTTATTGTAAAGTATGGTAAGTGGGTGAGTGAGCACTATAGAAAGGGAGACTTTCAGTCGTCTGGTCCTGTATGTGCTTTTCCTGTCTGGTCCTTTCACCAGACCACCTGACTATAAATAAGACCGTTAAGATTGCCCACATCCTTGCCCCTAAAATAAATCCTCCACTATATGGCCAGAGCAGAAACCCGGCACCTATGAGGGACCGTGCAGTCTGACAGAGCGAGCCAAATAAGAGGAGCATTATACACAGCATAGTCCCTCATGCGCACACACACACACACAGAGCATTGCAGGAGGGGCCATCCCCTACTTGCATGGGAACTTAGTTCTGGCTCACCTCAAGGCGCTGGTTGTGGGTGCCAGTAATGTCCTCTCTGGGCCCTGACCTGCCTTGCCTGTCACACTCCCCTTCCTGCTGGCCCAGTGTACTGTAACAGAGTACCACAGAATGGGAGCCAGTGTGGGTATCTGGGGTCTGCATCCCAAATGTTACCCTTTTCCCTATATAGTGCACTACTTTTGACCAGGGCCCACCAGAGCACTATGGGCCCTGGTCAAAGGTAGTGCACTATATAGGGAAAAGGGTAACATTTGGGATACAGACCTTGAGCTCATCAGAGGGGTTGACTCAGTCCTCCCTGCTCCCTCAACGCTGTTGGTCTGGCACACTGCACAGGTGGAAAACGGAAGACAGTGAGTGGCTAGTCATTAGGGTGTTGGCCCCTCTCTGCCCACTAACTTTATCCACAACCATAGCCTCTTACTTACTTGTCATGTGCGGTTTAAAAACTGTCATCGCTGAGTCTTACCAACGAGAAACACAGTCAATGAAAGAGGAAGGGGGTGAAAGGGGGGGAGAGATATTAAAAACAGTAACGCTGCCTTGATGATGCCTACTGACTTTGAAAAGACCGCCTGAAATTTCAGCCTGTTTCGGTGGGTTGGAGTTTTGGCTATGCCTGGTGACGTCACCAGGCAGTCAATTAGTTAATAGACCAATAAAGAGAGTTCCAAACTATTCTGCCAATAACCACTAGTTTTCGGTTTTCCACTCAGACCACTCCCAGACAGTCTTGCTTAAGAAATTGTTATTTGCTAAGAAGATATTTTTGTTTCTTTCTGACCATTTTTCATTGAAATCAATCACAGTAAGGTACTTAATTGTTACCCAGAAATTATTTGATATTGAGATAAAAACGGCTGCATTGGACCTTTAAACAACACACAAGTCAATATGAACAGTATCCCATATTTATTTTTTACAAATGTCCATTCATTCGTTCTTAAATTAGGCTATAGGCTACTTTCTTTTTGTAGCCAACTTTCCATTTGAAAATAACATTCCCCATTTTAAGCATACAATCCTTCATAAGAAACAAACTCTCAGCTGAGAAACAGGAAGGCAAAATACTCAAACCCGCTTGCCAATCAATCTGTCAAAACCTTGCCCTCTTCCTTGCATTATTGTCCACGATATTATTCTTTTTTCACATCTTTTTTGGGGAACTTCACTGTTGTTGAGTATTTAAACTGGAAACAGTCTGCAGTTGTTTTCTTTACTAAAACACCTGTCTAAACAGTGGAAAAGCCAAGGGTGAGTCTCGCCTGTCAGTGTTGGTGACAGCTCTTGACAAAAATTCAGTAGAGACAATCCTAAAGACGCCCACTCAAGCGAAACAATGCACGTGTGCTGGAATGACTCCAGCTGTGTCTGTTGCAATGGCTCGCGCTTCTTCACAAGGTAAATGTTTTGTTTAGCAAGATAAAAAAATGCAACAGGTTGACTAAAAAATGCAGTTTCCTCCTTTATATCTGTTTATTAAAGGACACCATCTTTGTTTGTTCTTCTCTGTGGTTTTCATCACCTTTAATCCTTTGTCTAAATAAGCAGAACGTTTTTTTTTGGCTCAGCAAAACAGTTACACCTGAAACCAAACCCCTCTTACCATTTTGTGAAGAGGACAAAAGGCCAAACTATTTAAGTGATTAATTAATACAACGGCTGGCATTTGGATCGTCTGTAGGACCAGTTTCAGTGCAGATTTAAGGAACAAAAGCCAGGTGCCTCATTAGCTTTTGGAGTCTTAACTCTGTCTGTATGGGGGGAATTACCTCCTATGCTTAAACTTCTCATGGATCCTTAATCCCATGGGACCAAGCTCCTCAGGTCCCATGGGGCCCATTCTACTGGTTTTCATTGTCCCACCTGGGGTGAAAAATGGCACTGCAGCCTTGGGCCACTACACATCATTATATTGTGCATATCCATAGATGACAGTGCCTTTATTTCATGCTGAGGGGTATTACTCTATATTACTTCCCTTTATCTCTGTATCAGTTGCTCATTGTACACCTGTGGAATGGGAACAGCCAATGTTCCCTCTCCTCTGACTATAAATTGGGATTTATTAAGAACATCAGGTTCAGCACTGTAGAATAGAGTCCATGATTAAATAAGCAATAAGGCCAGACAGAGTGTGGTATAAACTACCAGTCAAAAGTTTGGACACACCTACTCATTCAAGGGGTTTTCTTTATTTTTACTATTTTCTACATTGTAGAATGATAGTGAAGATATCAAAACTATGAAATAACACATATGGAATCATGTAGTAACCAAAAAAGTGTTAAACCAATCGAAATATATTTTATATTTTAGATTCTTCAAATAGCCACCCTTTGCCTTTATGACAGCTTTGCACACTCTTGGCATTCTCTCAACCAGCTTCATGAGGTAGTCACCTGGAATACATTTATATTAAACAGGTGTGCCTTAAAAGTTAATTTGTGGAATTTCTTTCCTTCTTAATGCGTTTGAGCCAATCAGTTGTGTTGTGACAACGTAGGGGGGGTATACAGAAGATAGCCCTATTTGGTAAAAGACCAAGTCCATATTATGGCAAGAACAGCTCAAATAAGCAAAGAGAAAATACAGTCCATCCTTACTTTAAGACATGAAGGTCAGTCAATATGGAAAATGTCAAGACCTTTGAAAGTTTCTTCAAGTGCAATCGCAAAAACCATCACGCGCTATGATGAATATGGCACTCATGAGGACCACCACAGGAATAGAAGACCCAGAGTTACCTCTGCTGCAGAGGATAGTTCATTAGAGTTACCAGCCTATGAAATTGCAGCCCAAATAAATGCTTCACAGATTTCAAGTCACAGACACGTCTCAACATCAACTGTTCAGAGGGGACTGCGTGAATCAGGCCTTCATGGTCGAATTGCTGCAAAGAAACCACTACTAAAGGACACCAATAAGAAGAAGAGACCTGCTTGGGCCAAGAAACATGAGCAATGGACATTAGACCAGTGAAAATGTGTCCTTTGATCTGGAGTCCAAATTGGAGATTTGTGGTTCCAACCGCTGTGTCTTTGTGAGACACGGTGTGGGTGAACGGATGATCTCCGCATGTGTAGTTCCCATCGTAAAACATGGAGGAGGAGGTGTTATGGTGTGGGGGTGCTTTGCTGGTGACACTGTCTGTGATTTATTTAGAATTCAAGGCACACTTAACCAGCGTGGCTACCACAGCATTCTGCAGCGATACGCCATCCCATCTGGTTTGGGCTTAGTGGGTCTATCATTTATTTTTCAACAGGACAATGACCCAACACACCTCCAGGCTGTGTAAGGGCTATTTTACCTAGAAGGAGAGTGATGGAGTGCTGCATCAGATGACCTGGCCTCCACAATCCCCTGACCTCAACCCAATTGAGATGGTTTGGGATGAGTCGGACCGCAGAGTGAAGGAAAAGCAGCCAACAAGTGCTCAGCACATGTGGGAACGCCTTCAAGACTGTTGGAAAAGCATTCCAGGTGAAGCTGGTTGAGAAAATGCCAAGAGTGCGCAAAGCTGTCATCAAGGCAAAGGGTGGCTATTTGAAGAATCTCAAATATAAAATATATTTTGATTTGTTTAACACTTTTTTGGTTACTACATGATTCCATATGTATTATTTCATAGTTTTGATGTCTTCACTATCATTATACAGTGTAAAAAATAGTACAAATAAAGAAAAACCCTTGAATGAGTAGGTGTGTCCAAACCTTTGACTGGTACTGTATGCCTGGATACAGCCCTTAGCTCCGAGGAGCCTTATTGCTATTATAAACTGGTTACCAACATAATTAAAAGAGTAAAAATAAATGTTTTGTCATACCCGTGATATACCATGGCTTTCAGTCAATCAGCATTCAGGGCTCGAACCACCCAGTTTATAATCAGTTTTAGATAACTGTGTTTAACATACAGGATAAATATGCACAAATGAACCACATTGTGTCCAGACCAATGTACAGCAATATGTTGGAAAATTATATGGTGATCAGTCATCAACAGTCATGTCAATCAATTACAAATGTGTGTGTCTGCAGGAGAGCGCACACACGCGCACGCACACATGGGTAATGAAGCATACACTCACACTAACATAATACTTATTTCCTGAATTCCACCTAGGAAACTATATGCATCAGTAATAATACATAAACTATTGCACTTTATAGCACTTTTATAGTTCATATACAAATGTCTGTACCACTTTTTAATGTTCATTAAACAACAATTTTCTAAGTGTACAGAGGATATACCATCATTTTTTAATACTTAACTTTTAGATATTTTGTGTTTATGACACAGAGGCAATTCCATCCAATGAGAGGAGTTCTTGACATCTTACTGAAATGTGAGCAGCATTTTATAAATAAGATCTTCCACAATACAACGCAGATAATTTACAAAGACATAATTTACACATAAGGCGAACACCATGATTTCCAGAGTCAAATCCAACCATGTCACCATGTTCTATCATGTATTTTCTGTTGTACTAGATTCAGGTACAATGTTGACATCCTGTGTGCGCAAGTACACCATATTGGTCGAAGAAAACATTTTGACAAATACAAACTGCAAGACAAACTAGGGACGAGTACAAAACAACACAGAACTATAAATTATGTATACACTCTTAGAAAAAAGGGTTCCAAAAAATGGTTTGGCTGTCCCCATGGGAGAACAGTGGAATGGGTTCTACATGGAACCCAAAATGTTTCTTTAAACGGTTCTCCCATGGACAGACAAAGAACACTTTTAGGTTCTAGATATAACCTATTTTTTTTATAAGAGTGTAGGTTGGCTATTATTCAGCTTGTTTGAACAAGATTAAGATCCTATGAAGACATTTCATGTGTCAAAGCAGTTCTTCATTCTTCAAGGATAAAAATAGCAACAGCATTGTTCTATACTAGGACGACATATTAGGTTTTCCCAAAAAATACAGTCTTGATATGCATCACATGAAACTGAACGATGCTTCAATTAAAGATGTGATCAACACAAACATAGAAATAAGGAAAATATATACTTTTTGGGTAATTGGTCAATTTCACAAATGTAGAGTGGCAGAAATCACAAAGTTTATTTTTTCTAACTAACATCTGTTATTAGTGTTATTATTAAGTCTTGAAAGTAATGGGAAATCACAGCTGTTCAAGCAAGCCGCTAATTGGCAAATGAAATAAAACAGAGCTTGATTCCGTTGACTACAGTACCTAAACCCTTCATTTTAGAAGGGCAGTATGTAGAGCACTAAGAATGGAGAAGCTATATTTTAAAGTGACATATTCCTTGAGCACACTCTTAATTAAGCCAGCAGTTCATTTTACATTCAGCACATTGTTTTTACAGATGTTGGATCTTAATTTGAATAGTATTGCTGTAGCAAAATAATCCTGCTGCAACAGGATTTGAACATTCCATAATGTTGCTTGATCAGTGGTTGGACAAAATTAGGCTACATGAAAAGTGCAATACTGTTAATATACCCATGTGTTAGTGTGGGTTTTCAGTGAATTTATGTAAATCACGAAGCTCATCTGCATTTCCTGCGGCGCAGAAAAATTGTCATCAACATAAACCCGTTGTTTGGCTCCTGGGTGCTGAATGGCTGAAAGCCGTGGTATATTTAAGTGATAATGCCCGAGAAGCCGGTGTTTGGTGGATATATTGGCACGGGTGTTGTTAGGCCCGAGACGAAGTCCTCCAAACACCAGCTTCGAGGGCATTATCACTTTTATACAACAGATTACCAACATATTCAAATAATGATTGACATTTTTTCATTAAAAACGTTATTTTGATGAATTTATTCATACTATTTCATCCTTCCACAAGATATAGTCCCGACACAAATCTAGGGTTGCTACCCAAGCTGGCTGGTCACTCGTTCTATCGGTTTGGTTGCCAGAGATGCGACCCAGTTGTTCAGTCGGAGCTAGCCAACAACACCGCTAACACAATCACTTCAAATTGAAGCTGGAAAGACTGCAAACTAGCTGCACTTCGTTTCGTTTGACCTTTTTTCAATTACATTTCTTATATATCCATAACATAGATGCCAGCTGATTTTGACTGGCTGAGAAACGCTGCCTGCCTGTCTGTCTCGTCCCAACACGTTCATTACTATGGGACAGCTGGAGATCGAATTTGAATATTGAAACAATGTTGCAAATGTCAGAGACAGACAGCAAGGTTTATACAAATCTCTGCTGTTGAAAACGAAATGTTAGTCTAAAAGAAATGTGCGATAATGTCTAGATGCTTTTTTAGTGGATATCAAGTTTATAAATTGCCTGGCTGGGCTGATGAGACAGTGGATTGCGCAGTCAGAAGGAACAGAGTAAATAGGCATTTTACATCATAGATTTAGCCGGTGGTAACTTGTGGAATAGACACCGGCTGGAATGCGGTTTTAACCAATCAGCATTCAGGATTAGACCCACCCGTTGTATAACAGGCATTATAAACCGGGTGGTTCGAGCTCTGAAAGCTGATTGGCTGAAAGCCGTGGTGTATCAGACCATATACCACGGGTATAAGATTTTAAAAATTTTTACTGTTCTAATTACGTTGGTAACCAGTTTATAAAAGCAATAAGGCACCTCGGGGTTTGCGGTATATGGCCAAGGGCTGTAGCCAGGCACTCCGTGTTGCATCGTGCTTTAGAACAGCCCTTAGCCGTGGGTATATTGGCCATATACCACACCCCCTCTGGCCTTATTGCTTAATCGTACATCTGTATATCAATGAAGCAGCCCCTTCTTTCTTCACCACTCTCTGCCCCCAAATAGCTCCTTGCCCCAACAACCTACCCAAGCCCATCCCACCACTCCTGTTTCAGCACTGGGAGAAGTGGGAGAGGGGGTAGTGGGAGGTGTAGACAGTACCACTTAGAGCGATTAAACTAATCCTGATATCTAAGCATACAGATATCGGATCTTAATTTGATCTCACACAGCAGGAAAATAATCCTGCAGCAACAGGAAATGTTAATTGCTATGTGATTATAATTAATGGACATTTTTTGTAGGGGTTGATAAATTTTTCCTTAGGGCAAATTTAGTCTGAAAGTGGAAAATACTAACTTTAGAAGCCTTTTTATATGTCGAATACACTACACTACCCGTGCAGGAAAATTCCTGCAACAACAGGATGATCAAATAAAGATATGGCATCTGTATACACAACAGCAGAGGGAAAACACATTCTATCCTTAAAAATACAGTTTGAAACACAGTGGTTTATGTATTCTTTTCTGGTACAGATACCAACTTCATATCTATATACAATCAAATGGTCCTTTAAAGAATAAGAGACAATGAAGACAGTAGAAAAAATATGCCAAAAGAGTAACAGTTTCTCAAAAATAAAATAAATATTGACAAACGTGTTCAAACTGCTAAAAAAGTGGAGGTCCCATTTCCTTTCAGCATAACTTAATGTTTAAACAGGAGTATGCTGTAGCCAAAGCTGATTACTACTCAAAAAATTATTCATGAAAATATATTAAATGTACTGAAACCAGGAATAAACTGTGGGGTCCCTGTAAATATACATACTGGACATACAGAGAGATTCTCATATATTAATCTTCAAATATGCAGTACTTGGTCCGATGACCCTGAAAACCTTTTAAAAAAGGAAATACTGATATACAGCCTTTCTGAAGACTTGTGCGTTGAGAGAGAGAAGGGAGGAATCAGTGTGTGTGTGTGTACAGCAGGTGTGTGCGTACAGCAGAAAGAACCAGGCCAGCTCAATTCCCCAGCTCTGGCTATGGGCCAGTGTGTTGGGGCAGCCTGCTGGTCAGAGGCCCTCACTGCTGTATTCAGTTTGTGGAGGGGCAAGAGGGAAGGTGGGGGGAGAGGGAGTCACTGCACCACACACATGGAGCTGCGCGGGGGGTTGACTGTCCTCGTCACAGGCTCTTGACTGTAGTTCACGATATCTGCCTTCACCACGCGCTATGGAGACACACAGACATAGAGGTATGAGAAAGTTGCCTCCACACTAGAAAATCCCTCTGATTTATTCACAAATTATACAATTTAAGATTAAATTACCTAACTGATACTACTAAATATTTGCCATTTGTTCCGGCATAGTCCAGAAATCTATATGGACCACTTAAAGTAGATCCCAGGTCTTCCTTCCCAGGCCCCAGACCTTACTTGTATAACTCAAATACATTTAATTTGTCACATTCAGAAAAACATGTAAACTGAAGTATACAAGTTAATGGATGAATGTTGTGGTAAAAATAAAGATGGAAAATCTGCTCTACAGTAAAGATCTGATCTACAGTAAAGATCTGATCTACAGTAAAGATCTGATATACAGTAAAGACCTACAGTAAATATCTACTCTACAGTCTTTTTGCAGATGCATCCAGCTCAAAGTCAATCACAAGCTTAGAAACAGGTCAGACAAAGGTCAGTCTGACACAAACTATGTCTGGGGGCCAAGCCCACTTCTCTGGATCACACTGATGCAGCAAACTAAAAGAGTCAGAATTCCTGGCAACATCTTCTATATGTGGCATCTCATTTTGCTTTTATCAGTGATGTCACATACAATTAGTTGGAGTAATATATTTTTTGTGCCAAACTACTGTAAGCCCAACCAACCTAAGATTTTCTTGGTTAACGTTAATTATCAAACCTTTCTTCTTGAATTACAAACTAACTAATAACTAACTCAATTCCCACAATTAAAATACAATGAAAACAGCTACCATTACCACCACAACCACTTTATAAGATGCTTTAATTGTGTTTTTACACCAGGCACTAATAGATATATTTCAGGAGATAAATACATCTATGTGTGACTGTGTGTAAACATACTTCCAACTATTGAACAGAACAGATTTTGCTCTGATTGGTCTCTTGTCTAATGGGGGCTTCGTCCTGAGGGTAGTCCACCAGCTCAGCTTTCACGATCCTCTGAGCAGCACAACACACCACCACACCAGCAGAGAGATGGAGGGATGGAAGGAGACAAAACCCAGCAGGAGAGAGGGATAGAAAAGGAGGTGCGTGGGCAGAGGAGGTGAGGTATGGAATGAAAGGAGAGAGAGGACAGGAAGGGGAAAAAAAGATGCAGACGGGGGGTACAGTTGGTTGGAATGGAGGACAGGGAGAGGTGAAGACAGGGTCGTGGAGGTGACAGGGAGAGAAATGAGAAAGAAACACGTGACAAATGGATTTAACAGAAGAACATACTAATGAGAAGTTCCCAGGTTTACACAGTCCATGGACAAAATACATTTGTGAAACATTTTGCCATGTACAAATGAAGAACACTCATGTATTATAATACTCCCAGCCTGATATGAATTGTGTGTGCCAAATATTGGTTTATCCATTCAATAAAGATCTGGGAGTGAGACTTTAATTTTTTAAAAGTTTAAGGCACTAGTCTGCACTTTATTAACTGTTTTTGGGTGTGCATTCTCAGCTCCTCATCTACTAAAATTTTACCATGCCAAGTTTTAAATCAACCATTACATCTTCATTGAGGAAAGGTATAAAGGTCCCGTCCCCCCCCCATGTCCAGGTAATCTTATGAATTATGATCTAAAAGGCTAAACTGATTCTAGATCAGCAGTTCTTCTCCGAGAAGCTTCATGAATACGGGTCCTGGATATTGAGTAACAGTAACTGGACGGACGGGTTCTGAACTTACAGTTAAACCTCAGACCTGGATTGGGGAGCCAGCAAAAAGCAGAGATCGTGGTTGTAACCCAGGCACTGGTTGGCCATTCTGATTAACGAGCTGCCGATGCCTGGGGTCGGACCCTGTGAGTGATCAGCGGCCCCAGTATCTGATCTTCCAGACAAGGGACCATGATGGAGTGGGCTCCCAGGCCGATAAGATCTTGTCAGGGGCCCTGACCCCCATGTACAGCTCTCTAAACCTGACAGCTGATAATCAGGATTTTCTGCCCCCCAACAATAACCTGGAGCTGCCCTTGACCTCCTTCCCCAAATCCATTTGCCTACCAATCAGAACATCACTTCTCTCATTGATAGCACTGCACAGCAACAAAGTAGAAAAACAGACAGATTTTGGGCAGACTTATTTTTTCTCCAGTGAATGTTGAGGCCTTCAACTACTGTAGCCTAGAAACCTGACCCATTCTCTATCCAAGATGAAGATACACCATTGAAGTAGGATAGTCTTCACTAAAATATTACTTATTTTATGTAGAAAAAGAATCTTGCATCCCTGAAGTGACCCATGGAAGCCATAGATTACGTCTCTGTGACAGGCAGATCAGGTCAGACTAGGGCTATGGCGGTCATTAAATTGTGTCAGACGGTTATTGTCATGCAAAAGACTGCCGGTCTCACGGTAATTGACCGTTAATAAACAAACATGTTTAGCATCTCCAGGCCTCCACTCATACAAGCCACATACAAGTAGCTGATGCACGCCTTTGGAACATCTACATTTAAAAAAACATTGAATAAATCAATTGAATATAAACCATCACAATAAATCCATTATTTATTTTAGGCAGGTCTAAAGAAACATTATGATATGAAGAAAATGTATTTCAGAACAGAATATGAGTTGGCCTACTGTATGTTATCTGACTATGCTCCATGCCATAGGCTGTAGGCTTGCTCATTAGGTGACAAGATATGCTTATAAGTCCCAGGCCATTATTTTATATTATATGATTTTATAGTAAAAATCATATATTTGAACTTAGCTGAATAAAATAGAAAGGATATTTTTCCCATTCCGGAGCGACTGCGCATATGAAGTGGGTATGTTGAGCATAAAAGTGATCATTTGAAACAGGTCCTATACGCTAGATTTAGAGTTATTTGGCAACTTTAGTTGTAAATGATACAAACCTTAGAATGTCAAAACATATATGGGCTGCATGATGCGACTATAGGCTATTGATGATTTGAGAAAGTCTGTTAGTTTTTCAATCATGCCAGGTAGGCTACTCCGGTTTTATAGCGGAGCATGCGCTTAATATGAGCAACCATCAAAACTCTGCTTTCACACGGGATTACATATAGAAATGTCTGGGCTTATAAGAACATTTATTTCACTCCACACATCAACCACTGTTTGAGGAGAACGCTGCGCGACAGCGCACTTGAGAAAGGAATGAAGGAGAGAGAGGAGGAGATGGAAACGCACGGTGGTGAGATATTCTGTAGCTAAAAGGTCATGTGTCAGCCTATTAATTATAAAAAAAAAATATAAAAAAATGCCCCATTACTAGGCTCTTCAAAATCAAATACAAATTCACTATAATTGTAGGCTAACTCCGTAAGCTGCCTGCACAATCAATAAAACAACAGCATGGCCTAGGCCTATAAGTTCTCTCCCACTCATGGACAGACATTTTGGAGTGTAGCATAAGGTAACCAGTCCATCCAGTATGCATAATAATACAGTCCACACTCAAAGGCGATTACTATAATTTGTTTAATTTTGGAGTATAGGCTGGACCAATTATGTACCAAAGACATCTTAAATCAGTTTTTTAAATGTTTTTCTGCTGTGCGTAATATGTGGTAGGCTATGAATTGTATAATGGCACAATCATTTTAATTCCTTTTTTTCCCCCGGGCTCATAAGCCTATGCGTATGCATAAGCTCTAATACAGTATGTGTATGGGCGTTTTGAATTAATCATCACCTTAGAAAGCACTGTCCATTTTGTTGTGTTAGGCTTTGAAACAACATCCACAACCACCATGTTTTCCACTCAGTTTCAACCTGTTGTTAAACTTCTTTCTTCAAATTGATCGATTACAGTGAGGTGAGTTTTAAAAGCACGATACTGTTTTGATAAGTGTTTGATGTGATTTTCGATTGCATTTGCATTAATGTCAGCGTGGTTAGAAGGACAATAGAGTACTGAGTACCAGGTCATTAGTAACCTGAAGGTCGTTAATGAATTAGGTACTACCAACACATGTCCAGAGTGCATAAAAGGAGATTACCGTGACTCAACGGTCACGTCGAATTTTACTGCGGTCATGACTCATGACTGCTGGTGTGGCGGTAATACGGTCACCTCAACAGCCCTAGATCAGACCACTCATCCAGCTTGTTTAGCTTGGATTAAAGCACTTGGGTTTATTGAGGTAGCTATCATGGGAGGTGACGGAGGGGAGCGGAGATGGACACCTTCATTAGCCTGTCTGTTGACAGCAAAAAGGCAGGGTGGGGGTGGAAGTGTGTTTGAGAGTCGTCTCCTAGCCTTCGCTCCCTTGGTCCTCTCCCTTCTCTGGGGGTCCTGACCTCCCCATAGCCCCAGCCTCATCAGCCACTCTCTAGCCAGCGTGGCACCGACCAGTCATATCACAAGCAGGATGAATGCCTCTGTGGGAGGTGCCCTGAGTAATCCCACCTCTGTCACCAGTGACGGGGCCACCTGGTCTGGCTGGTTCGCAGAGGCCGAGCTCCGAGGGAGATAAACTCAATAAATCAGAGAACGCATCCTAACCTTCCCACCCTACACCGCCAACCTCTTGACCTCTTGCTTCACGCACGATTGGGCTCTAACGTCGTCAATGTGGCTGTATTTACAGATGGACAGTCACAGGTACAGCATCACTGTGACCTGGCACACTCTGTTTGACCTCGTGTACATGCGTGTGATTATATGAAACCGTCCAAACAATGTCGACATGACTTGAGGGGCTGCTACATCATTTCCTAAAATGCAATGATTACATCAAGTTTGTGACTCTACAAACTTGTTGGATGCATTTGCTGCTTGTTTTGGTTGTGTTTCAGATTATTTTGTGCCCAATAGAAATGAATGTTAAATAATGTAGTGTGTCATTTTGGAGTCACTTTTATTATAAAAAAGAATATTCTAAAGACTTCTACATTCATGTGGATGCTACCATGATTACGGATAATCCTGAATGAATCGTTAATAATGATGAATGAGAAAGTTACAGACGCACAAATATCATACCCCAAGACATGCTAACCTCTCACCATTACAATAACGGGAGGTTAGCATTTTCTTTGGGAGGGGGGTATGATATTTGTGCGTCTGTAACTTTCTCATTCATCATTATTACCGATTCATTCAGGATTATCCGTAATCATGGTAGCATCCACATTAATGTAGAAGTCTTTAGACATATATTTTATTCTTATTTACAATAAAGTTACTCCAAATGTAAAATGACACAATACATTATTTACCATTCATTTCTATAGGGCACAAAATAATCTGAAACACAGCCAAAACAAACAGCAAATGAATCCAACAAATGTGTATAGTCGCAAGCTTGATGTAGTCATTGCAACACCCACCCGTAGTCTGCGCTCCAGCAGGTATATCTCACTGGTCATCCCCAAAGCCAATACCTCCTTTGGCCGCCATTCCTTCCAGTTCTCTGCTGCCAATGACTGGAACGAACTGCAAAAATCTCTGAAGCTGGAGACTCTTATCTCCCTCACTAACTTTAAGCATCAGTTGTCAGAGCACCTTACCGATCACTGCACCTGTACACAGCCCATCTGAAATGTTTTCTCATTTGCACCCCAGTATCTCTATTTGCACATCATCTTTTGCACATCTATCATTCCAGTGTTAATACTACATTGTAATTATTTTGCACTATGGCCTATTTATTGCCTTACCTCCATAACTTGCTACATTTGCACACACTGTATATATATTTTCTGTTGTATTTTTGACTTTATGTTTTGTTTATCCCATATGTAACTCTGTGTTGTTGTTTTTTATCGCACTGCATTGCTTTATCTTGGCCAGGTCGCAGTTGTAAATGAGAACTTGTTCTCAACTGGCTTACCTGGTTAAATAAAGGTGAAATAAAATAAATAAATAAATTGCGTGCTATGAATTAGGGACCAAATAATTAACTTTCGACTACTTTGTAATTATTGTAATTTCTAAACGGTTCACCCGATACGGATGAGAAATACCCTAAAATTAAAGCTGATAGTCTGCTCTTTAACCTCATAGTCATTGTATCATTTCAAATCCAAACTGCTGGAGTACAGAGCCAAAACAAACAAAACAAAAATCACTGTTCCAATACTTTTGGAGCTCACTGTAAGTTAGCCATGTTATGAATACAACTCTCATCTGCTGCCGACATCAGGATACAATTTGAGAGCACTAGTTATCTCCAGAAGTGGTTAGTAACTTTGGCTGCATGCTGACACACTACAACCTTCATTTTACCAGGTTCCTGTGATTGAAATGATCGTAATGAAAGTCCACCACAACATAAAAGAGGGTCTCCTGATTAGCAAGGGGTAGTCTGTGTTTAATTTCATTGTGTATTAAAAAACACATTTTGAGATCACTGTGAGGGGATTTCGCCAGTGGTTAGAAGGGGGAATGCTGTCTGAGGTTGCAACAGTAACCAAGGCGGGCGGGGCTTAGCGAAGGGTCAATTCTCTCTGGGAAATGTGAGATAAAAGGCCTAATGAAGACATGTCTCACCTGGGACTGCTCCAGCTCCGCTTTGTTGAGCTTCACCCCCAGAATCTCTGCAGCCACTCTCTGGAATGCCAGGAACACCTGAAGGGAAAGCAGGGCAGCAAAGGAGGAGAGATGAGCAGGAATACAGACTACATCTTCTTCACAGCAAAACATCAGTATTTCCGGATTTGAAAAAGATTGTGCGTGTGTGCCACTTTGATGTGATTTACTGGGTAAACCGACTCACCGAGTCTCCAGACTTGGCTGATACGAACTGACTGATGAGGCTGTTCTCTTGGCAGAAGCGCTGGTGTTTGTCAACCTTCACCGTCCTCATATGCTCAAGGTCGACTGTGGACAAAATGTCAGCAAATTACACAGATAGCAAGATTGACTTGACACAAGGTTATACTGTACAGAGACAGGGCGAACCTCATATCTGGACTTGCACAGAAAAGATAAGGTTTACACCAGCTCAAGATAGACTCAGGATCTGCCTGATATAGATAACTGGCAACATACTTCAATTATTGTGTGTCACGTTCAGTTAAGGCACCTTTTTCAGAAATATATTTTGAGAAGATCCTTTCGGAGGAGGAAGTGATACATTCAGAGACCCCTGGCCTCCATTTCCAGGTGTGATTAGCCTACAGCTCAGTGTCACACATTCCATAACTCAGGCCTGGTACAGTTACACCCTGAAGCCATGCACCTTTATATCTACCTCTACATGAACCAAGTCAAAAGAGCCCAGCTGTGGCTCTTCAAACACAATACATGGATGACCAAAGACTTCAGGCTACCCCGAAGTATGGGTGTCTGCCGAGAGAAAGCCATGACATATCATGTAATGACATATTGAATTAAATCAGGCCTTTAAGGTGCACACATGGGCCTATAACCTAGGTGTGTGATTACGGCATGCGCACAATGACAGAGCCTTCCTTTCTAGCCACTGTGCCTGCGTCTCTGTGCATTCAAGTCTGGTGCAGTGATACCAGGCGTTTCACTTTTCCCCTTCCTCAATACGGGGTCACACCAAGGTCACAAGGGAAGGTCACCTGGGGGTCTCGCTGCTGAAAGCAATAGCTTCCCTCTTTATTTCTGGCTTTGTGTGACAAGGCGGCCACGCCCGGTATCTGGTGCATACGTGTCTATGGGAGCTGTAGGAGGTAGTAAGCTACTGTACGGTGTTGCATTTCCCCCCCCCAAGTTTAGCTCAGCTCTTTGTGTGAAGCTTCATTCAAGCTGTCAATGTTTTCTGCCGTTCTCATGCCACTTGGTTTAGGTGTGTGTGTGCGCGCAGGGTTGTAATCTGATTACAAAAAAACTGTAACTATAATCCGTTACATTACCAGCAAAATTATTTTAATCAGATTACAGACACTTTTGAAAAACTAGATGATTACTTCTAGGATTACTTTTAAATTCAGAAAGGATGTTGGTGAAAAAAATACAGTACATTAACACCTTTCTGTTTTCACAATGACATTCAATTCAGCATTGAAAAAATACGCAAGTTTAACTTTGTTCCACCTGAGTCTGACCACAAGTCAGAGACCACTATGATGACACACTAAATGAGTTTGATGGATCCTTTTAGTCTTCTTCTAATGCCTCTTAAGGGGAAAGTAATCCAAAAGTAACAGAAAGTAATCAGATTACGTTACTGAGTTTCCAAATCCAAAAGTTAATGTTACAATTTTGGACAGGTAACTAGTTGGTAACTTACACGTACAACATTTAGAAAGTAACCTACCCAACCCTGTGTGTGTGTTCTAAAGAGCAATGTAAACAGTGTCCTCCAGTATCATAAATAACAACATTGTAGGTCAGTGACCCAAATATAAAAGGCCAGTCACCATCCATAGCAACACATAGCAATCCATAGCAACACATAGCCATCCATAGCCATTTCCAAGAGAAAGGCACATTTTCTACAGTGCTTTGTCATTTTTATGTCATGTGAATCCTTCTAAGAATGTTGACGCCACATAACTTGGAAAAGGTAATTGTATATGTGATGACATATGAGTCTGGAATGTACACAAACCTTTCTAGTCCCCCTGGACACACACACACAGTCACCAATTACGCTACAGACCAAAGCAGGTTGTCGCGTCTCTCCGCACGCATAAACATGGCTGTCTTGTAGGCGTCAGCACGTTATTAATTCCCGTCACTAAGAGCGGAGGTACCCTGCATGCTACCAGAAGTAAACGGTGCTAATCCTTTGGATCCTGAACACTTGGGAAGGGTTATCAATCATCTGTCAGAGTCAGATTAGGCAACATTAACAGAATGGTGCCGGGGAGTGGCAGAGTGGCAGGACACTAAGTAAACCGGACCATGGGGAGAAGTGAAGATGAAGCAATTAAACCTATTGACTAAGGTTTCTCTGTGCTGTGATGACTGACAGGGAATACAAGGAAAAACTATCCTTGTTGTCTTCCATTGTTGTATAGTCATACATGTGACAGTTAACACTCTTCGACCTGTTATGGAGGAAAATAAAAAGATGTGTTCAAATAATGAACATATCCCTTGAAATACTAGAAGCACATGATTTGCAAGAACAATAAAAAAGGCTGGCTAGGCTAACCAGTGATGCTTTTGGTAAGCTATTATGCATGTAAGGACAACAGTGTTTCCCCTATATTCATTTCGCAGTGGTGGCCCACTGCTGCTAAATTGTGGCCGCATTTTTTGTCAATATATATTTTTCTGCCAAGACGCGCTTTTAAATGGATAGTCGTTGGCTCAATGACTGGAAGTCTATGGAAACAGCTAGCATGTTCCCATAGACTTGTTCACCCCCCACCCCACTAGTATCAATGAACCCCCCCCCCAATAGACAAAATGTTTCTTTCAAAAAACCTGCTCCATATTTACTAAAGAATAACTAACGTATAGAATTTGTGACCCAATCCTAAGACATGGGAGAGTAGGCATGTGTTATTTTGCTCTGGCAGTCGCAGGGAGAGTTAGGTTATCACATTCCCTCACAGGAATACCAGAGAACAATCCTGACCCAGAGACTCAAAGTGCCTCCCTAATGAAAATAAACATGGGCTATGTATACATTTGAATTATAAATTGGACAATTAATTATATTTTCATGCATGCCGAGAGAAGACTTAATAAAGTGCAGTAAATGACTACACATAAAGTATAAAACAATACTGTATTTAATAATATAGGAATGCAATGATTGATATGTTAAGGCATAAATTCATATTTCTTTCGTTAAAATTGCCAGAAATAATAAATGTTTTCAATCTTGTGAGGACTACCAATGACAACGAGTACAAATTTAGAACAGCAAATACAGTTTAAAATTGCCAAAAACCACAACTTCTCTCCCAAACAGATTCTAGCTTCATGTGTCATCGGTCTGTGGACACTGAGCGCAAGAAAAGCCTACAGTTACGGTGTTTCTTTTTTTAACCTGTGTTAATGTAGCCATTTCCACTTATCAGGTTGAAACGATCTTCCTGGCTGATCTGGTTTCTCTCCATTCCTGACAAACTGTATGTCAAGTTAACTACCCCCAGGAAGTGACTGCAAACACGAAATCAACTGTTTAGGCCTCCTAGCACATAGAGATAGCAGAATGGATCATCACTCGTCAAGACCGATGACTCCACCTAACCCCAGTCACCATGAGTGTTTACTTTAAAAGCCAGTCGTCATTGTGGTGAATCTCAGAACATTTAGAGAGACAAATACTTTGTAAGAAATCATGTTAGGTCAGAGCCAAAGGGAGAAATATAAATGATAAGGAAATATGCTCGGACTGGTTTTAACCTCTGGAGTCGGCTGTGTCCAAGTAATACAATGAAGGGACTTTAGAAAGTCAAGTTAGTTAGCAGCCTATAGGCTAAACATTAGAGAAATGTAATCTACCTCCCTCATTAGTAGATTTGGGGCAACACAATGAGTGTGTATGCTAGTTTTCTTCTGATAAACAATACAATTTGGTCAGTCAAGACATTAAGACAGTATTCAGATTTGTAATAGGCTTATTCATTTCACACATTCCCATTAACAAAGGTGTATCACTTCACAGGAGACAGTGAGTGTAGTGCTGCGTGGTCCCCGGCGTCATGGCTTTTTAAAAACACACAGTGATAGCACAGGGACTCGTTGCACTGTTCCACTGCGTCTACTGCTGGGGACCAAGTGGAACATTTAATCGAGCGAGTAACTGCCAGCGAATAAACTTGACATAACACAGTTAATCGCCACCAGCCTCATTTAAACCAAACAACTGTTGGAGCATTGGGGAGGGTTGGGAAAATGACTTGAGGGGGGTCTGGGGGGGTCATACACCCCTAGTGAAAGCTGCAGGGTTTAATAAAACCAGAGGGGATACCTCTCACTTCCAACATTACCTCACTGTGCCTTGCAGACCGATCAGTAGGGGGTTTCCGTTCCCTTCAATATCATCCACAAATTGACATTGAGCTACTACCCTTCATGCTGGATTTTGAGAGTTGTCTCTACTCCGAGGGTGTATCGAACCGAGCCATAGTCACACCCAGACCACAATCTCCCACAGTCCTTGGTGGTCTCAGCAACTTTCCTCTTCAGGCTTACTCTGTATCCACTGGAAGAAGACAAGAACAGGCTGAATCTTCAATCTATCTTCTCCCAAATCTATACTGTCCTCCCCTCACACCTGTACTATTATAATGACTTATGCTCTATTATGGTGTATAATATGCCATTACTATGATGGGTGACAGAGGCCTGATATCAAAGCACTAGGCAGCTTTATTCATCCTCCCTTTTGTTGGCATAGGGAATGAAGGAGGTACCCTGGAATACGGACCACCGGCACACCCATTATGGCAGATGTGCAGCTCAATAAAACAGTTCAACTCAACAGTCCACAGCATGGCCAACTGCTGGGTTTTGACCTCATGGGTCATGTTCAGTAGGGCACACCGTAGCAATTTATTTTGTCACGGTTCGTATTGGACAAGTTCAAATGCCTCCCCGTTTCAAAATATTTCCTTCCTACTGAACACAATCAGTGGATTATGGATGTGTACTGGACTGATGCCAAAATAAGAGACAGAGGTGTTCAGCTGAGAAGACACCAACGCCATCCTCTAGTAATGTGTCTGAGACAGGCCCATGACATCATGAAAGGATTCTGCTGCAGCTGCACTTTTTCATGGGATTTATTTTCTCTCCAAATGTGATATAGAACCCAGGTTAATAGCAAGTGACATTTTATTTACTGTTAAACTTACTGTTACTAGACATATGGAAAACTTCTACAAATCTCACAAACGTATTACAGAGAGCCTTCTCAGCGTAATGTTTAATGGCTTTCGGCATTGATTGTGCTTTTTGTGCATGAAGTGGCCTGTAAAATTAAACTGTAACTTGAAATCATGCAGCACAGTTAACAGATTAATACCCTACTGGTTTACGTGACATGAGCACAGCTTATAAAAAGCGCGGAGCTTTGGTGCGTTGAAATATGCACGAAGAACAACATGAACATATCATAAATGTCATGCCATAATTCACCAATCAAAACAGGATAACACGGCCACTGTTTGGCTCCACCAACAAACAGCAATGCTTTATCCTATCCCTCCTCGGCAAACTCCTGCTAATCATTCTACCATTTTCATATTTTGAGGGAGTGAAGTGTTAAGGCCCGTTTTAGGAGTTTGCTTTAAATCAAATCAAACTTTATTTACCGTGAAATGCTTACTTACAAGCCGTTAACCAACAATGCAGTTCAAGAAAGAGTTAAGAAAATATTTATGAAATAAACTAAAGTAACACAATAAAATAACAATAACGAGGCTATATACAGGGGGTACCGGTACCAAGTCAATGTGTGGGGGTAAGGTTAGTCGAGGTAATTTGTACATGTAGGTAGGGGTAAAGTGACTATACAGTGAGGGAAAAAAGTATTTGATCCCCTGCTGATTTTGTACGTTCGCCCACTGACAAAGAAATGATCAGTCTATAATTTTAATGGTAGGTTTATTTGAACAGTGAGAGACTGAATAAAAAAAAAAAATCCAGAAAAACGCATGTCAAAAATGTTATAAATTGATTTGCATTTTAAATGAGGGAAATAAGTATCTCAATCAGAAAGATTTCTGGCTCCCAGGTGTCTTTTATACAGGTAACGAGCTGAGATTAGGAGCACACTCTTAAAGGGAGTGCTCCTAATCTCAGCTTGTTACCTGTATATATGACACCTGTCAACAGAAGCAATCAATCAATCAGATTCCAAACTCTCCACCATGGCCAAGACCAAAGAGCTCTCCAAGGATGTCAGGGACAAGATTGTAGACCTACACAAGGCTGGAATGGGCTACAAGACCATCGCCAAGCAGCTTGGTGAGGAGGTGACAACAGTTGGTGCGATTATTCGCAAATGGAAGAAACACAAAAGACCTGTCAATCTCCCTCGGCCTGGGGCTCCATGCAAGATCTCAACTCGTGGAGTTGCAATGATCATGAGAACGGTGAGGAATCAGCCCAGAACTACACGGGAGGATCTTGTCAATGATCTCAAGGCAGCTGGGACCATAGTCACCAAGAAAACAATTGGTAACACACCATGCCGTGAAGGACTGAAATCCTGCAGCGCCCGCAAGGTCCCCCTGTTCAAGAAAGCACATATACAGGCCCTTCTGAAGTTTGCCAATGAACATCTGAATGATTCAGAGGAGAACTGGGTGAAAGTGTTGATGAGACCAAAATCGAGCTCTTTGGCATCAACTCAACTCGCCGTGTTTGGAGGAGGAGGAATGCTGCCTATGACCCCAAGAACACCATCCCCACCGTCAAACATGGAGGTGGAAACATTATGCTTTGGGGGTGTTTTTCTGCTAAGGGGACAGGACAATTTCACTGCATCAAAGGGACGATGGAAGGGGCCATGTACCGTCAAACCTTGGGTGAGAACCTCCTTCAAATCAGCCAGGGCATTGAAAATGGGTCGTGGATGGGTATTCCAGTATGACAATGACCCAAAACACACGGCCAAGGTAACAAAGGAGTGGCTCAAGAAGAAGCACATTAAGGTCCTAGAGTGGCCTAGCCAGTCTCCAGAACTGGATTTTTTTGTTGTTATTCTGTCTCTCACTGTTCAAAGAAACCTATCATTAAAATTATAGACTGATCATGTCTTTGTCAGTGGGCAAACGTACAAAATCAGCAGAAGATCAAATACTTTTTTCCCTCACTGTACATAGATAATAGACAGCGGGTAAAGCTGTCATCAAGGCAAAGGGTGGCTATTTGAAGATTCTCAAATATAAAATATACTTTTTTGTTTGCTACATGATTCCATATGTGTTATTTCATAGTTTTGATGTCTTCACTATTATTCTACAATGTCAAACATTTTAAAAAGAAAGAAAAACCTTGAATGAGTAGGTATGTCCAAACTTTTGACTGGTAGTGTAGGCATTACAGACTCGGTCAGGGAGAGGTTGAAAATGTCAGTGAAGACACTTGCCAGTTGGTCCGCACACGCTTTGAGTACACTTCCTGGTAATCCGTCTGACCCCGCGGCTTTGTGAATGTTGACCTGTTTAAAGGTCTTGCTCACATCGGCTACCGAGAGCGTTATCACACAGTCGTCCGGAACAGCTGGTGCTCTCATGCATGCTTCAGTGTTGCTTGCCTCGAAACGAGCATAAAAGTCATTTAGCCTGTCTGGTAGGCTCGCGTCACTGGGCAGCTCGCGGCTGGGTTTCCCTTTGTAGTCCGTAATAGTTTTCAAGCCCTGCCACATTCGACGAGCGTCAGAGCCGGTGTAGTAGGATTAAATCTTAATCCTGTATTGACGCTTTGCCTGTTTGATGGTTCGTCTGAGGGCGTAGCGGGATTTCTTATAAGCGTCCGGATTAGTGTCCCGCTCCTTGAAAGCGGCAGCTCTAGCCTTTAGCTCGATGTGGATGTTGCCTGTAATCCATGGCTTCTGGTTGGGATATGTACGTATGGTCACTGTGGGGACGACGTCGTCAATGCACTTATTGATGAAGCTGATGACTGAGGTGGTATACTCCTCAATGCCATTGGATGAATCCCGGAACATATTCTAGTCTGTGCTAGCAAAACAGTCCTGTAGCGTAGCATCCACGTCATCTGACCACTTCCGTATTGAGCGAGTCACTGGTACTTCCTGCTTTAGTTTTTGCTTGTAAGCAGGAATCAGGAGGATGGAATGATGGTCAGATTTGCCAAATGGAGGGCGAGGGAGAGCTTTGTATGCGTCTCTGTGTGTGGAGTAAAGGTGGTCTAGAGTTTTTTTCCCTGTGGTTGCACATGTGACATGCTGGTAGAAATTAGGTAAAACGGATTTAAGTTTGCCTGCATTAAAGTACCCGGCCAGTAGGAGCGCCGCTTCTGGATGAGCATTTTCTTGTTTGCTTATGGCCTTATACAGCTCGTTGAGTGCGGTCTTAGTGCCAGCATCGGTTTGTGGTGGTAAATAGACGGCTACAAATAATATAGATGAGAACTCTCTTGGTAGATAGTGTGGTCTACAGCTTATCATAAGGTACTCTACCTCAGGCGAGCAATACCTCGAGACTTCTTTAATATTAGACATCGCGCACCAGCTGTTATTGACAAATAGACACACACCCCTGCTCCCTCGTCTTACCAGACATAGCTTCTCTGTCCTGCCGATGCATGGAAAATCCAGCCAGCTCTATATTATCCGTGTCGTCGTTCAGCCACGACTCGGTGAAACATAAGATATTACAGTTTTTAATGTCCCGTTGGTAGGATATTCTTGATTGTAGATCCTCCATTTTGTTTTCCAATGATTGCACGTTGGCCAATAGAACGGATGGTAGTGGAGGTTTACTCACTCGCCTACGAATTCTCAGAAGGCAGCCCAACCCCCGCCCCATTTTTCTCTGTCTTTTCTTCACGCTAATTATGGGGATTTGGGCTCGTTCCCGAGAAAGCAGTATTTCCTTCGCATCGGACTTGTTAAATAAAAAATATTTGTCCAGTTCGAGGTGAGTAATTGCTGTTCTGATGTCCAGAAGTTATTTTCGGTCATAAGAGACGATAGCAGCAACATTATGTACACAATAAGTAAAAAAATAAGTTACAAACAACGCAGAAAAACTTATAAAATAGCACAGATGGTTAGGAGCCCGTAAAAATGGCAGCCATCTCCTCCAGTGCCATTAGAATTATTATGTCAGTCTTGCCTCTGGAACACGCATGCATTCATTCAGAAGCCATGCAGTAACCAGGGCTTGGGAGACCTAAACGCTACTTTAGTGCATTTTTATAGGGCCTAAACAGTCTGGGTATTGTTTAGTTCTGGAGGAATAGGGAAAAATACTACATTTGATGTTACCAAACGTTAGTATGTCAATGAAATACTGTTTATGAAAAAGTATGATTTTTTTGGCTAAAGAAGTACATCTATGGTAATGTCGACAGGCCTACACATTTTAGTGCACCATATTGCCATTTTGTGAAGCCACGTGTTTGATTAGCTTGCTGTCTTTATCGGGAGCTCATCAAAAGCGAGAACCAAATCTCAGATATTCAGTATCACCTCCATTTATAATGTTTCATTTTCAATCGTGATTTCATAGTTATCAAAATCTTACATTCATTGAGGGGCCAAAGGACTGAATCTGAGTCAAGTAAAATAAGTGTTTCATATCAAAGTCAGTAACCTCAAATAGCGAACAGTAATTTGTGTCAAAGAAGTACAGTAAGACGTGTGAGTGACTCAGCACTGCTATTATTATTATTATTATTATTATTATTATTATTATGATAATGATGATGGAGGTATCAAGAGAGCGTGCAGGCCAATGAGGCGTTGCAGCCTGATGTCGTCAGGGTGAGCGTCAGGGTGAGCGTCAGGGTGAGTGTCAGGGGGAGTGTCAGGGGGAGTGGGGCCGTGATGGAACCCATGGGAAGGGAGGAGGGGTCCTGACAGAGACAGAGCGCTCTTTGTGATTTGGCGCCCCAGCCCCGGTGGCCTGAAACGGTCCAGGACCGTCAGGGGACCAGCTTTCCTCCAGGTCAGAAGTGTTCTGTCGACAGCTCATTGATCACAGCTCATCTTGTCACCCGACCATTCCTCCCAAAACACATGTGTGGACACACACGCACACATCCCGCTCGTACACACCCGTCTCACACTTTCAAACATAATCAGCTTCTCTACAGTGGCCCGTAAAACAACATTGAGCGTGGTCTTACTCCCCTGTGAGTGGGTGTAAAAACTGTAAAGTGGCCAGCGGTAGCCGGGACAGTGGAGCTGGGGGCGGACTGGGGAGTGTGAGGTTGTCACTGCCACAGTAAAACATGGGGGCGGCGGGCCTAGCCGGCTGGGTTACCGGGCTCCGAGGACTCGTGAAAGTGAACAAAAGGCCCAGTTCTGAGCAAACCGCACAAGACGCTGCCCGGGGTTTCACTGGCCAGGTCCTCGGAGTTCTCATGTCGCAGTTAAACTAAGTGGGCTTTTATGGGCGAGCTGTAATACTCTGCACTATGAGCCATAATAATCATACAGGCCACTAGGAGCCTTCATAATAACACACATCCCATCCCCATAAGCCAGTGTTTCCCAGTACCCCCAACAGCACACATTTTTGTTGTAGCCCCGGACAAAAACACCTGATTCAACTTGCCATAAGCCGTCATAATCATACAGTTTACCCATGAGGCATCATTCATTAAAGCTGTCATAAACTCCCAAGTTAAGCCACAGCAGGTGTATTTTGTGGCTTTTGGCCAATGTGTTCTAATGATCTAAAGTCGCTCTGTTGCTACTGCCTGTAAACACACAGTCTAATTCAAAGTAAATGATGGCAGGCCCGTGTGACAAATTGATTATTTGCATATTGGCCTACTGTAGCTCTGATTGGCTATGGCGCACCGGTCTGTGTAGAGTCCGGTCCTGGACAAGACAGATGTTTTTATTAGGTTTTATTTACTGCAGTGTCTATTAAATTGTCCAAATGCACGGCCGCGTTCCCACTCTATATTGCTATAGAATTTTCACTAATGCCTTAGTATAAGTCATTCCCCAACATTCTATGAAAGTATCTAAGTGCTCATGTAAAAATAAAAGGCATAATATTCTTCTGGGGGTATATATGAATAGGTTTTAATAAGATTTCATGTTGGTAAAGCGCTGTCAGTTCCACTTTAAAGATTGAAACGTAACATTGCAAAATAAGAACGAAGGAGATGCTTCCCATCCCACTCCCAAATAACAGCCAAAAGCTTAAGATTAGGCTTTATTAAAGTGATGCTAGCGAATCCAAAGCAGCCTCGGCAAGTATCCTGTGCTGTATAAGCTTAGTCCAGGCATTCCTCCATATCAATGTTGTGGAGAAACCCAAGGAATAAAGCGCAGTTTGACCGTGATGATGGTTCCAGGCTGCCGTCGGGTCAGGTGGCTAAGCTGTGCTGCGTTGTGCAACTTAAATGGCCCATGACTTACCACACAAGAAGGCATCCGAAGACTGATCATCTACTGCACGTGCAACAATATTTGCTTTATGGATGGCTAAAATGAATGAGGACTTTTCATTTTACTGCAGGCTCGGGACGTAGTAGGAGAGATGAGTGTACAGGCATGTTTTCAATGGCCGCCATTTTTCCATTGGGTGCCTGGCTGGCTTATCTGCAACAAAGTGCTAAACCTTCCCATTCATCCTCAGCCTCCCACTGCGTCATAGTAACCTGAATCTCTAATTATCACACAGATAATTATTTTGCGCCAAGAGGGCCTGCTGCTTTAGCTAATGTGGTCGTGCTTCAGATTCGATACAATAAACATCCAATCCGGCCAGTGTTTCCCTTTAATAAAATGGAAGGAAGAAAAACAACAGGAAACGCTGGACTTGGTGTATACTGTAAACATTCCTAATCTTTACCCAAGCATGCACCATCCCTTACCGGGATCTATAGACTGTATATATAATGTTTTACAGTGTCGAACCTGCGGTCACCCTCCCTGCAGCGCTACACAGACACTGCTGACGTGTACATCTCCTATATCTGGGGGGGGGGGGGGGTTGAAGGACTGGGCTTTTGTCCCACCACATGTCTATTGTGGCTAAACCGTTCCCTCGGGGGCAATTAGGGCCTTTTAGTTTGTTGTAAGAGGACCTAAGTACGAGCGGGCCAAGCCAGGAAAAACATTTCTGAGCTAAACCAAAAACAGAAGCGCATTGAGCTCCTCCGGGCTCCTGGACTTCTGAGCATCTCTATTAAGAAATGTGCAGGCCTACACAGAACAGACAGGAACTGTGGCAGCTTTACTGGGGCAGGGGGTTGAGGGGAGTGGAGAAGAGGAGGGGGAGGCCTCCACCCTGGGCCTTGCCAAGAGGGCAAACAACTCCGTCCGGACAATGTTGGTGGAGGAGAGACATGTTATACGAGAACCGAGTTTAGAGATGTTATACAGATGTAGGATCTTCATTTGAGCCAGTTTGCTACAGCAGGAAAATAATCCTGCAGCAACAGGAAATGTGAATTATTAAGTGGATTATTTTTTTTTTTAGGGGTTTATAACGTTTTCGCAAGGGAAAATAAAGTCTCAAATCTCAAAATGGAAATTACAAACTTCAGAAGCTTGTATTGCAGGAAAGCAAACCTGCAACAGGGTGATCAAATGAAGATCCTACATCTGTACAATAACCAAGTTTTGAGAAATAGGCATTTGCGTTTTCACATAGCCGAATGGGCGGCAGTGAAGAAGAGTGTGATGGGTAACAGTACGTGGAAAGGTTTGCCGTACCATGTAGAAGGTAAACACGCATGTTGTTTGACACACAGAGCCAATGAAGACATTACTGTAAAAGGCAGGGAAAGTGAACATGTTAGTTCAAACTTCCGAAAGATAGTGTGTAAGTACAGGGCTAAGTGTGTGACTGAAAGAAAGAGATTGTGTGTGTGAGAGAGAGAGAGAAGGAAAAAAAGCAAGGGACAGTCTCTTGGTGCAGGTCTTATCTCCCATGGAGAGCCAGCGTGGATCTGGAACATGTCCCATGGCGAGAAAGCGTGGATCTGGAACATTTCCCATGGCGAGCCAGCGTGGATCTGGAACATTTCCCATGGCGAGCCAGCGTGGATCTGCCGAGCTGAAAAGCGTCAGAACCTCCGTGCTAAAAGGCATGAGTGATGAGGAGGGGTTAAGAGAACTGAACCCATTTAAGTCACCCAAATAAGGGCTGTGGGAGCCCATGATGGATGCCCCCAGAGCTCCTAAGGGATAGTGAGACCGAAAGGGAAAGGGAATGCGGGGGTAGCAGGGGTCCAGTGGTCCCCTCTTAATAAAAACAAATTGGCTTGATAAACTGCAGAATGAAAAGAGGGTGCACAGTTCCAATGTCAGCATAAACATGCCACTTGTTAAATACATTCGATAAATTATTCAGGTAATGACCCAAACACAGTATTTCAAGGTTTTAAAGGGATAGTTCAGTGATTTTGCATATTAAGATCATTTGTTTCCTTACCTTGAAAGCAGTCTATGGACAAGGAGTGACTGCAATCCACACTTTGGTTTTGTTCAACTGGCCAACGCAAACAATTAGCAACATTAGCATTTTGGGATAAATTCCTCATGTAAATCAATCTGCAACGTTTAGCACGTATCAAATGTCATGCAATAATCACCTCTTAAATGGATTGGGTTACTCAATTAATTGGTTTAAATTATTTTAAGATTATTTATTTTGGACATTACATTTAAAACACGCTAAACGGGGGAGATGGATTTTACATTTACATTTACGTCATTTAGCAGACGCTCTTATCCAGAGCGACTTACAAATTGGTGTATTCACCTTTAAGCCAGTGGGATAACCACTTTACAATGTTTTTGTTTTTTTGGGGGGTGGGGTAAGGGGGGGGTAGAAGGATTACTTTATCCTATCCCAGGTATTCCTTAAAGAGGTGGGGTTTCAAATGTCTCCGGAAGGTGGTGAGTGACTCCGCTGTCCTGGCGTCGTGAGGGAGCTTGTTCCACCATTGGGGTGCCAGAGCAGCGAACAGTTTTGACTGGGCTGAGCGGGAACTGTGCTTCCGCAGAGGTAGGAGAGCCAGCAGGCCAGAGGTGGATGAACGCAATGCCCTCGTTTGGGTGTAGGGACTGATCAGAGCCTGAAGGTACGGAGGTACGGAGGTGCTAATGATGCTAATTGTTTGCAGTAGCTAGTTTAATTAACAAAACCAATGTGTGTATTGCAGTCACTCCTTGTTCATAGACTGCATTCAACGTAAGGAAATAAATATTAAATATATAAAATCGCTGAACTATCCCTTTAAGATGATCATTAGACATCACATAAAATATCAAATGAAAAAAAGTTGTACTTGATCGATTATTTACAATACATTGACTTCACACATGATTCATTGCATAGATAAACTATAGCGTAGGGTCCGAAATATCGACACATAATGGCTGTGTAAAATAAATAATACAAATACTGAGCTATATTGTATGCTCATTGAATAGTATAGCGAAACAATATCTTAATGAGTGAGGGAGACTGCATGCATATGATGTCTACATTTTCCTGAGAGGATACTGTGTACCATACGGTGTTACACTGGGCTGTGCTGTAATAAACAGTTATAGTATGTTTAGACAGACCAAGAGCTGAGCATTCTTCCATTACCCATGTGTTCCCAGAAAAGCCCACCTCTGCAAGTGTTTGAGTGTCTTTATGTTTCTCTATGGTTCTCTCTCTCTCTGTGTGTGTGTGTGTGTGTGTGTGTGCGTGTCTGTGTGTGCATAGTGTTTGTGTTTCTGTGTGCACGGTGTGTGAGTTTCTATGTGTGTGCGTTTATGTGTGTGTGTGTGTGTGTATATACGTGTGTGTCCTCAATAAAATATTTCATTGGCTTCCTCCCTGAATTGTTACAAGTGGTGCCATTATTTAACACAAGGGTCTGGACAGCATGTGGAGGGCAAGGAGGGGCCCAACGCCGGGCTTAACAAGCACCTTAACCCTACACGGCCGTGTTAAACAGAGAATGGGGAGGCTGTTCCCCACCAGCCAAATGGCAGTGGAGGGCGGTCAGGCAGGCCAGGGTAAGGAGAGGAGGGAACAACAGCATCCCAAATAAGAATTTCCGTTTAAGCTCAATTAGGCTGAGTATACTGAGGTTTGGCAAAGATAATGAGGGGTTCTTATTAGCGTCTGTCTCAAAAGCATTGCACAGGTAGAAATAAATGGTGGGGGTCAGACTGTCCTCTTCAAAGCCTTACCCTCTCTGACTGTTCGTACAGAGTACTGTAGACATCCAAAAGCAAGTACAGTGGGGAAAAAAAGTATTTAGTCAGCCACCAATTGTGCAAGTTCTCCCACTTAAAAAGATGAGAGGCGCCTGTAATTTTCATCATAGGTACACGTCAACTATGACAGACAAATTGAGAAAGAAAAATCCAGAAAATCACATTGTAGGATTTTAAATGAATTTATTTGCAAATTATGGTGGAAAATAAGTATTTGGTCAATAACAAAAGTTTCTCAATACTTTGTTATATACCCTTTGTTGGCAATGACACAGGTCAAACATTTTCTGTAAGTCTTCACAAGGTTTTCACACACTGTTGCTGGTATTTTGGCCCATTCCTCCATGCAGATCTCCTCTAGAGCAGTGATGTTTTGGGGCTGTCGCTGGGCAACACGGACTTTCAACTCCCTCCAAAGATTTTCTATGGGGTTGAGATCTGGAGACTGGCTAGGCCACTCCAGGACCTTGAAATGCTTCTTACGAAGCCACTCCTTCGTTGCCCGGGTGGTGTGTTCGGAATCATTGTCATGCTGAAAGACCCAGCCATGTTTAATCTTCAATGCCCTTGCTGATGGAAGGAGGTTTTCACTCAAAATCTCACGATACATGGCCCCATTCATTCTTTCCTTTACACTGATCAGTCGTCCTGGTCCCTTTGCAGAAAAACAGCCCCAAAGCATGATGTCTCCACCCCCATGCTTTACAGTAGGTATGGTGTTCTTTGGATGCAACTCAGCATTCTTTGTCCTCCAAACACGACGAGTTGAGTTTTTACCAAAAAGTTATATTTTGGTTTCATCTGCCCATATGACATTCTCCCAATCCTCTTCTGGATCATCCAAATGCACTCTAGCAAACTTCAGACGGGCCTGGACATGTACTGGCTTAAGCAGGGGGACACGTCTGGCACTGCAGGATTTGAGTCCCTGGCGGCGTAGTGTGTTACTGATGGTAGGCTTTGTTACTTTGGTCCCAGCTCTCTGCAGGTCATTCACTAGGTCCCCCCGTGTGGTTCTGGGATTTTTGCTCACCGTTCTTGTGATCATTTTGACCCCACGGGGTGAGATCTTGCGTGGAGCCCCAGATCGAGGGAGATTATCAGTGGTCTTGTATGTCTTCCATTTCCTAATAATTGCTCCCACAGTTGATTTCTTCAAACCAAGCTGCTTACCTATTGCAGATTCAGTCTTCCCAGCCTGGTGCAGGTCTACAATTTTGTTTCTGGTGTCCTTTGACAGCTCTTTGGTCTTGGCCATAGTGGAGTTTGGAGTGTGACTGTTTGAGGTTGTGGACAGGTGTCTTTTATACTGATAACAAGTTCAAACAGGTGCCATTAATACAGGTAACGAGTAGAGGACAGAGGAGCCTCTTAAAGAAGTAGTTACAGGTCTGTGAGAGCCAGAAATCTTGCTTGTTTGTAGGTGACCAAATACTTATTTTCCACCATAATTTGCAAATAAATTCATAAAAAATCCTACAATGTGATTTTCTGGATTTTCTTTTCTCAATTTGTCTGTCATAGTTGACGTGTACCTATGATGAAAATTACAGGCCTCTCTCATCTTTTTAAGTGGGAGAACTTGCACAATTGGTTGCTGACTAAATACTTTTTTTCCCCACTGTAGATAACGCACTAGTACTGCATATATGATAAGTGAGAGTGAATGATGAAGGGAAACAACAGTAAAACATGTCAGTGGTTAAGAGAGAGAAGGGATCTCCCAGAGGACTTGCCCTCTCATAAATCTGTATAGTGCAAATCATACTCTTATAAGCTCCTGGTTAGGTCCTTCTATTTCAATTGACATGGTCTGAGGGCTGGTGGCTATTTCACTCTTTTGGATTTCATGGGAACCTACAAAACAACATCTCAACATTCCCCCTAAGAATGCTGTATATTTTTTGTTCTATTCATTATAACTGGGTGACAGCCGGGCACTTGGTAAAAAAATAAAATAAAATAAAAAGAGAGCTATGATACATAAAAGTGTTAGAGGGGCTCCTCGGCAAAAGAGCGAAAGATGACGGAGCAGGGGAGGGGGAAAAAAGAAAGCAAAACAGAAATGTCTGTGTGGGCAATTCCCACAAGATAGCTAGACTAACTCTCTCTTCATGCCCTCTGAAGAAACGGAGTCCGTGAGAGGGTTCAGGGATTCATAAAGTCTCGCTAGGTAATTGATTGCTCCTGGTAGGGCAATCTGTGTGGGATTTTGTTTTTCTTCTTTGCGGACTGTAGGAGCCGAAAAAACACACATGGGCGATTCTTAGCAATACGGCCATTAAGAGCAGACTGACTGAGCGGGCGAAGGGGGACCCTGACAGAGGGCTATACACTTCTTAAATACATATTACAGTATACGCACTGACACACACTATACAAACGCACTTACACACACGTTTACACAGACACACTCACCGACAGTATACAAAATGTAGCCTAAATACAGAGGCGCCTGCCGTTAGGCCGGGCATTAAGAGATGCGCCCTAATGCGAAGACAAGAGAATCCCTGCGCTAGACAGGCATATTAAGCCCTGACCTAAACGCCCCCGTTGAGTAACATTAGAGAGGCTTCCTGTGTAGATACCACTCTGTGGGCCATTCATCACTGGGGCGGAGGAGGAGTGGGGCGGAGGGGTTCGAGGCTGGACAGTCGACAGCCATCATTACACACGGGTCTGTGACTGGGTGCTTTACAATAACACGGCGGCAGCAATGTCTCCCCATCTGTCAGAGGGGATGTTTAAAAAAACACAGTCATCATTATTAGTCTTTATTTTGGAGAGGGGCGGATGGGCGGGGGGGGGGGGGTTGGAAAAGGTTGTCTGGTTATCATCTAATATCCTCTCCTCATCCAAAGTGGTGTCCAGGCTGGAGTTAGAGTAGAGGGAGGGTGCCCCGTAGCCACCACACCAGGGTCTTAAATCACGGAGGGTCACTCCCAAGAGCACGCAAACATCACCGTTCCCATCGCCCCAGGAGACCCTGCTCCTCAATATCAATTAGCTAATCGAAACACATCAATTAGCTTGAGCCCTAACACACAAAGGCCTATCTGGTATTATCGGCTGCAACACACTCCTACACACACAGACACACACAGAGACACCCAGAGACACAGAGAGACACCCAGAGACACACAGAGACACACAGAGACACACAGAGAGACACAGAGAGACACACACAGACACACACAGAGACACACACAGACACACAGAGACACACACAGACACACAGAGAGACACACAGAGACACACACAGAGACACACACACAGAGACACACACACAGAGACACACACACAGAAAAACAGAGACACACAGAGACACACAGAGACATACACAGACACAGAGACACACACAGAGACACAGACACACACACAGACACAGACAGAGACACACAGACACACAGAGACACACACAGAGACACACAGAGACACACAGAGACACACAGAAAGACAGAGACACACAGACACACACACAGAGACACACAGAAAGACAGAGACACACACACAGAAAGACAGAGACACAGAGAGACACACACACAGAGACACACATGGACACACACAGAGACACACAGACACAGAGACACACACCCAGAGACACACAGAGACACACAGAGACACACATAGACACACAGAGACACACAGAGACACACACAGAGAGACACATAGACACACACATAGACACACACAGACACAGAGACACACAGAGACACACACAGAGACATACACAGACACAGAGACACACACACAGGAGACACACACACAGAAAGACAGAGACACACAGAGACACACACAGACACACAGAGACACACACACACACACACAGAAAGACAGAGACACACAGAGACACACACAGAGACACACAGAGACACACAGAGACACACACACAGAAAGACAGAGACACACACACACAGATACACACAGACACACAGAGACACACACAGACACACACAGAGTAATATGGTCGCTGCCGTACCGCAATATACAGCCTGATACAGTAATGCGGTCGCTGCTGTACTGCTAAATAGAGCTGGATACAGTAATAATGTTGCGGCCGTACCGTAAAAGAGAGCTGGATACAGTAATATGGTCTCTGTGTACCGCAAAATAGAGCTCGGTACAGTAATATGGTCGCTGCCATACTGCAAAATAGAGCTGGATACAGTAATATGGTCGCTGCCATACTGCAAAATAGAGCTGGATACAGTAATATGGTCACTGCTGTACTGCTAAAGCATGCAGTGTATAAAAGAGTGAATAAAACATTTCACCGGCAGAGAAAATTGTGATTGATCTTTCTGCACTGAAAATGACATTCTCTTCACAGCTCTCAGTGTTTATACATTATAGTTGAGTCGTCTGCTTTAGTCTTCAGTCTCTTTTATGATGTGTAAGAGTGTGGCCTATGATCAGAAGAAAGGAAAGGTAAAGGAGATACCTGGTCAGTTGCACAACTGAATGCATTCAACTGAAATGTGTCCTCTGCATTTAACCCAACCCCTCTGAATCAGAGAGGTGCGGGGGCTGCCTTAAATCGACGTCCACGTCATCACCTGGGGAGCAGTTGTTGTTCGGAGTTAACTGCCTTGCTCAAGGGCAGATTTTTCTACCTTGCCGGCTCGAGGATTCGAACCAGCGACCTTTCAGTTACTGGCCCAACGCTCTTAACCGCTAGGCTACCTGCGTGTGTGTCAGAGAGCTTTGTTTTAGATACTCACTTTTGTTTCCCACCAGGGAGACCACAGGCTGGACGTCAGACTCTTCGTTGGCCTTCTTGACCATGCCGTACCAGTCCTCCAGATTCTTAAAGCTCTGGTAGTTTGTAATGTCGTACACTAGAAGAACACCCTGAAAAACAATACCATGGAAAATCTAAAATGATGTAATCACAACATTCCAAAACGAATTAAATTTGACATAAGATGAGAACAAACATGCCAGAGAGGTTTGAGTGTGAACAGCAGGTGGCACTAGTGTCTGAGAAAAGACAGTTACCCTTCTTCTTACCCCCCCTCCGTCTCAAAACACACACACACACACACGGAGTTAGCACCTCCTCGGCTCTCTCTAAGCCAGTCATGGCATTAAAAGATCTATATCGCTGTTACAGATGCAGAGAGACATGCTAAGAACATACAGCCCACCACTACGCCTACACTCTAATCTGTCTGTCTGTGGACATCGAGGCGAGGGGGACCGCAGAGTTTTGTCCACCCAGTCAAACAAGCATAGGAAGGTAGGATAGGGGTTAGGTTAGGTTCTCTGGCAACAAAATTGGCTCTGTTGTCTGTGCTTACAAATAAAAGAGGGTAGTATACGGGTGTTTATGAATGAGGTCTCATCCTCCTCCCTTCGTCGAAATACTTTGTGGAAGTATTGTCAGCGTAAGTACAAGAACGGAAGCAGTCCTATAGCAAAGCACAAAAGGTGTCCGTCCGAGTAACCAGACCGTTAAAGCTGGCGTCTGTACTAGCTTATATGTAAACAAAGATGAAACACTTCCATGTTAAAAACAAAAGCCTCAAGTGCCAAAACTGTGTCAGTTAGCTCTTCACCATTCCAAAAGACTATAGAATATGAAAAGGGACCAAAATAAATAATGTCTCGCCTTTGATTGCATCATCATGAAACAGAACTGCAGCAATGTCACAACACAAGGCCGGTGACGACAGTTTGTGTCAGTTACAATTGCAGCACGTCGCTACCAATGACTATGATTGATTGTCGCCCGTGGCTCGTCGAACAATGGTTGTGAAAGCCCCATAAAGCGCTGGTGAGAAACCCGCAGAGCAAAGTATTCCAATGTGGCATTGATGGACGACACGTTGTTGTTGGGTGTGAGTGTGCGGGGCAGGGCGGCTGAGGTGGTATTACAGTACAGAGACCGACAGAACCGACCTACACTACCGTTCAAAGGTTTGGGGTCACTTAGAAATGTCCTTGTTTTCAAAATAAAAGCAATTTTTTGTCCATTAAAATAACATCAAATTGATCAGAAATACAGTGTAGACATTGTGGTTGTAAATGGCTATTGTATCTGGAAACGGCTGATTGTTAATGGAATATCTATAGTGGGGAGAACAAGTATTTGATACACTGCCGATTATGCAAGTTTTCCTACTTACAAAGCATGTAGAGGTCTGTAATTTTTATCATAGGTACACTTCAACTGTGAGAGACGGAATCTAAAACAGAAAATCACATTGTATTATTTTTAAGTAATTAATTTGCATTTTATTGCATGACATAAGTATTTGATACATCAGAAAAGCAGAACTTAATATTTGGTACAGAAACCTTTGTTTGCAATTACAGAGATCATACGTTTCCTGTAAGTCTTGACCAGGTTTGCACACACTGCAGCAGGGATTTTGGCCCACTCCTCCATACAGACCTTCTCCAGATCCTTCAGGTTTCGGGGCTGTCGCTGGGCAATACGAACTTTCAGCTCCCTCCAAAGATTTTCTATTGGGTTCAGGTCTGGAGACTGGCTAGGCCACTCCAGGACCTTGAGATGCTTCTTACGGAGCCACTCCTTAGTTGCCCTGGCTGTGTGTTTCGGGTCGTTGTCATGCTGGAAGACCCAGCCACGACCCATCTTCAATGCTCTTACTGAGGGAAGGAGGTTGTTGGCCAAGATCTCGCGATACATGGCCCCATCCATCCTCCCCTCAATACGGTGCAGTCGTCCTGTCCCCTTTGCAGAAAAGCATCCCCAAAGAATGATGTTTCCACCTCCATGCTTCACGGTTGGGATGGTGTTCTTGGGGTTGTACTCATCCTTCTTCTTCCTCCAAACACGGCGAGTGGAGTTTAGACCAAAAAACTATATTTGTGTCTCATCAGACCACATGACCTTCTCCCATTCCTCCTCTGGATCATCCAGATGGTCATTGGCAAACTTCAGGCGGGCCTGGACATGCGCTGGCTTGAGCAGGAGGACCTTGCGTGCGCTGCAGGATTTTAATCCATGACGGCGTAGTGTGTTACTAATGGTTTTCTTTGAGACTGTGGTCCCAGCTCTCTTCAGGTCATTGACCAGGTCCTGCCATGTAGTTCTGGGCTGATCCCTCACCTTCCTCATGATCATTGATGCCCCACGAAGTGAGATCTTGCATGGAGCCCCAGACCGAGGGTGATTGACCGTCATCTTGAACTTCTTCCATTTTCTAATAATTGCGCCAACAGTTGTTGCCTTCTCACCAAGCTGCTTGCCTATTGTTCTGTAGCCCATCCCAGCCTTGTGCAGGTCTACAATTTTTTCCCTGATGTCCTTACACAGCTCTCTGGTCTTGGCCATTGTGGAGAGGTTGGAGTCTGTTTGATTGAGTGTGTGGACAGGTGTCTTTTATACAGGTAACGAGTTCAAACAGGTGCAGTTAATACAGGTAATGAGTGGAGAACAGGAGGGCTTCTTAAAGAAAAACTAACAGGTCTGTGAGAGCCGGAATTCTTACTGGTTGGTAGGTGATCAAATACTTATGTCATGCAATAAAATGCAAATTAATTACTTAAAAATCATACAATGTGATTTTCTGGATTTTTGTTTTAGATTCCGTCTCTCACAGTTGAAGTGTACCTATGATAAAAATTACAGACCTCTACATGCTTTGTAAGTAGGAAAACCTGCAAAATCGGCAGTGTATCAAATACTTGTTCTCCCCACTGTACATACGCGTACAGAGGCCCATTATCAGCAACCATCAGTCCTGTGTTCCAATGGCACATTGTGTTTGCTAATCCAAGTTTATCATTTTAAAAGGCTAATTGATCATTAGAAAACCCATTTGCAATTATGTTAGCACAGCTGAAAACTGTTGTGCTGATTAAAGAAGCAATAACTGGCCTTCTTGAGACTAGTTTAGTATCTGGAGCATCAGCAATTGTGGCTTCGATTACAGGCTCAAAATGGCCAGAAACAAATAACTTTCTTCTGAAACTTGTCAGTCTATTCTTGTTCTGAGAAATAAAGGCTATTCCATGCGAGAAATTGCCAAGAAACTGAAGATCTCGTACAACACTGTGTACTACTCCCTTCACATAACAGCGCAAACTGGCTCTAACCAGAATAGAAAGAGGAGTGGGAGGCCCCGGTGCACAACTGAGCAAGAGGACAAATACATTAGTGTCTAGTTTGAGAAACAGATGCCTCACAGGTCCTCAACTGGCAGCTTCATTAAATAGTACCCGCAAAACACCAGTCTAAACGTCAACAGTGAAGAGGCGACTCCGGGATGCTGACCTTCTAGGCAGAGTTGCAAAGAAAAAGCCATATCTCAGACTGGCCAATAAAAAGAAAATATTAAGATGAGCAAAAGAACACAGACACTGGACAGAGGAAGATTGGAAAAAAGTGTTATGAACATAACAATCGAAGTTTGAGGTGTTCGGATCACAAAGAAGAACATTTGTGAGATGCAGACCAAATGAAAAGATGCTGGAGGAGTGCTTGATGCCATCTGTCAAGCATGGTGGAGGCAATGGGATGGTCTGGGGTTGCTTTGGTGGTGGTAAAGTGGGAGATTTGTACAGGGTAAAAGGGATCTTGAAGAAGGAAGGCGCTTGATTGGAGTCAATTTCCTCCTACAACAGGACAATGACCCAAAGCACAGCTCCAAACTATGCAAGAACTATTTAGGGAAGAAGCATTCAACTGGTATTCTGTCTATAATGGAGTGGCCAGCACAGTCACCGGATCTCAACCCTATTGAGCTGTTGTGGGAGCAGCTTGACCGTATGGTACGTAAGAAGTGCCCATCAAACCAATCCAACCTGTGGGAGGTGCTTCAGGAAGCATGGGGTGAAATCTCTTCAGATTACCTCAACAAATTGACAACTAGACTGCCAAAAGGTCTGCAAGGCTGTAATTGCTGCAAATTGAGGATTATTTGACAAAAGCAAAGTTTGAAGGACACAATTACTATTCCTTTTAAAAATCATTATTTCTAACCTTGTCAATGACTACATTTCCTATGCATTTTTCTATATTTCCTATTCAAACTCATTTAATTTATGTTTTCATGGAAAACAAGGACATTTCTAAGTGACCCCAAACTTTTGAACGGTAGTGTACACACAAGAACAGCATCAAGTGTTGTCTCAGTCTCTACATCCCATACAGGCCCCATGCTCTTCAGCTAGACCGGATCTATAGCTATATCTATACCTCTTCAAACAAGTGCAGCTTTGAGAGCGTAGACAGTGGCTTTGGGTGACAGATAATGGTAGCCTATATAGCAACAACCACTTATGGATGTTGCTTAGCGGAGTGAAGCAAACGCACAAACATAACACTCCCGCCCACGTGTTATTGCAGTGTCAACACAAACCTCACTCTATTCACATTAATTAGTAAATATGCTTATTTTGTTAATAAATAATGAAGTTAGAGCGGGGAAAGGGAGAAAGGTATTTCTTACTCCCCCTCATGCTGTACACTGTGTAGTCCATATGACCAGCTAAGTAGTAAAACTTGGCTGCAATCTGTGCAGGGTCCTGTTGCACTAATATTATCATAAAGGCTTATTAATTACCCAAGCCTAATAGGGAAACACTACTACATTGTAAATGAGTTAAATACAGTTAAAAGGTTCAGAGCTCTATCGTGAAGAACGACGGACCACCTCAGCGTTTATTGAGTGTGTGTGTGTGTGTGGTTGTTACAGTACCTGAGCACCATAGACATATTTATCCAGCATTTTCCCTCCAATCGTTTGACCTCCAATATCCCACACTTGCAGGGTAACATTCAAGTTGCCTAAGGGAAGAAGAAATGGAGAAACTTAAATCATTAGAAATTATTCACTGACTTCAATGTTTCAAACAAACGCTGCTGCAATGAAAGCACACATATTACAAAACTATCAACATTTGGCTTGACTTGTTAGCTTATTTTTGACATGATCAACTTCTGACTAAAAAGTGAAAGTAAGTCGATCAACTGGAAAATAATGTGACAAGAGAAGCCAAAATTCAATTGTACTGTAATTTGTGAGCATTCCGTCTGGGTTGTTTTGGTCCCCTTTATAAGCGTTTGTTTTAACAAAGCTCATAATCTTGGGGAAATCACGAGTCAGCCGTAACCGGAGCCTATATTTCTGGAGAGGGATTTCTATAATAAAACGTTGACGTTGTTCATGTACATATTGGAAACAATAAATCAGAGATTAATCTTTCATTTTTAACCACTCGCCTCTGGCAGGTCACACACACTCCACATCCAAGAATATCCAGAGGAGAGATTCAGGGGGATGAATAGGTATGCTTACCCTGTAATTTAAACATTCTCAATACCCCGGACGAAGAAAAAAAAAAAAGAGCACTTATTAGCCTGGGAATAGCTGTTTGCATTGTGTCGTACTCTGCCAAGTCGAGGAGAAATATATGTGGTGTTAAGAAAAATACAGATAATTAAACACAAAATAAGAAGCAAAAGAAGACTACTGTCCCAATTTATATAGGAGGGAGGTGGGGAGAGGGAGAGAGAGGGACGGGGTACAAAACCAAATCCAAATAAATATTTTCTTCCTCTGGAAAATGAAAGGGGTGGTTGAGAAAAGAAGAGAAGGGAGGACCAGACAGTGAGGAGTTTGTCGGTGTGATGAGGGCCCTTCATTGGCCTAGAGCGCTTATGGCGAGCCGAGCCGAGCGTACAGTGTGGACACGGCTGGACGAGCCGACCCCCACCACACAAGTCCCTGTTTCTCAGAGGAAGGAAGCACGAGTGTTCACAGTGACTACATCTAGACTATACAGTGTCAATGTAAAGCTACATTGAAGAGTGCAATGAATAACTGCCCTTGGTGTTACAGTATGTGAGCTATCCCCACCCATCCCCTGCACTCGGACACATACTTTATTTATGTTTAAAATACTCAACAGACCCAAAGTTTCCCTGCTTACGTGGTGAGTTTGTGGCTGTTTTTGTGTTTTTAGTAGTCTTCATTAGCTATTAGCAATGTTCAGTGGAACCCAATAAATACACTATCAAAACATTACCATTTTGATAAGTATTAATTCACAGACCAAACATGAAACATCTGGAAGAGGTATTGTTAAAAGCACACAAAGAAGAGTTTGTGTGCCAATCGGCCTCGCCTCACCTCTCCACGCGTTGGAAAATGTACATTAAGTTTGACAAGCTGGGCCTTCACGGTGAGAGGGGCCAGCGCCGGCTATACTCTCCCCCCCATCTTGGAGAGCCCCATAGAGCCCCATACAACCCCAGAGAGCCACACAACACATCCAGTCGAAGGCGGACGTGGGTCCTAACGAAGCTCAGGACCACCCAAACGGCAGACACAGCCATCCTCTTCATCAGGTCAACAGAACCCAATCCCCCAGAAAATGTGCCATTTAACAACTCTAGTGTTGAACCAACGTCTACTATTATTATATCTACGTGTCTTGCTGTGCTGCAGTAATGGTTCTCAACTAGTTTTACCAGAATCAGAAGAACTAAGATTGGCATTATTTGTGTGATTTTCTCATTGAATCCTTTCCCAATTTTCACCAAGGTCTGCCTAATTATCTCTACTAAAACGTTAATGGTTTGCTTTCTCCTACTATTACCAACTGAAACTGAATATAGGACTAAATGTAATAGCTTCAAGTTGTCATATATTTATTTTAGTACTTAATCCACCCTTGCTTAAATTTTATTTTATTAGTCATAAAAGAATGGAGCTACTTTGCAGAGTTTTGCAGCTTTATATCTTGGCACTGTTTTAAATATGCAATTTAAAATGCTGAAAATCCTCATGCCATATGGTAGGAAGTGAAAACGGAGGGCTTTAGTCTAAATATAACATTAGTCAATAAACATTTATTTTACACATCTAAGAGGATACAGAGCGAGGCTTTATTTCCGTGGGTTTGAAAATAAACAAATAAGAACATGAATGTTTTATGTGGTTCAGAACAAAGATCAGTTGAACCCCGGGATATGAATATAAAATGCTAAATGTATTTACTCTGTACTGTGCCCACAGAATTATGTGTAAGGCTCGCCTCTCTGGACATAAGCTGTCCATTGGCTTCATGGAGGGAAAAAAGCCTGGTGTTTGCCCTAGAGAGAACAGCTTTCAGAATGAATAAGGCTGAGAAGTGGCAGACTCTCCACAATGTGGTGCTACCAAGAAAGACACATTGAAAGTCCTGAGATAACCTGAGGAACAAAATAGTTCGGTTCTACCATAAAACGCTGGGGAAGGAAATACAAAATGCAACACATTTTTAAACAATTTGAAAATAAATTTAGACATTTTCATTCTAATGCTTTGTGTAAAAAAATGAAAAGAGAAATTGTGCACAAACTAAAATTGGCAAACTAATCAAGAAATTCACATACAGCTTGTGTAAAAAGAAATGTAATAAATTCCAAGTAGGCTACTTTAATAACGTCTAAATACTTTTAGATATGCATGTTTCATAAGCAGTATTGAATAGATTTAAAGTCAGACACTGCAGCATCTTACATCAACGTGCCTTTAACGCAGGGTTTCCCAAACTCGGTCTTCAGGACCCCAAGGGGTGCACGTTTTGGTTTTTGTCCTAGCACTACACAGCTGATACAAATAATCAACTAATCATCAAGCTCTGATCATTTTAATCAGCTGTGTAGTGCTAGGGTAAAAACCAAAACGTGCATCCCTTGGGATCTCCAGGACCGAATTTGGGAAACACTGCTCCAACAGGTAGACTACAGTATGCACGTGTGTGTGTGCATGTGTGCCTGCGTTTGTGTGTGTGTGTGCCTGTATCTGTGGTGTGGTACAGAGCAGGCCGGCAATCCCAAAGGATGAAGGCGTCTTACCTGGCAGAGTTATTCTCTTCAGAAAGAACCAAAGGATGAAGGCATCTTACCTGGAAAAGTTATTCTCTTCAGAAAGAACCAAAGTATGAAGGTGTCTTACCTGGCAGAGTTATTCTCTTCAGAAAGAACCAAAGGATGAAGGTGTCTTACCTGGAAAAGTTATTCTCTTCAGAAAGAACCAAAGTATGAAGGTGTCTTACCTGGCAGAGTTATTCTCTTCAGAAAGAACCAAAGGATGAAGGTGTCTTACCTGGCAGAGTTATTCTCTTCAGAAAGAAATCCAGGCCAATGGTCTGTTTGTACTGTTTCCCAAAGGCCTCCTGCGCAAACCTGGTGGCGAGTGACGTCTGAAACAGAGAGAGAGATCATGCTAAGACCCTTGTCCTGCCAATAAAACGACTAAAGAAGTTGAATTCAAGCCTTATGAACAAGCCTGAGTGTTGGAGTTGGAGTGGTGTTCAGTTCTGTATGACAACTAGGCCTATTCATAACTCCAAATGAACTGGGCCCATGATTTTTCTCTGTTTAAAAAAAATAAAAAATGCTTGGGAAGAGATTTACCCTAGCCATTGTAATTAAAGTGAGGTAAGCTAAAGTAATTACCTCTGCTGTCTCGCAAAGCTATCAAGGCCTGTCTGACTGTAAAAATCCAAGTGAATTAAGAAAACAGGTGTCTGAGTAGACGAGTCATGCATCCTAACTACAGCTTCTAATTGCCACCTGCACGAAATTACAAAACTCCATCTCTCAATGTCACTAGGCTAGTCTGAAAAGCATGGGAATTCACAGCACAGACTTGACATGCCAAGTTTAATTCATTTTGATGGATGAGTACAAGAAAAAAAAAGCACTGGATGTCTATTAGCTATCTTTAGAGCAGTGTGCTTACATAAGCATGGAGGAATAATGGAACAGTGGGGCTTCCTAAGTCTTCCTGCGGTGAATTCATTTTATGTACTACTTGACTACTATCACTGAAGGTTATAGAATTTGAAATAAATGGTTTCTTTATGTCCACAGAGCATTCACTTATTCACTTAATCTACTGCCATTTATTTTCTGACATTTCAAGTTATGCCAGCAATAAGTCAAAAATAAAGGACAGAAAAGTCATATGGAACAGACAACGACAGGGAAGGCACAGGGGACTACAATTAAACCTGCTATCTACATTAGTCAAAACAGTCAAGCATAGGCTATTTCAACTCTTTACGCCATCAAAACATGCCCAATTTCAGTCAGTCATTAGGTTGCAACTCCGCTGTACAGTATTGTAAGGTCTATCCCAACTAGAATCGCTGAAGAGGAGTCATCTTGGCAGCTGTTTCTCAAGTGGCTGAATAGGACAGATCTTCATTAGACTGAAATACCCCAAATACATTTGAGGCCAACGCTTTCTACATAGGTTGCAGTGTCCTTATATTTTCGTTAAACTTAAGCCTGTGACTCTGAAATCGTGCGTTGACCAAAAGGTCTGAAAAGTTGTCTTGTTGAGCATTTCACAAGCTCTATGGTGAGTGACAACTTACTGGAGGTGACTGACGCAACAAGGAGAAAATTGACCATTTAAGTAGCCCACACAATCACTGACAACACAGGAATAACTATCCCGGATAACAACAATCTATTCCACATGCTGGCGTTGGCTTAGGGAGCCATTGGTCTTGGCATTCCAGTAGCTTGGCTCTACTCCCTCTTCATAGGACCCTTTTTTTCCACCATACTAACCAGGGCATGTAAAAGCTGGCGTAATCCAAACTTCTCTTCAATAAGGAGATGGCACAAGGTCACCAATGATACCACTGCCGGGAAATGAGGGAAGTTCCATTGAGAGAAAATAGAGAGAGAGAGAGAGAGCGAGAGAGAGAGGTGGAGGAGAGAGAGAGAGGTGGAGGAGAGAGAGAGAGGTGGAGGAGAGAGAGAGAGGTGGAGGAGAGAGAGAGAGGAGAGAGAGGTGGAGGAGAGAGAGAGAGGTGGAGAGAGAGAGAGAGAGAGAGGGGGGGGGAGAGAGAAGGGGAGGGGAGAGAAGAGAAGAGAGAGAGAGAGAGAGAAAGGGAGGGGAGAGAAGAGAGAGAGAGAGAGATAGCAAGCCACAGTATGTCCATGATGCGACGTCACTAATATTTAATGTGAGCATAGTTAGCTTAGTTAGGCTGCTTTCTAGTCAACAAAGGGGACCAATAAAGGGAAATATATTTTTCAAAAGGATTTATATTTGCGAGAAAAAGAAAAAAAAACATATGGGGGATTAGAAGTGATGCAGACAATTACATTGATGGAAGTTACAATCTATCTTCAATATTAAAGCTGATCTACCCCCCCAAATTTCTTTTACAAAAATTAAATACAAAAAATATCAAAGGGGACCATATGCTGACAAGTATGCCTACATATCTTAGATTTAGGATAGTTGATCAATTCCTACTCTGCATGTAGGCTATGCTATTTCATCACATTTCAAACAACACAAATATGTCGAGTTAAAAGTCCTTTAGCTTCTGTAATGCCATGTGAGGCCTGATGAAACTGTGAGCATCCATATTTTTGACAGCTCCTACCTCAGGTGGTGGACAAGCCTTCACACATCTCCCCCCCATATTTCTGAATGGACAACCGTATGTGAAAATACCCCGCAAGATGCCGTCCAAGAAAAACTGATCCGATTGCAATTTGCTGAGCAAATTGACATTAATAAGGGGGGAAACAGCATTCAAGATGTCAGTCACTGGTGCCCATTCAAAATAGGGGTAGGGGTCATGTTTTCTGCCCAAAACAGACAAGCAGGTAAGTCATGGAGACAGTGATGAACTGACACCTGGCAGCAGTGTGAGGGGGGTTATTAATGTAGCATTTCTACTGAAAACTAAGCTGTGTGTGTTCTCTGTCCGCCTGAAGGACTTCTCAGACTGGGAACATTCATTTTTCTTGTTGAGCCTACATAGGCTAACTGCTCCATTTGTGTTATTTCTCTCAGAGGGGGGGACATTACTTTCAAGAGAGGCTAGTGAAGCCGAAAAACCCTTAAAAATCACTGCAGCGCATTCGCACAATCATTTGAGGATTCAGAGATGCGCTGAAGAAGAAACATTGCAGCGTTGTCATGACAACCTCTTTGCCTTGCCGCCTCCTGTCTGTGCTGTGGCAGAGAAAAATGTTGGTACATTTACCTGCATTATGAGCACGTAGACCAAGCAGTCTCATACAAAACATTTGTCCATAAATTAACATTTTAATAAATCTGAACTTAACACATGCATGTAGGCTATTCTGCAAAGTTGGCTATAGAGCCTGGGTCTGGAAAATATAAGCCTATTTCTACCAAGAACAGAATGAATGAAAGACTCATTAAATATTTGTGGTAATAAACAGCCTAGCCTGGGTCTAAAGCATATGCATAAAATGTAAAAAAAATGTAGGTGAGGTGAATACAAGTTTCGATTAATTTTTTTATGTGTGTCCAGAATGGTGACTGGTTTTATTACTGTCCTCAGTTTTGACAGCAAGCAAGTAGCCTAACAATGATTCAGACACCGCCTGAACATTTAATCACTGCAGAACTCTCCAGCCTCTTCCCACTAAACTTCTACCACAGTTGGTTCTACTCTAAACGTAATAGAAGAGCATAGGCATGAACTGAACGTTTCTCATTAAGAAAACAATAAATGCCTGTGGACGGTTTTTAACAAGAATAACAGCATATGAGTCTTAAAGATGTGTGCAATCTGGAGCGAGGTCAATACCATTTCTGCAGACTGAGACTTGCCCCCTGCTGGTTCATATGAATGAATCGGTCATGACTGCAAAGCCACAACGGTCATGTTAAAGCGCTGCTTCTGCAGCAGGGAGTCAAATGAGAAAACAACCCTAAGTCCTGAATATAGATTACGGCAAGGAGACAGTTCACTTAAAAAATGTAGGATAAACTTTTTCCCCTACTCAACGATCAAGCTGATTTTGAGATTCTAGACACTATTTTATCTACATTGAATAGTATACCTGAGTGAGCAAATAGACCTAGGACTATATTATTCCCCTGTAACCTAGACCTACAATATTAATTATGTGAGAACAGGTTTTAAATTGTAGACAGGTGTCTGCCTTTCCAAATCATGTCCAATCAATTGAATTTACCACAGGTGAACTCCAATCAAGTTGTAGAAACATCTCAAGGATGATCAATGGAAACAGGATGCACCTTTGCTATCAGCTCAATTTTGAGTCTGATAGCAAAGGGTCTGAATACTTATGTAAATAAGGTATCTGTTATATATATATATATATATATATATATATATATGTATATGCAAAATGTTCTTTAAAAAAAAACGGTTCTCCCTTTGTCATTATGGGGTATTGTGTGTAGATTGATGAGGAAAAATATGTATTTAATCCATTTTAGAATAAGGCTGTAACGTAACAAAATGTGGAAAAAGGGAAGGGGTCTGAATACTTTCCGAATGCTCTGTACCTAGGATAGGCTGCGAGTCTACCTTGTACTAGGCAATACAGAAACTTCATTTATTGTGTGGTCCACACACACACACACACACACACACACACACACCTGTGTGGCCTACCTGTAATCACTGGCTACAATAGTAAAATTAGACAACCAGAGTACCATGGTCCAAAGTTTGACAGAAAATCCCTCCAACAGCACATGCAACCTGGATTAAGGGTCAGGTACGATTAATAGGTTTACAAGACTGGATTCATGACAGATTTAAATCCACTATGCTATCTTTGAAACAGTTTATAGATCTGTTACACAGTAACAGTGCTTACTTTAGCAATCTCCCTCTGAACAATTGAAGACTGGAGCATATAGTGAACAAATCATTAGGAACACCATTGAGTGTTTTTCATAGTTTTTTTCGTTGTTGGAAAAAAAAATACTGTAAATTGACCAGGAAATCAGCTCAGTGATTATACATTTTGGAAATCTGTTCCCAAGTATTCCCACGCTTAAATAGAGAGGCATACAGTGCATTCGGAATGTATTCAGACCCCTTCCCTTTTTACACACTGTTACATTACAGCCTTATTCTAAAATTGATTAAATGAAAACAAATCCTCAACAATTTACACCCAATACCCCACAATGACAAAGCAAAATAAACAGAAATACCTTATTTACATAAGTATTCAGACCCTTTGCTATGAGACTTGAAATTGAGCTCAGGTGCATCCTGTTTCCATTGATCATCCTTTAGATGTTTCTACAACTTAATTGGAGTCCACCTGTGGTAAATTCAATTGATTGGACATGATTTGGAAAGGCACACACCTGTCTATATAAGGTCCCACAGTTGACAGTGCATGTCAGAGTAAAAACCAAGTTATGAGGTCGAAGGAATTGTCCGTAGAGCTCCGAGACAGGATTGTGTCGAGGCACAGATCTGGGGAAATGTACCAAAAAATGTCTGCAGCATTGAAGGTCCCCAAGAACACAGTGGCCTCCATCATTCTTCAATGGAAGAAGTTTGGAACCACCTAGACTCTTCCTAGAGCTTGCCGCCCGGCCAAACTGAGCAATCGGAAGAGAAGGGCCTTGGTCAGGGAGGTGACCAAGAACCCAATGGTCACTCTGATTAAATTGGAACTCTGACAGAGCTCCGGAGTTCCAATTTAATCAATCTTAGAATAAGGCTGTAACGTAACAAAATGTGTAAAAAGTATCATGTGTTGTGCTAATATGTTGGATAGATGTCAGAAAGGTTAGAGGACAGAAATGCAAAAAGTGTCCCACTTATTCCGAATTCACCGTACATGGTGAGATTATTATAGGTAAGAGCAAGATTATTTTCATTTGTCAAATGGCAGCAAAGCATCGATCATCATGTCACCAGAATAAGACCATTACATTAAAACCAGTAGATAATGATTGTGCTGACGTCATCCACGTATTCCTATGGAAACCTCCCGATAGTGCATGAAGCCGGAAGTATTCGAATTTGAGGCGAGCCATATTGCTGAATGGGGCTAAATGGATCATGGTGAAAGTGGCCGTAACTAGCAATGGATCATGGTCGATGTAGTAGTTTTCATCCTGTCTGAGAGAGTCAATCTTAAAGTGGAACTGACAGCGTTTTAACTACTTTGCAAATATGAAACAAACAGACAATCATAATGCTACAAAACAAACTTTATAAGAGGTTTTATAAATAGGTTCTATTTGACTCAACATTCCATGACGTGCACTAAGGCATTGTTGGCAGAATAGATGGATGCAGTTCACTGCATGATTAATATAATTCATGAATAATTTTCTTGGTAAAAAAAACTATTGCTATCAGGTTGTAAATCACAGCTGGACTGGTACATTGTTTGCTGCCTCCATTCGGGATGCACTGTTTCAGTTCCAATTACTCAATATTTTGGACAAAAACTGATGAATGTAACTACGGCTGGGTATGTCAATACAATCCAACTAGCAAGGGCAATGATCACGTCAGTCACAACGTGGCAAATAGGCTAGTGTATCTATTTATGTAGCAAGCTAAAAACACGTTGTGATACATTGGCAGGCGAGATGCAGAAGGACATGTAGGCTACAATTCCCCATAATTTATCGGTGCAATTTTGATGGGTAACTAGCTGAAAAAGTTTGAGAGGGTTTATCTAATGTTCCTTTGTTAGAGTTTAGTTAATCTTGCTCTGGCTAGCATTAGTTGTTGATCTTGTTGTTATTGATGTGTATAACTGAGGGAGAGAGAGCCTACCTTTCATGGTTGTTTGATCAATATGTCTGTAAAGTTCCCATATGTAAGAGGACTCCCGTGGTATTTACATATTTGCAGAAATCCATTCAGGTGTATTTTGTGGCTTTTGGCGAATGCTTTCTAATGATCTAAAGTCGCACTGTTGCAACTGCCTGTAAACACACAGTCCAGTTCAAAGTGAATGATGGCAGGCCAGTGTGGCAAATGGCTTGCTTGCATAAAGGCCTACTGTAGCTCTGATTGGCTATGGCACAACGGTCTGCGTAGACTCCGGTCTCGGACGAGACAGATGTTTTTATTAGATTTTATTTACTGCAGTTAATAGTCCAAACGCACGGCCGCTTTCCCACTCTACATTGCTATAGGATTTTCACAAATGCCTTAGTTAAGGTAATTCCCAAACATTCTAAGAATTTATGAAAACGTGAAAATGACCATATCTAGTTGCTAGACGTTCACGTTATACACCTACGCCCACCCAACACTTTCAGCCTTCAGTAACCTTCTGTCTTATGTAACCATACCAAAAGTAGTCTGGACACATTACATTTTTAACAACGTTTTTTTCTGATAAAAACGTGTTCATTGCATCCGCCATGGAGCCCAGTTTCATAATATTACCATATGTCCTAGCTGCTTGTCGTAGTTTTGAAGTAATCACAACAACAAAAAACAGGCCTTTGTTTAGGGCAGTTTTTACCCTGCCAGCTCCTATTAGTTCTATTGAGCACTGTGGCACCAACTCGCCTTCAGAACGTTCTATTCCCAGCCCATTGTTCTACGTCACAATGCCTGCTTCGCTATTGTTGTCAATGAGACCTGCCCACGCTGGTAGTTAAAAAGTCAACAACAACAAAAAATTACCCATGGAACTCTGAGGTCGTCTCATTGTTTTTTATAGGGGAAATATAGGTGTGTCTGTCTATTTCACAAAATATCTCGCAATGTGTATATTTAGATTTTTTCAAGTCGGGCACCATTTTAATCATGAGACACTCCTCTTTGTAATTATGTAAGTCTGGACAGCGAGCTCGGTTGTCATCAAATGCTAGCCCCAAAATACTTTTTGCAACTTGACAGGACCCTGAGCTCCGCCCATTGTTTTCCTATGGAGAAGCATGCCGGTCTATTTCGCCAAATATCTCTCAATGTGTATATTTTGATTTTTTCAAGTCGGACGCCATTTTAAATCAAGAGAATCTCCTCTTTATAATTATGTAAGTCTGGGCAGCGAGCTCGGTTGTCATCGATCACTAGACGTAAGCAAAGTTGACATCAGAGGTGCAGATGTTTACTTTCTACACAAGTTGGATTTTTTCAGTTTCGTACTAAGAACAGATTGTAGTGGTAATATGAAAAGGGATACATTTTTTTTGTGCCATTTAGGCTAAATGTAATTCTAAGCTTCATTCCAGTCAAAATAGGCTCTGCAAAAGTTTGATTCAATTCATTTGCTATGGGCTCGCGCTAGTGTTCCAGCTTAGCCAACGTTCTATTTCCGTTTTTTAGCCTTGGGTGAATTTTGACTCGTTCTATTGTCCAGCCTACCAAAAGTAACAAGTGTCCCGGATTTACGTTTACTATGTTGCGTCTGGTCTATGAGACCAGGCTGTGGCCGGGCAACATGTTATGCACCACAGGCTAATTGTCCTTTCTGTTGACACTGACTGTTGGGAAGATAATTCAGAGGACAGTAGCTAACTCTCATCATTGACAATTACTGGACTTTGTTCCCATGTCGTTAGTTTGCTCCACATGAACTAACGCTATTAACATCCCCCTGGCCCCTGTTGTGCAAAATTAAGACGGTAACGTTAACTAACCAACTAAATTAGCAGTATTGGATATAGCTAGCTATGCTAAAACAAAAACACTGCCTGTTTGACAAAACTCGGTGGTTTGGTTTCACGGTTGTTCTACCTGGCTGAAGAGCTAACGTTAGCTAGTTTAGCAGCTAACAAGCATAGCCAAACGTTGGTCTAGCAAACGCAGCTACGCATGACAATTCTGTAAGATACTTCTGAGCTAAAGTTATCCACTGCACAGTAATTTACCCAATTGGCCCCCGCGACCTAGCTATGTTGCTAGCTAGCCAGCTAACGTTACTCAAAATAACAAGTCTAGCTTGCTAGCTAACTATTAACTCATCCCTCACCTTCCCCGATGCGCCGTCTCCGATGACTACAATTTTAAGTTGCTTATCTTGACTGTCCTCTTCTGAGTCCGACATATTGAGATATATTGCAATGAAGATATTATTGTACTGAAAATGTAGCTACTGCTATTCACAGTAATATAGTCAAAGCCTTTAACTATAGCTAGCGTGCTAATCAGATAGCTAAAATAGACCCAGCACTAGACAACCAGACGCCATGTTTCACCAGCCACTTATGCCAGGCATGTTCCATTTATGTTTTGTAAGACTTTTATTTACAAACACTTTATCGGCCAACTGAAATACTTGTACATTAAGGCCACATTTGACGTTACAACTTTTATAAAAATAAATGTAAAAAAGATCATCCAAGAGTAGCTAATAAAGAAGGTGAAAATGTTCATTTAATGAAACTGCTTTACAATGGACCAGTCCAAGGACCTGAACAGTCACCACTCACCAGTGACCATACACTACGCGTCCTTGTTGCTATGGTAATCAAGGTCAAAGGCTGAGATTCTTTCCCTATAAATACATGTAGAATTTTAAAGTATTGACCATTCCATAAATAGTACTTTTCTCCCCCCACATGATGTAGCCTAAAGTGCATCAAATAACTGTATGAACTGAAATATGTAGCTATACACCTTCAAAAACGTTCCACATCTCCTAGCCTAGCCTAGCCTAGCCTATTCATCATGATAGTCCATAAAACATTTTTTTTAAATCCCAGGTAGGCCGAGGCCCTAATGGATTTTTAAATAAACTAAAGGCTGATGACCTAATGCATTTTAGGTTCATTAGACCTGCATTGTCTTCATATGGGATCGCTGCTGCTCAATCATAGTGGTTTAAATTACAGTTTTTTTTATCCCATGTGGCTCAGTTGGTAGACCATGGCGCTTGCAACGCCAGGGTTGTGGGTTCGATTCCCACGGTGGACCACTAAGAAACATGTATGAATTTACTAGCCTACTGTAAATCACTCTGGATGAGCATCTGCTAAAATGTTAAATCAATTAATGCTGCATGCTGTCACAGTCTCCAAGTCGGGAGCACATTCATCCTTGTCCTTTGCAGAGGAGTATGAAATGAAATACATGGAAAAGCCAGAGGTCATTTTCATTTTAGTTTAGGAATGAACATGAGAAAATGCACAAAGCTGTTACTTTGTAAAATCATATTGCATTCGGCCTAGATAGCCTATATCTGCAAAGTAATATGTTTATTTTCATTGATGTTAAATTAAGGTTAATGATTAATTAAAAATAGTTATACATTTATTCATTTCAAATTTCACCGTTTTCAAGACGGCGTCAGTTTAATTTTGTCTGTTATAGGGGATGTTGTGTGGTCACCGGGCCGGCCAGCAGGTAATCCAGAGGAATTTGCACCTGGAGCAGTTTGAGCCAGGTGGCAGTGACTGTCAGGTCAATATTGGCCCATCAACGTGGTAAGTGAGGGTGCCAAGATAGATATAAGAGTATTGTGAAGGTATATGTGTGAAAGAACCTAAACTGGACACGAAAAGGCACATGCATTTACACACATGCACGCACACACAAAGCATGCACTGTATAGGCTATTGAACATAATTCTGTGTTATGCAAAAATTACTTTGATATTGTTGTTACTGTATAGTGAAACAAAATAGACTCCAGTACAGATACTACCTAAATTGGTTGATTGATTTCAAAGGAAATTGTTGGGCTACATGATAGCAGGCAGTTATGAATTCTAAGAATATATTCTTGCCAATATCTTTCACATGTTCTTCAATTAAGGGTACCATCAGAACACTCATAAATATCTGTAAGAATGAAAAATGAATTTTCATAATACATATTACATTTACGTTTGCAATTGTATAGGTTATCACAGTTCAGAAGTTATGTGATAGTCTTTAGCGTGCAGTTTATTATTACCCCAAAAGTACTATTTTTTTTGCAACATAAAGGTCTTCTGAACCAGGTCATGCCTTAAAGATGAATCTTCAGTCCAAATCCAAGGCAGTGGTGTAATGGCACAGATTCAGTCTAGAGAGGACACAGATTCACTAAACAGGTATGGCCCAGATTAATCCAAAAACAACAATCACACGTTTTCATTTTCTGCCGTTTCACGTTGGTTGTTTGGAAATGCAGAGGAAAAGTAGAGATTCATGGGAAAATAGATATGGTCATGTGGTATAGTAATGACATGTGTTACAATATCAATGTTTATATAGAATAACTACATCTGCTTGTTGGAAGGACTAGTCACTAGAGGTCATCCTTAATCATTATTAAATATCCCTAATAACATAATAATGCATAATACAGCATGTGTATGTATAGGGTTATGTAATGATTAGGATTTCCTTCTCTTAGGTGAGTATATTAATCAACAAAGCAATTACTTTTTTTAATGTATGAGCAAAAACAAATGTGAGAATCAATCTTTAGACTATATAAGTCCTATTTAATACATTATTTGTTTTTAAGTGTGAATATATTTTCGCATTGTGTGGTATAGCCTACACAGCCTACACTAGTAAATGTTTAGGTAGGATGGTAAAGTTTCTTTTGATAAATTTGTCACATAAAAATGTCAAACACCCTATAATTATATTAATTTGGTAGCCTAAATCTATATTTTTAATCAGCATAATAGCCTCTGTCGCGAATTGCACCATGCGTCAGGTTAGCGGGAAAATATTTGATGTGCTATTTTACAATAGCCTACTATTTCATTCATATTTCCTTTGTTTTATGTAGACTATAGGCCTGCTCAGTACTATATAATAGTATACATTTCCAAATTACATGACAGAAAAGTGCGTTATGCTGCGTCCGTATTCGCCAAATAAAAATAGCCAATATTTAGCTTGTTTATGCAGTAGGCGAAATAATAAAATAAATGTTATAGGCTAGGCTATAACTTTTGAAATTTTAAATTATATCTTTCTTGAACGTTAAATTTGTATCCATTCGGAATCGAATCGCTGTAAATATATAGACAGACATCGAATGCTATAAGATATAGATAAGATATAGACAGTTCAAAGACCGTTCTATTCCAAAAACCAAGTTTAGTCAGACTAGACTATGCTTAGTACCTTTTTACTTATTATTAGAATGTTTGATGCACAATACCAATCCACGGATAGATTCAGTTTTGTCTTGCGACTAATATTGCAACATCCTTTTCCACCGCCATGTCCACGAGTTCTATTCTATACATCCCCAAGTCGTTATGGATGAGTGACATTCTGTAATCTACCCTCTCCAGACCTTGTTGTGCCCCTCAGGTCATCGTTTACAACCTACCGTTTCATTAAAGACTGGAAGGGACACATTGTATCAGTAGCTTAAAGCTGATGTAGGGCAATTGTATAGGTTATCACAGTTCAGAAGTTATGTGATAGTCTTTAGCGTGCAGTTTAGCTGCGCTCTATCGAAGTTCTCAAACCTAGTTGCTTGTTTTGTGCGTGAATTTGTCATTTCATTTTTCAGATTAACATTAGCAATAGAAAAAGACTCATAAAAAGCATTTTATCGATTGGTATGGTATAATGTTCCTTAACCATTATTGAAATAGACTAGAATGTAAGCGCTTGCTTGGTCTTCAACACTAGTCAAGCATTTACATTTACATTTTAGTCATTTAGCAGACGCTCTTATCCAGAGCGACTTACAGTTAGTGCATACATTTTAAATTTTTTCATACTGGAATCGAGCCCACAACCCTGGCGTTGTAAACACCATGCTCTACCAACTGAGCTACATCCCTGCCGGCCATTCCCTCCCCTACCCTGGACGACGCTGGGCCAATTGTGCGCCGCCTGGATTCGAACCAGGATCTCTAGTGGCACAGCTAGCACTGCGATGCAGTGCCTTAGACCACTGCGCCACTCAAGCCGTCTTTAAATAGGCCTACTCGTCTGATATTAGGCTACATTTGACAAACGAAATATTGAAACTACTGTATAGGCTGTATAGTAACTTTTACAATTATAGATTGCTTAAATTATATATTAGTATACTATTTACTTTGATGCGATACATGCATCCTTCTCCATGATTTGCTTATTTATTTCTCGTAAGATCTTTGTTTGGTTTAATATATGCAAGTCTTACCCGAGATAGCCTACTCCACGAGATCTGAAAATAGATCAAAATGTCATTTCATTTTCATTATATATATATATATATATATATATATATATATATATATATATATATATATATATATATATATATATATATATATATATATATATATATATACCATGTGTGGCAGCTTACATCACCGCAAGGACCTTGATGGTTTAAATGCTGGAGGTCAAAATGTACCATTTAGTATGAAATGGAGCAAGGACACCTGTTGGGCATTTTACATTTTCATTATGTATTTTCTTTAGGGCTGTCAGAGTTAATCAGTTAATTCGAGTTCACTTTTTGTAATTTTAATGCATTCTATTTTTATCGTGATTAATTGCATTGTCTGAAAGCGTTCAAAATACACTGAAAACATTAAAAATACATAATCTATACAGCTAAAAACAACAATGCCATGTCAAAACAAGTTGACATTGAGGTTAAAGCAAGTGTGCTTTATCAATTTACCTGATTTTGCTAACCGTTACCTTGGACAAAATCAAGACGTCAAAATTATTGTAATGCTTTTTGTATGAAACAAATCTTAAAGCTCAATTTGAACAAATTCTGAATTTGAGATTAATCGTGTAATCACAGCAAATCCTGAGATTAACTGATATTTGTTTTTTATCGTTTGACAGCCCAAATTCTCTTAAATGTATGTAGTTTTGTCCTTGAGCTGTTCTTGTCTATCAATGTTCTGTATGTCATGTTTTATGTTTTGTGTGGACCCCAGGAAGAGCGCTGCTGCATGAGCAACAGCTAATGTAGATCCTAATAAATAAATAAATACATCCTCACAGCTGTCCTTTTCTCTCGGTGTTTGAAGCAGAGAAATAATGCTGCATATTATCAAACTCCATAAGTGCACCATGTCTACATTGTTGCCTTTCTCCACAAATTCATCCAAGCAGCTCAATATATGATTTTATTTTTCAAGTACACCAGATAGGTGTGGTGAAATGTGTTGTTTTACAGGGTCAGCCATAGTAGTCCGGCGCCCCTGGAGCAAATTAGGGTTAAGTGCGTTGTTCAAGGGCACATCGACCGATTTTTCACCTTGTCAGCTCAAATATTCGAACCAGCGACCTTTCGGTTACTGGCGGCTAGGCTACCTGCCGCCCTAATAATGATGTCACGTCGATTATTTTCCTTTTGACAAGGTAGACACGCATTATATCGTGTGAACGCATTATATATTTAAAAAAATCATCCCACTGGCAGCGCAATAGCCTACATTACTAAATTTCGACGTTCTGTAATTGTGCTATTGTAACCTGACATGTCCACATATCATTTAATTAAGTCTATAGCCTATACGCACCGATACATTTATCCATGCATTTGGAAACATATGGCCTACGGATTTAAGTCTCAAAGAACGTCATATTAAATACCAATTTTCTATCATTAGATCTGCAACCTGATCTAGAACAACAACTGGAACATGTCTCTGCGAGAGAAAATAATTTCGCTGATTAAGTCTCATTATACGTGTCAAGCGAACATGTATGGAATTGTCCTTGGCATCATGCAAGATCTTATTTAAAAAATATATATACAGGCATTCAGATGATAGTAAGAAAAAGTACTAATAAACTGGTAAATTACTATACCATGTTGAGTAAATCTTGTATGATATTTTTTGTGTTGGCAAACAAAGGAGTAGTGACTAAGGGTGAGTGTGTGTGTGTGTGTGTGTGTGTGTGTGTGGGTGTGTGTCAACAGAGAGAGAGAAAGAGAGGGGGGGGGGGGGAGAGAGAGACTCAGAGGTTGAAGGTGTTTGTGTGCGAGTCGAGAAACATATATATATGGTAAATATACTGTATTTATTCATCTCTGTCTGCCAGCCTCAAACATTGTGCTCTTGATCTGACTTAGGCCTAAGCTACAACACTCACGAGTCACATTCCGAAAAAGTGCACCAATAGATACCAATAGATATTAGCGTCCCATATACATCAACTGAGGAGTTTTACTTTTGCAAATAACCATCCTGTGATGTACTCTATCTTTTGATGCAAACAACTATTGACCTATGTTGACGCTGTTATTAAGGGCTGAGCCCGCTTGAATAAAGAACAAGATGACATATTTCGGATTAAACGAAAAATCTGTTTGGAATAACCTTCATTAACTGGCCTGTATCATTCAAAGTGTCAAATATGATGTCTAAATAAAATAGAAGGAAAAATACCAAACAATTTGTCAAAAATGAGTAAGTCTTGATTGGAATGCAGAGTTGTATTGGAATGAGAGTTGTATTGAGCCGTCTGTTGGATGACATACATATTTGTTTTGGAACAAAGGGCCTCTACTGTTGGTTGATCAGATAATTTTCAATTATAGTAATTATTTTGAGATGTATTATACTGGCATGTATTCATGTATTAAAGTCACAATTCCACATGGGCCTCTTGTGATCTTGCGATTTCCAAAGTGACAAACGATAACACGAAGGGATGGGCCTGCACTCCACATAGATAGCCCTATAGCCTAGCCCTTGCACCCAGTTCAGTTTTATTTCTGTGTTATTTGAAAATAAGTGAATAATATTTGATTTGTTAGAGTGAAATCGTTTTCCGTTACTTTATGCGAAACATATCTCCTTAGCCAAGGCTGTATGCCCATCTGTGCCAAGCTGGCGTGCAACGCAGGAGCGGGCAGCGCTGGCTGAGATGAGACCAGCAGGGCCGAGATGCAACACATAGCAAAGGAAAGGGTGAAATTAATGATTTACCTGAAAGAGACAATACATTTTTAGGACATGTGTAATTCGTATGTAATTGTTTGGTTACGCGTAAATCTCAGCAAATGGATTGCGCAAATGGCCCATGGCGTGCGCATGAATCAGACAAGCTCACAAAATATGTAAAATCACGACGCAGACTACGTTTTCAATTATTTCAATCTAGCTGTTGAAAATAATTTGTGCTGTAGGCTATATTATACGATTATTTTCATAAAAACAAATTGGGTACCACGGACCTATATCAAAACTATAGGCCTACAGATGTGGCCTACCAACGTGCTACATGACATGTGTTCTACATTTGACCTACCATGGTACAGGCTTAGTACATGACAAAAAATCGGAACTCATGTTTTAAATTTCGCAACACACTCTTAACCATCTTCATGCTTTGCGCATAGGCCTATACAGGCATTCCCTCCAAATGTCATGCAAACGCTCTCATGTAGAAAAACAAGTATAATGGGTAGACAATGGAATGAGGTTAATGCACACATATGTGTGTGTTTGCATTTCACCGATCAAAAGTTTAAAAGAAGAACTTCAACTGCCAGAATATTTCACTCTTAATGAGATATCTTCGTATGCAGGCATGAGATGTCCTTTGGGCTGTACGATTGTGTTGGCTGTATACCCGGGCGCGGTATCAGTTATAGGCTATACCCGCACAAAGTACTCGATAAGATATTTGTAACTTTGTGCAAGTATTCTCCAGAATAAGAAGATTGAAATGCCCTTTGTGCTTGGAACCAGGGTGGCAGGTAGCCTAGCGGTTAAGAGCGTTGGTCTAGTAACTGAAAGGTCTCTGGTTTGAATCCCTGAGCCGACTATATGAAAAATCTGTCGATGTGCCCTTGCGCAAGGCACTTAACCCTAATTTGCTCCAGGGGCGCCGTACTACTATGGCTAACCCTGTAAAACAACACATTTCACTGCATCTATAAGGTGTATCCCTTACTAAAAAAATAGCAGTTTTTAAACTGTGTCGACTGTGGTATTTTGGACGAAGTAATTGCAGAATAACTGCAGCATACTGCAGTTGAACTGCAGTTATACTGCACTGTAACTGCAGTCACACTGAAAATTACTGCAGTAAAAAAAAGGTGTTATTTTGAACGCAGCATACTGCAGTTATACTGCACTCTGACTGCAATTTTTTTACGTAAGGGATTTGACAATAAAACATTTATTTTGACCCTAATTGCTCCTGTAAGTCGCTCTGTATAAGAACGTCTGCTAAATGACTAAAATAGAAAATGGGACCATTTCTGTTGGTTTTGTCAGTGAGATGATATGTTGAAAAATACTATAAAAGTTATTCTGATTGATTAAATATTAGCCTAATGTTTGTTGCTTATTTATTGGCCCACGGAAAAAGTAGCCTATCTACCCGAAATAGTATCGAGGTTGAAATTAGTTGTGGTTATAAAAGTCAGTCCATAGCCTACTTTTGTGTCTGCCTCCAAAATGAGGCAGAATCATTGGGTACAGGCCTATACCTATCTTTCGGTCTGAACGTAATCCTGTAGGCCAAGGTACCTCGGCCTTGTTCTCCATTGCTGAGAATCAGGATGTGACATAGGCTTACGTTTTTCCTCTCTCTTTACCTCTTTACCTCTTTAACTCCCAAACACTCATGGGTGTAGATACCTTCATGTTGACACACCTCGAAGGTCCATGTCAGTTTACATAGCTCAGGAATCGGGGACCCATAAATCATTGTCTGGCAGGTGTGTTAGCGGGGAGGCAAATGAGGATTAGCGCATGGCCGACCTGTCAGGAAGTTGTGCAGTAAGGGAGGTAGCACTGAGGTGTGTGTGGTTTGAACTAGGGCCGCTAGGATATGCGAGATTTATGGGCTATGATTACATGATGTCATCATATATCAGTATAGAACAGACTACTAGGTTACCTTTACTTCTAATAATAAGAAAAATTATAATTATAAGAAAAATTATAAGAATAATTCTATACTTGTTAGTTTTATGGTTCTTTATTTGTATATCTATTAACTTTGTTCAGCCAAATAAAATTATATGAATCAGCACAATTCAACTTTCTGTCATTGAATAAACAAGTTCATTCAACCAATTATTCCGTTTCTCAGGATGAAATTAACTTCTGAAACCCTACTTCTTCAAAGAGTATCTTTAATAATGGCACGTGTCATTTCCTACTAGCGCTGACTTTGCTGATAACTTCATTAAAAATGTACTTACTACGACTGTGATATGTGGTTGTCTCACCTATAGCTATATTAAGATGAATGCACTAACTGTAAGTCGCTCTGGTAAATGACCAAAATGTAAAATGTAATTATGTAAATGCAAATAGTGTGGGATTAAAACCGTCACATGCTCTTGAACCCTGCAGTTTTGGTGTGCAGAATATTTATCTCCCAATCTAATTAGACCGTCGTGAGACATGCTACTTTTACCCTACTGATAAATAGTACTGTAATTAATGATGAGCAACTGGAATAAAAAAAGAGGACAATGCTTAATTCCTGAATTTTTTTAAAGTATTTTGAAATACATCGGTAGGCTAAATAAATAATCCCCAAACAGTTATTTTATAACTGGTTTGAGGGTAATTCCGCAGATGTAGGTCTATATGGTATATACTGTAGCTGAATAATAAGGTGGGCCTGCATGAAGCTATGAGGATGATGAACGGAAACTGATCAAAACCATGTTAGAAAGTAGTTACTAATTAAATTAGGCTACACACACAATGAATATGTATGCTACGTGATACAGGTACTACGTGGTATCTGTGCACATAAACGTAGTATATTATGTAATATATGACCACCAATTTAGTAATTTAGGTCAAGAAAATAAAAGTCTAAATTTGTTGTTGTGATGCAATTTCGTTCATCAATGCATCATGGGTATTTCATTGCTTATTAGTAGTAGTATTACTAAGTTAATTAAGTTATTATTATCATTTTGTTATCATTATGATCACAAGAATGGTTAATGACACAATTACAATTCAGCCCTTACAAAAAAAGATTGCCGTTTTGAAACTGCAGTAAAAGTATAGTGACTGTGCAGTTGACTGTGGTAGGGCAGCATGCAGTAATACTGCACTCTTAACTGCAATCTTTTTTCGGAAGGGAAAAGTCTAAAAATGAAAAAAAAAAAAATGAAAAAAGGACATCCATATAAAGGTAGTTAAGGCTCGAATCAAACACGACTGGCTTCGAGATATAATATGCCTGATATGTTTTTAATGTTTGATTTCTCTCTTAATAAACAATCAGTTTTAGAACAATTAGAAAATAAGTACATTTTTAACAAGAGTTCAATTGTTACTGTCTCTGCCACAGTTCACGTTAAGGTCATAAGTACAAAACAAACCTTCAAATCGATATTTCAGTCGGATATATGTCCACACTCTATCTCTATGTTTCGAAAAGTGCTGAAAATAAATCTTACCGTTACCCTACAACCGCAGCAAGAAAAGAAAAGCAGTAAGGGAGTTATTCGAAATGTCGCTTGGGGCTCTGATATCTCCAATGCTCGTAGTATACATAGGAACACAGATGTTGTAGGCCCCCTCTGGAAGGTTTACACTCCATACAATCTGAAACAATGGCCTAGTGTCATCACTATACCAAGAAAAGTGACATGTTCAGTCTAGACACCATGAGGCAGTTCAAATGATTGACATAACTCACATAAGCAGTTCTGAGTTCATTTAATCTCTCCTGATTTCTTCATAAAAAGTCAATAAAGCAAATGCCTCGATTTCCTGATGGGGGAAAATAAATACAAAGTAGGCTATTCAATTCTCATTGATTCCCAGCACAAGTAGAGAGTGTCCATGCCGGGAGGCAATAGGCGTAGGGGTAGTAATACGACGGCTGGAGAGCAAGGAGCGGAGGCCGCAGTAGTTCTCCGGGGTTGTACTGTCTCTGGTCGTCCCGAACTAACACTTTCACAGCCACTTTCTTTGCTGCAGGGGCCGAGGCCATCAAGTCGGCAGCCATTTGACGACGTTTTGTTTTATATCTGCGGTTCTGGAACCATATTTTGACCTGCGTCTCTGTCAGCTTCAGGGAGGCGGCCAGGTCTGCTCTCTCCGGTCCGGATAGGTATCTTTGGTGATTGAACCTCCGCTCGAGCTCGAAGACTTGCGCGTGGGAGAACGCAGCCCTTGAGCGTTTTTTCCTCTGTTTGGGCTGATCCGAACTTTTATCACAACTGGCCTCGTCTAGGTTGTTGGAATCTGAAAGAAGAAATGGTGCATTTGATGTACTATGAACAATGAAAACCATCGCTTTTCTTAGACCACACAAGATGGAATAGTCATATAGGCCCTAGCTCTGAAAATGTATCCAAGGCTGTCTGAAAACGAACCTCACACCTTCATAAATCATCATGGCCATATACACACGTTAATGGAATATATATACATTGAAATGAGGCCTAAATATGAGTGTATGCCATGACATTACGCACGAGGCAGCAGGATGTTAAGGCAGAGCATCCTGCGAGTAAAATAGCCTAATGTTTACACCACATAGGCGAAATGATTTGAAGGGATTAGCCTTGGATGTTCCCCATAAAGTATTTTTAGAATATTACATTAAATGATGCTTTCAATTGATGTGTTTACAGACTTTTTCCCGATATGTCTCAATAAAAGATAAATGTGTAACTTACCCGAAACATTAGGTTCACAGTCACTAAGACCTTTTGCGTTATCGACAGCAGTGGATTCATGGTCCGTTTCGTCCTGCAAACTTTCTTCCAGCACGTCTGAAGCAGGATCCCTGTTTTTCTCTGACTTGCAAACGGCCAGCGTCTTGCTGTCATTGTCATCACTGAGACCTGAATCCGAGTCGTAACTTTTCTGGTCGCTGGCCATGCAAGCACCCTCGTCACTTCTACACGCCGCGGGAAAGTCCTCCGAACCAGTATCCATTTCCCCAAATATTTTCCAACACGCAGTCTTCGAGAAGCAGATGTCCAAATCTGGCAAGTGTCGACTGTCCTCTTTTTTGTTCAAAATGGCTTGGATAGAGAAAGGCATCAAGGAGTTGCTGCGAACGGCCATTTCAAAAAGCAAAGTTTCTTGTCTTTTAAAATTCGTAGATATGGACCAATGTCAAATCATCCGCATGGTATCCCCCCTGAAGCGCTATTACTGCTTTTTTGTACCTCCCAGATTTGGTATCTCATTGCATTCCCACTGAAAAAGCGATGGAAATACTGCGTTCAGCCTATTTCCCGAGGCACGATGCTTCTCCTCCGTATAGCTCTCGCATTAGCCTAAGCTTTCTCTCTTTTCCTGCCCTTTTCACACAGATCCACTATCCAACCTCACCTGTGACAGACAGCGATCCTTCTCCATTTCCTATTGGACAAGAGGAGAGGAAAGTCGCGTGGTGATTGGTCACTGTAAATTACGACACGCTCACGTCCTGTCTGGCAATAAATATGTTTTTAAAAGGTTAACCCCTCACCAGCCAAACGGGCTGTTGTATATCAAACCATGAAAATAAAATCATCCCTTGAAATGACAGTAGCCTAGCCTATGTTTGTCTTTAGCCAACACACACCAATAGATACGCATACACAACTGTTGCCAATGTTAGTCATAATAATGAGAACTTCGAGGTTGATAGTAATACAGCTGTCAGTCTACCTGGGTGGCTGTTGTTCTGCGCCTTCTCCCTATCCATACATAGGTTTACGGTTTGCTCTATAGACGACGTTTTGTTTTGACGTTTTTGACGACGACCTTGGCCTTGAATCTATACTGTAGATACCAACCACCTGAACCACAGGTAAGCTTCACTCGGTGTCAAATGTATTCCATTAATGTTGATAACTCCTAATAACTGTAAAACGAAGAAGAGTTATATTGTAGGGATTATTTGCTTAATGTCTGAAGTTCTTTCTGAGGAGCATCTTCCCGTGAAATAATGATGTAGGCTACATGCTTCTCCTCCTGTATGTTGCAGCGTTATACAGCAAATGCCTAAAGCATCATTTAATTTCAATGCATGCACATTATGTTTTTCAGGGTTTGCCACATTTAGGCCTAGGCCTATAGGCTTCCAGACCTCCGGTTTCGGCGACATGATCTGTGGGCCTATAGGCGGCACATTGCAGCCCATTGAGGTAGGAGGAATAATGATTTTCTCAATGGCAATTGATCGAATTGACGTCTTAATAAATTCGTCCAAGATGTATCATTGATCTTGTTTAATTCAGCTATAACCTAGCGGTTAAGAGCGTTGGGCAAGTAAATGAAAGGTCGCTGGTAGTTATTGTTATAGGCGTACATAATATAATTTTTATCGTGATGATAGTAAGACATTAATAAACATCAACAACATTCATTCAGCGCACAATGCACGAATTAACCTATATTTATGAGCAGACCGCGAGCGTGAATATTCGAATGCCTCAGCGGTCCCCATAATATAGGCCTACGACTTATAGCCATGTAACTGAAGCGTTTATCCACTATCCGCTTTTACATTGACTCATATTTGTGTTGATTGAAAGTTAGTAGGCCAAGAACTGATGCACTATTAACACTAGATACAGGTAATGTATCAGCTGATCTTTTACATATAAAAACAACAACAAGTAAATCAATACAATAGGCAACCAATGAAAACACATAAAAGGTGTAACTGGTATTTGTGAATGTCTTCTTGCCCAAAAAATCAATCGAGTTATGCGCGGTATATGCTTAGGCCTATGTAATTTATTACATTGACTCATAATTCTTACATAGGTAAGCCTTGATTAATAATATATTTTATTGGCATAACGTAGAGCGTAATGTTGAATAAACAGGGATTTTTAGATTTATTTTGAATATCAACCGTTCAACAGAATCATAATAGGGTCATTGGCCTTGAATCTGATCCTATCAATTCAGATATTTGCAGTTGTAGTATTTCCTCTCTAAATAGCTTCCTCATGTTGATAACAGTTTGATTATTGCAATAGTTTGCAGTGATCTAAATATCAGCATGAACCCACTGAATATGAAGTGAAGTCATATGCCTAGAAAATGTATAGGACAATTGATGACAAGCATATGTTATGAGTGTGTAATCCTATCATACTTAGGCTCATTTTAAAAATATTAAAGGTTTCTCAATTGTCATGTTGATCAATGATGTCATTGGCAGACCTTTTGCATGTATATGTCCTACCACCTAGTGGTCACGGAGTATACTACATTTGCATTTGCATATGTGGCATCCTTGACTTTTCCCATTCCAATATGATGATCACCACATGATAGTAGATGTTGTTGTTGGGAGGTTGATAAATCAGGGATGTAATAAAATTCTTCTTTTAATAAAGTTTTCTGAGATAATGAAATTATACTCAAGAAATCCATATAAAAATACTGTTACTTACTACTGTCCATGCAGTTAGACAACCTAGTGAAAACACTGGCAGCCTGAAGTACATATAGGACCATTCCTGCTGTGCAACTGCATGGACCCTGCACCTGGATTAGAAAGGGACCTCATTTTCCTTTTTTACGTCATTTAAAAAGACAGCCTTTGTGTACAGACAATTTATTGTTCGTTGTGCTACTTTTGCATGTTTATGACCATATCATTTGAAAAAGAAAAAGAAAGCCGCACACTCTAGTAGCTCAGATGCAATAATTTAATAACCTAATAACCAACGTTTCGACAGACAAGCTGTCTTCATCAGGGTATATGACCATATCATGACATATGATCCTTGCAAAAAGTTGACTGCTGATCTCACAACTCCTTCCTTACAGAAATAACCCCAGCTGATTTAAGACTTAAAGTCTGACTTAGTCTTGAAGAGTGTTTAAAAGGTTTTGTAATGAGTCTTCCCTGCTTTAGCCACTGAATGAGGGTAAAGAGAAGCTAAGAGAGAATAAGATGGAAAATGGGTCAAATTGAGAGTTTGTTCACGTGCCAGAGGTCCACAAAAGAGGAACTCACCCTGGCTATCAATACAATGTCAACCAGGACTCCCTGGGCTCCAGGGTGTTTAGATAACCAAACTGGGATGAGTAATAGAAAGTAAGTAGCTGTAAGTGACAGGAAAACTAAACAGTGCAACAGCAGTTTGCTGTACAGCGAGACAATAAGTGATGCATAGTAAGTGATATGCAATAAAAGCTTCAGCGTGTGTATGCATAGAGCAAAGCAAGATTAATGTCACAGATGGATAAAAGCATTTCTTTGCAAAAGAAAATATTTCACGGCACTCAAAGGAAAAATCTAGCTCTAATGAATTCATCTCAAATCGGCGTACCAACTCGTGGTTCAAATTTTGACAGCATTTTAAGAATTGGCAGAAGTGGTCAAATAACTCATTGGAAATAAATCAAATGTCCCACATCAATTTCACATATCCTTCCAGACCATCAACAAAAGCATACTTGTCCCTTTTCAGAGTTTAGCTTCTCCTCTGCCATTTAATTTGTGGGTGTGGGACTTATGTGCAATTAGGTATAAATATAAATATATATGTGAAGAGAGTCAAAACCGCCCAGACACATGGGCTCTCTAGGATCTGGTTTGGGAAACTATATAGAAACCCCATCGTTTTTGAGTAAATGCCTGTTTGTAAGGTCCACATCATGCTCTCTAGCCTATAGAGGGATACTCAGGGACAGCCGAGGTAGATTAAATAAAATGGGTCCCTCTGCTGGCTGGGAAAGACACTGACATGGAGGTGGTGTCTGGGACCCACAGGTAAGTTTGGGCTTTGTGTCATTCAGATGTAGGATCTTAATTTGACCACCCTGTTGCAGGAGAACTTTCCTGCAATGCAGGACATTTAAAACTTGTAGTGTATTTGAGGTTTAAAAAGGCTTCTGAGTCGAGTCGCACAAAATGGAATATAATGTGGCGGATAAAGTTCGGAATGACACAATTTCATGTGTACAACATCTAAAGACCTGCATCACTATACTGAGAGCGTTGTATTTGGGTGTTTTTGTTCATGTTTTATCTAAGCACTGCAGAACGAGCATAAGAAAGTGTATCGCTGGTTGGGGTAAGTTTCTCAAACCCAAGTGAAATCTAAACAAAAGTGTCTGGACTCTTCTATAACATGCCATTTACATCCAAAATACAGATTTAGTTCAAATAAAGTGAACTTCTCCTTTAAACATTGCAGATTGCACCTTTAATGGTTATTATATGTAATCATCATTTCAATTATCATCGTTATATTCAATTACAATGATGGCAGATCATTCTGTGTGTTGGTGTTATGGAGAGTTGACATAATGATGTATTAATTTGTCCACAGATTTAATTTTCACTTCCTGAATACCTCCTCGGTGTGATGTAAGGGAGAAAACTACCACACTCCCTCAATACATCCTCAGTGTGATGTAAGGGAGAAAACTACCACACTCCCTCAATACATCCTCAGTGTGATGTAAGGGAGAAAACTACCACAAAACCATTACTCAAGACAAATGTATACTGGGTTAACATGGCGTGAGAGTGGTTGTGTCTCCTTATTTCTACACAGCATATAACTTTAACCGTATGTTTTTAACAGAAATCCTGGTTAATCGAGCCGCATGACAGAACCATGGTAACATCTCTGTTTCCCATCCTCTCCAGGGTGTGTTTATGACAGGTCCTGAACCTTTGCGTGCTGGTATGAGGAAGGAGGCTTGCAGCACGCCATTCTCCCCCTCTCTTACGAGAACCGCTGCCAAATTGCATTCAGATGGAGCAATACATGAGAGGGCACTGCCAAGAGTCATTTGCAATAAATGCTTCCAAAAGGTCCTCTGCATTTCTCACCAAATATCAGATCTACCATGATAGCCACCCTTAATCAACTTCGACATTAAGAAGCGGAGGAAGTGCGCCACCGACTATAAGTATGCTTTTAGTCACCTAAGTAACAATTCAAACCCCCTTTTTTTTCTCAAGAAACATTATCCTTGCATGCGATGAACCACTAAATGGAAGAACCCTATGGATAGCACACACCTAATATTGTAAATGGAACCAAGAGACAAGGGAAGAGCAGGCCTAGCTGTGCCCTCCTCCTCTTGGAAGTTATTCAAAACAACTCAGCATTGGCTACATTACTCGGCCCACACTCAAAGCACAGGAGCACTTTTTAGTGGGGGGATAGCCCACTGTTACAGTCCAATTCATTTGTGTAGATAGCGCAGACATGATTTATAGTGGATTTTCAGGCATGTTCTACTGACAAACGAGCTCCCATCTGCCTTCAGCACGCAATAGACAATCCATGCAACTCAAGCACATTCATGCAAGGCTTCTCTTTAGTCAAGGGCCTTGTTGCCTAAATGCCTCTGCGACTATTCTCTTTCTCCTCTGCTCACGCTTCAATAAAAATGTCCTTCAAAAGAAAACAAGCCTTTCATGAATGTTATGTCAGATGTACTTCTTTTGAATATACACAGAGGTTTATCTGGTTATCAAGGCTTCAAGGACCATTTAGACGTTCTAGAATTAACCAAGGATAGTTGGACTGAGGTGACTTAGACTGTATATTACCACTTTGTGGCTCAATACTGCTCATATGGCGGACTTATTATATACAGTGCATTCGGAAAGTATTCAGACCCCTCGACTTTTTCCACATTTTGTTACAGCCTTATTCTAAAATGGATTAAATAATTTTTTCCCCCTCATCAATCTACACACAATACCCCAAAATGACAAAGCGAAAACAGGTTTCTATAAATTTTTGCAAGTTTTATATAAGTATTCAGACCCTTTGCTATGAGACTGGAAATGGAGCTCAGGTGCATCCTGTTTCCATTGATCATCCTTGAGATGTTTCTACATCTTGATTGGAATCCACCTGTGGTAAATTCAATTGATTGGACATGATTTGGAAAGGCACACACCTGTCTATATAAGGTCCCACAGTTGACAGTGCATGTCAGAGCAAAAACCAGGCCAAGATGTCGAAGGAATCGGGGGAGAAGGGTCTTGGTCAGGGAGGTGCCCAAGAACCCGATGGTCACTCTGACCAAGCTCCAGAGTTCCTCTGTGGAGAGGGGAGAACCTTCCAGAAGGACAAACATCTCTTCAGCACTCCACCAATCAGGCATTTATGGTAGAGTGGCCAGACGGAAGCCACTCTTCAGTAAATGGCACATGACAGCCCACTTGGAGTTTGCCAAAACGCACCTAAAGACTCTCAGACCATGAGAAACAAGATTCTCTGGTCTGATGAAACCAAGATTGAACTCTTTGGCCTGAATGACAAGTGTCACGTCTGGAGGAAACCTTGCACCATCTCTACGGTGAAGCATGGTGGTGGCAGCATCATGCTGTGGGAATGTTTTTCAGCGGCATGGACTGGGAGACTAGTCAGGATCGAGGGAAAGATGAACAGAGCAAAGTACAGAGAGATCCTTGATGAAAACCTGCTCCAGAACGCTCAGGACCTCAGACTGGGGCGAAGGTTCACCTTCCAACAGGACAACGACCCTAAGCACACAGCCAAGACAACGCAGGAGTGGCTCTGGGACAAGTCTCAGAGTGTCCTTTAGTGGCCCAGCCAGAGTCCGGATTTGAACCCAATCGAACATCTCTGGAGAAACCTGAAAATAGCTGTGCAGTGACGCTCCCCATCCAACCTGACAGAGCTTGAGAGGATCTGCAGAGAAGAACGGGAGAAACTCCCCAAATACTGGTGTGCCAAGCTTGTAGCGTCATACCCAAGAAGACTCGACACTGTAATCACTGCTGTAAAAACATTTCTAAAAACCTGTTTTTGTTTTGTCAGTATGGGGTATTGTGTATAGATTGATGAGAAAAACAGAAATGTAACCCATTTTAGAATAAGGCTGAACGTAACAAAATGTGGAAAAAGTCAAGGGGTCTGAATACTTTCCGAATGCACTGTACATTCTTTTATGGTTATCTAGACTTTGTAAGCTTCTAGAGGTCCCACATTGTCCATGCCCCTATGCCACCATGTCTTTGCATCTCCTATGTTGGTCAGTGGAGAAAGTTCTTACGACATTATTTTTAATGATGATACAAGATTCACTCGAGGTCCCTGGGTGTGGTCAGTAGTGGCCAGCAGCATATTATTATGGTTACCACTAACCTAATCTTTGATCTGTTTCTTCTGTGTTGTGTTTCCTATGACACTTTCTTGTCTCTCCAAAAAGCGGCCAGCGATGGAGTGCTGTGGTGACATGGCTCAAAAACCCAGTCACGCTAGAGTCAGGGGCTTAACCTCTCTCTTTGTCTTAACCATGGTATTTTAAGATTTCTTTTAAAGCCTCTACTCTTCTTGGCTGCCCGTCTCCATTTCTGTGACTCTCATATGAAACACTTCTGACGTTAAACACCTGTTAACTTTTATGTCTTGTGAGCGGAGCGGCTGAATGGGAGGCCATTATATTCAGTGCCAGTCGCCTTGGCTAAATCCCAGTAGAGGAAAGACCACTCCCAATATGGAGGGGCTACGGGAGTGAGCCCCCTTATTCCAAACAGCCGAGCTAGGCAGTCTGGGAGGATCTCTCCTCTGTTCAAATCTAATATGCCTTTTATTTCACTTGACAGCTAAGATGAAACCACAGGCTTTCCATAGTGCACTCCAGGATAAACCACATGGCTAACCAAGAGACTAGCCTAACCTTGCCGACACTCATATCAAGTCACAACAGGAGAAGCAAAGCTCTCCAATCTTAAGGATGCGATAAGGATAAGTGATATGGAGAACCTTTTGTAACAAAGTAAGTCTGGCGACATCAGGTGGTTTAAAAAGTGGGGATCTGGTTTCAAAGGATCCCCCTATCATGTGTTAACATTGTGACCGTTGCTGAATTAAACAAATAAGGCAGGGCTCAAACCACCCGGTTTATAATTAAGCAATAAGGCCAGAGGAGGTGTGGTATATGACCAATATACCACGGCTAAGGGCTGTTCTTATGCACGACGCAACGCGGAGTGCCTGGACACAGCCCTTAGCCGTGGTATATTGGCCATATACCACAAACCCCAGAGGTGCCTTATTGCTATTATAAACTGGTTACCAAAGCAATTAGAGCAGTGAAAATAAATGTTTTGTCATACCCATGGTGTACGGTCTGATATACCATGGCTGTCAGCCAATCAGCATTCAGGGCTTGAACCACCCAGTTTATAATGTCTGTTAGATCATGACTGCACTGTACCAACCTAGCCGTCTCCACAATAGTACCGAACACATAGATCCTATTAACTGATGTTTTATATGTAATTCTATGACCTTACATTACAGTCCCCATTGTCCCAAAGTCCCAAATTGTCAGTCGTTTCAGACAGCCAGTCATTAGAAAACAAAAGACACCTGGTTACACCAATGATATCAAATCACAGAAAGGGGTGTTGTTTGTCTGCCAGGACCAGTGGCTAAATGAAAACGGATCCAAAAACGTTTAAAAAAAATTGCTGTTAAGCTAATATTTAGGGACTGGATTCCAGTACCAGGAAATACCTGTGCAGAACTCCTTAAAGAATCGGATTTAGCATTCCGCAAGACCGGTCGGAAAACTCCATCCAGCATCTTCAAAAACCTCCAGCTTTTCATGGCCCTTGTCGATGCCTTTGGATTTCGTAGGCTCAGGTGCAGTAATTATTTAAATCCTTGTAATGTGTTAACGATCGTGGCATATTTCATTCTTAGCGTGTTAGTTTATTCCCTATTAGTAACCAGGAATGTCCTCTCCCCTCAGCCGATAGGTTGACTTCAGCTATGTACACGTTACAGATAGCACATCCATTCACACAACGCCTCCACTGAAAAATAACAGTTGAGAGACTTAACTGCACAGCGGTTAAAACATCGGTAGTACACACAGTAGCACTACCTCACCTTAAAGGGGCAATCCGCAGTTGAAACAATAACAAAGCTTAACTTACAGTTGTTCAACATGCAAACTGGATTAGACGGCACTTCATGAGTGTTACCAGATGTGGAAGATTTTACAATGGAGTTTAAATGTGTGAAAATATGATGGTGAGTACTAGAATTACGCATACGCAAAGTGTGAAGTGTAACATGCGTCATGTGTTTTGAATTTCACATGTAATAATGTCCTGCAACATATCTTCCAATATAATCAAAAACAAATGTTCAGTCAATAAGTGAGGAAAGAGTCCCACACACGCCAATTGTTCACCATTTGAAAGGAATTTAATCTCTTCCAATACTGACAACAGGGCATAAGCAAAACTAGAAATCACTTAAATGGGGAAAGTAGTTAGGAGCACAGACGGATCTGTGTAGTAAAAAACAAAATAACATAGAAAAAAAAACACAGGGAGAAGACAAACGCATCCTTTACATTCATAGAATGGATACTTCCATGTTCAAGTCCAGTAACAGGAAGAGGCTTCTGGATACGGAAACAATGAGCAAAAACATAACAAATTGTGAAAGCACTTGTGAGACTATACCCAGGTTAATAGCTCTATAAAAATCTATATGAATGATATCTATATGGATCTATAGGTCAAAGAAATATAAAACCTTTGAACGTGATGTAGGAACGGCAAATCCTTGGAGTGACCAACAAAGACAGAAGTCGATTTGTCAGTGACAAAGAATTTCCAGTAACCTCTCCTAGGATTAAAGTCAATGAGCCTCTCCACATAAGACCTATGATTGGTCTCTAATGCTCTGTTTCATGAGGTATTATTAGCTAACATCTTTAAATGACCAGTGCAATCTAAAACATATGGGCCCATGGTGAAGGGTCTATAATACTGTATAGAAATGGAAAGCACCATGAGCTAAATCCAGGTTAGGTGAATGTTTGGTGAACCACCACTGCTAGACCATACTGTCATACCATCCCCAAATATTGCTATCCAACACATCCACAGGCTTGAATAGAGGGGTGGGGTTCAAACTAATACTTGAAAATATGTACCGGTATGTATTATGTGAAGTGTTGCTAAAAACAAAGAAGCATTCAAAAGTCAAATAATATGTCAACAGCGCTGTGAATATTCTAATACCTGGGCTTGGGGAAAGCCGGTATTTGTTTATCGCTTGGTCCTTTTGGAAGGGGGCTCCTCAGATTTTTGTCCACCTCTGGTACGCACTGCTGGGGGGCTAGCTTCACGTTTACGCCCCACTGCCTTGGCTGGCACAGAGACCTGTCCTCTCGTCCCACTGGAGGGTAATAACAGGTAAGCAAGAGTATGCAGTAACACACATATAGAACGACATATTGACAGTATATTAGAGGGTCATGTCAAGAAACATGTAAATCCTGTAATGTAAAGACAATTGTAAGAGGTCTCTTATAAAACTAGTTTGCTAGATCCTATATAGCATTTCAGCAAATAATCATACCGTTTATACAAATTAACAAGGATACACACAGTACCAATTTTTTTTTTTTTTTTTTTTTTTTGTGTGTCATTTAACAGACGCTCTTATCCAGAGCAATCCGGAGCAATTAGGGTTAAGTGCCTTGCTCAAGGGCACATCGACAGATTTTTCACCTAGTCGGCTCGGGGATTAGAACCAGCGACCTTTCGGTTACTGGCACAATGCTCTTAACCACTAAGCTACCTGTCCAAGAGATGAGCATAGCCTGTCACACACGTAAGCATATACACACACACAAAAACCTACCGTGTGTTTGCTGTGTTCTCCTCTTCACCCCGAGCTCGGGTGGAAGGTTTCCTTGGTTTGTTCCTGGAGAAAATACAAATGGAAAGCAAGACCAAAATCATTGAGTGCACTGCCTTCTTGCAACTTCAGTGCCAGACACCCCAACAAGATAGATGGACAGAATTTGATTCCTTTTCCATTATTATTTAATTATGAATGTTTCAGAAGATGGTTAAGGGCAATGCAACACCAGTTGCCTTTTTATTTGCGGTGGTTAGATGAAACGGATACACTCCCACTGTTGTCAATACTGTATGCAACATATCATGTATGAAAGGTATTATGTAGTTCAATGACTAGTTACTTTGAGATGATTTAGACATTACATTTAAAGTATGCTAACTGAGGGACATTGACTTCCTTATGTTGTGGAAAAATACAAAAATATGCTAATATTAGTAGTTGTTGGCAGTAGCTAGTTTAACAAAACCCAAGTGTGGATTGCAGTCTCTCCTTGTCCAATGAATATATACATTTGTAATTTGTCTGAACTAACCTTTAAGCACTAAGTCAGCCGTGTTCTAGAATCTACTCGTCGAACATCTCATTCCAAAATCATGGACATTAATATGGAGTTGGTCCCCCCTTTGCAGCCTCCACTCTTCTGGGAAGGCTTTCCACTAGATGTTGGAACCTTGCTGCGGGGACTTGCTTCCATTTAGCCACATGAGCATTAGTGAGGTTGGGCACTCATGTTGTGCGATAAGGCCTGGCTAGAAGTCGGCGTTCCAATTCATCCCAAAGGTGTTCGATGGGGTTGAGGTCAGGGCGCTGTGCAGGCCAGTCAAGTTCTTCCACACCGATCTCGACAAACCATTTCTGTATGGACCTCGCTTTGTGCACGGGGGCATTGTCATGCTGAAACAGGAAAAGGCCTTCCCCAAACTGTTGCCACAAAGTTGGAAGCACAGAATCATCTAGAATGTCGTTATAGTGTTAAGATTTCCCTTCACTGGAACTAAAGAGCCTGAACCATAAAAAATAGCCCCAGACCATTATTCCTCCTCCACCCTACTTTACAGTTGCCACTATTAATTGGGGCAGGCTTTACACCACTCCAGCCGATGCTTGGCATTGCGCATGGTGATCTTAGGCATGAAGCTCCCGTCAAACAGTTATTGTGCTAACGTTGCTTCCAGAGGCAGTTTGGAACTTGGTAGAGAGTGTTGCAACCGAGGACAATTATTTTTATGCGCTGCGCGCTTCAGCACTCAGCGGTCCTATTCTGTGAGCTTGTGTGGCCTACCACTTCGCGGCTGAGCCGTTGTTGCTCCAATAACAGCACTTACAGTTGACTGGAACAGCTCTAGCAGGGCAGAAATTTGACGAACTGACTTGTTGGAAAGGTGGCATCCTATGACGGTGCCACGTTGAAAGTCACTGAGCTCTTCAATACGGGCAATTCTACTGTCAATGTTTGTCTATGGAGATTGCATGGCTGTGTGCTCGATTTTATGCACCTGTCAGCAACGGGTGTGGCTGAAATAGCCGAATCCACTAATTTGAAGGGGTGTCTACATACTTTTGGCCACATAGTGTATATCATGCACTGCATGTCATGTGACATGTCGTTACCTCTCAGCCTCAAGGCGAACAGCAGCTCGAGTCGCAGTTCTGGTTTTGGGAGTCTCTTTCTCCTCATCTTCCTCTTTTTGTTCGCTCTCTTTCTTGTCTGGCTTTTTGTCGGTCTTCTCAGATACGGTATTTTCTGTTTACAACGAAAAAGTGTGCATGGTCACACGGTAGTCAAAAAGCACGGTGGTGTTAATAGATGCAACAACGTTGCAACCGCTCTCATTTCTAACCCAGTTTAACCTGCTCCTATGAGAGTAAACTGTAATGAATACATACATGTATGAGTTCAGAGTTCTCCAACAGCCATTGATAAATGTTTTGTCAAGTTACAAAATGAATTTCCATGGAGATGGGCATAACAATACTGCATCATATCCTCCTAACTACCCAGACCCCCTGAGTCATACCTGGTTCTTCTGACGTTGATGTTGCTCCCTTCGAGGGCCTTCCCCTACGAGCAGGTTTCTTCTGAGGCCTGTCTTGGTCCTCCTCATCCTGGTAGAGTCCCATCGGGGGAAGAAAATCAATTCAAACACCATTTTGGTTAGTTTGAGACTGATCAAAACCATTCAAAGATTAGGTATAATATTATTATTTTTATATATTCTTTTAAGGGGGTAGATCAGCTTTATTTTTTCAGATAGATTGTAACTTCCAATGTAATTGTCTGCATCACTTCCAATCCCCCATATGTTTTTTTTATCTCGCAAATATATACAGTGGGGAGAACAAGTATTTGATACACTGCCGATTTTGCAGGTTTTCCTACTTACAAAGCATGTAGAGGTCTGTAATTTTAAAAAATCCAGAAAATCACATTGTATGATTTTTAAGTAATTCATTTGCATTTTATTGCATGACATAAGTATTTGATACATCAGAAAAGCAGAACTTAATATTTGGTACAGAAACCTTTGTTTGCAATTACAGAGATCATACGTTTCCTGTAGGTCTTGACCAGGTTTGCACACACTGCAGCAGGGATTTAGGCCCACTCCTCCATACAGACCTTCTCCAGATCCTTCAGGTTTCGGGGCTGTCGCTGGGCAATACGGACTTTCAGCTCCCTCCAAAGATGTTTTATTGGGTTCAGGTCTGGAGACTGGCTAGACCACTCCAGGACCTTGATATGCTTCTTACGGAGCCACTCCTTAGTTGCCCTGGCTGTGTGTTTCGGGTCGTTGTCATGCTGGAAGACCCAGCCACGACCCATCTTCAATGCTCTTACTGAGGGAAGGAGGTTGTTGGCCAAGATCTCGCGATACATGGCCCCATCCATCCTCCCCTCAATATGGTGCAGTCGTCCTGTCCCCTTTGCAGAAAAGCATCCCCAAATAATTATGTTTCCACCTCCATGCTTCACGGTTGGGATGGTGTTCTTGGGGTTGTACTCATCCTTCTTCTTCCTCCAAACACGGCGAGTGGAGTTTAGACCAAAAAGCTCTATTTTTGTCTCATCAGACCACATGACCTTCTCCCATTCCTCCTCTGGATCATCCAGATGGTCATTGGCAAACTTCAGACGGGCCTGGACATGCGCTGGCTTGAGCAGGGGGACCTTGCGTGCGCTGCAGGATTTTAATCCATGACGGCGTAGTGTGTTACTAATGGTTTTCTTTGAGACTGTGGTCCCAGCTCTCTTCAGGTCATTGACTAGGTCCTGCCGTGTAGTTCTGGGCTGATCCCTCACCTTCCTCATGATCATTGATGCCCCACGAGGTGAGATCTTGCATGGAGCCCCAGACCGAGGGTGATTGACCGTCATCTTGAACTTCTTCCATTTTCTAATAATTGCGCCAACAGTTGTTGCCTTCTCACCAAGCTGCTTCCCTATTGTCCTGTAGCCCATCCCAGCCTTGTGCAGGTCTACAATTTTATCCCTGATGTCCTTACACAGCTCTCTGGTCTTGTCCATTGTGGAGAGGTTGGAGTCTGTTTGATTGAGTGTGTGGACAGGTGTATTTTATAGAGGTAACGAGTTCAAACAGGTGCAGTTAATACAGGTAATGAGTGGAGAACAGGAGGGCTTCTTAAAGAAAAACTAACAGGTCTGTGAGAGACGGAATTCTTACTGGTTGGTAGGTGATCAAATACTTATGTCATGCAATAAAACGCAAATTAATTATTTAAAAATCATACAATGTGATTTTCTGGATTTTTGTTTTAGATTCCGTCTCTCACAGTTGAAGTGTACCTATGATAAAAATTACAGACCTCTACATGCTTTTTAAGTAGGAAAACCTGCAAAATCGGCAGTGTATCAAATACTTGTTCTCCCCACTGTGTGTGTGTGTGTGTGTGTGTATATACAGTGGGGAAAAAAAGTATTTAGTCAGCCAGCAATTGTGCAAGTTCTCCCACTTAAAAAGATGAGAGAGGCCTGTAATTTTCATCATAGGTACACGTCAACTATGACAGACAAATTGAGGAAAAAAAATCCAGAAAATCACATTGTAGGATTTTTTATGAATTTATTTGCAAATCATGGTGGAAAATAAGTATTTGGTCACCTACAAACAAGCAAGATTTCTGGCTCTCACAGACCTGTAACTTCTTCTTTAAGAGGCTCCTCTGTCCTCCACTCGTTACCTGTATTAATGGCACCTGTTTGTACTTGTTATCAGTATAAAAGACACCTGTCCACAACCTCAAACAGTCACACTCCAAACTCCACTATGGTCAAGACCAAAGAGCTGTCAACGGACACCAGAAACAAAATTGTAGACCTGCACCAGGCTGGGAAGACTGAATCTGCAATAGGTAAGCAGCTTGGTTTGAAGAAATCAACTGTGGGAGCAATTATTAGGAAATGGAAGACATACAAGACCACTGATAATCTCCCTCGATCTGGGGCTCCACGCAAGATCTCACCCCGTGGGGTCAAAAGGATCACAAGAACGGTGAGCAAAAATCCCAGAACCACACAGGGGGACCTAGTGAATGACCTGCAGAGAGCTGGGACCAAAGTAACAAAGCCTACCATCAGTAACACACTACGCCGTCAGGGACTCAAATCCTGCAGTGTCAGACGTGTCCCCCTGCTTAAGTCAGTACATGTCCAGGCCCGTCTGAAGTTTGCTAGAGTGCATTTGAATGATCCAGAAGAGGATTGGGAGAATGTCATATGGTCAGATGAAACCAAAATAGAACTTTTTGGTAAAAACTCAACTCGTCGTGTTTGGAGGACAAAGAATGCTGAGTTGCATCCAAAGAACACCATACCTACTGTGAAGCATGGGGGTGGAAACATCATGCTTTGGGGCTGTTTTTCTGCAAAGGGACCAGGATGACTGATCCGTGTAAAGGAAAGAATGAATGGGGCCATGTATCGTGAGATTTTGAGTGAAAACCTCCTACCATCAGCAAGGGCATTGAAGATGAAACGTGGCTGGGTCTTTCAGCATGACAATGATCCCAAACACACCGCCCGGGCAACGAAGGAGTGGCTTCGTAAGAAGCATTTCAAGGTCCTGGAGTGGCCTAGCCAGTCTCCAGATCTCAACCCCATAGAAAATCTTTGGAGGGAGTTGAAAGTCTGTGTTGCCCAGCGACAGCCCCAAAACATCACTGCTCTAGAGGAGATCTGCATGGAGGAATGGGCCAAAATACCAGCAACAGTGTGTGAAAACCTTGTGAAGACTTACAGAAAACGTTTGACCTGTGTCATTGCCAACAAAGGGTATATAACAAAGTATTGAGAAACTTTTGTTATTGACCAAATACTTATTTTCCACCATAATTTGCAAATAAATTCATTAAAAATCCTACAATGTGATTTTCTGGAATTTTTTTTCTCATTTTGTCTGTTATAGTTGACGTGTACCTATGATGAAAATTACAGGCCTCTCTCATCTTTTTAAGTGGGAGAACTTGCACAATTGGTGGCTGACTAAATACTTTTTTTCCCCACTGTATATATATATATATATATATATATATAGATATATAGATATATATATATTATGTATATTAGTATTCTATGTATATTAGTATTTATCTAAAATCAGTTTGACTGTGCATGTTCTCTACGTACCTCATCTGTTTTGTTATCACTGGAGCCCTGTTTTCTCCCCTCCTGGTCATCACACCGGCTCACTGAAAAAGAGAAGAAGAAAGGGAGAGAGAAGAAGTTGAAAAAAATGACATGGCATGAGTTAATGGACCACAGTGTGTGGAAGTAAACGCATTGCATCTCTTCTCACCGCTATCCTCTCCAGGTTGTTTCTCCTCTTGTTCCTTCAGGTCACTTTCCTGGCTCTCCATCTCATCAGGCTGGGTCTCCTCCTCCTCCTCCTCCTCCTCCTCCTCCTCCTCAGGCTGGTTCTCCTCCTCCTCCTCCTCCTCCTCAGGCTGGGTCTCCTCCTCCTCCTCCTCCTCAGGCTGGGTCTCCTCCTCCTCCATCTCCTCAGGCTGGGTCTCCTCCTCATCCTCCTCCTCAGGCTGGGTCTCCTCCTCCTCCTCCTCCTCAGGCTGGGTCTCCTTCTCCTCCTCCTCCTCAGGCTGGGTCTCCTTCTCCTCCTCCTCAGGCTGGGTCTCCTTCTCCTCCTCCTCAGGCTGGGTCTCCTTCTCCTCCTCCTCAGGCTGGGTCTCCTCCTCCTCCTCAGGCCTGGTCTCCTCCTCCTCCTCAGGCCTGGTCTCCTCCTCCTCCTCAGGCCTGGTCTCCTCCACCTCCTCAGGCCGGGTCTCCTCCACCTCCTCAGGCTGGGTCTCCTCCACCTCCTCAGGCTGGGTCTCCTCCACCTCCTCAGGCTGGGTCTCCTCCACCGCCTCAGGCTGGGTCTCCTCCACCTCCTCAGGCTGGGTCTCCTCCATCTCCTCAGGCTGGGTCTCCTCCACCTCCTCAGGCTGGCTCCCCTTCAACAGAATCAAAGCTCACTTTAAAAACACACACCTCTCTGTCAATGGGAGGACAAATTGCTAGTGAAAGACAAACGGTTCCATTTTATTCTCAGGGGCCTTCCTCTAGCCAGCTCCTCTGTGTTCATAGATCTAAAATGGACTGGATAAGTGTAAGCAATAAGGTGATGGCTGCACCTAGCCCTCCAATAAGCTACATGGAGCATTTCCCATATAACTCATGTATCCAGCCCTTCCAGATATGAGGTCTGCAGGGGTAGAGACTGGGGATCAAAGAGGAACCAGGCCATGGCTCAGTAAACCTTGTAGGTCAATGAAGCAAAATGGCCTCACCTCCCCTGATTCCTCAGGCCTCTTCCTCTTCACTGCAGGTTTGCCTAAGAGAAAGAGACCGTTACTGTAACAAATGCCAGACCAAGCTTTCCTGAGTTCTGTATTAACTCCCCTCCGTGCACTTAGAAAGTGCATTGACAATGATAGCTTTTCATAGTTGTTGACAGACAATCACTTTTAACATCCAATCATGCATCATAAAAGTATTTGGATCTTGCATTAAGATTATATTGTGGATTGAATAAAGTAAAAAATAAAAATAAAAAAAAGAGTTTGAAACTCACGAGAATCAGTGGTCTCCTTGGAATCAGAGCTTTCTGCATCTTCTTTAGTCTCTGGCTTGGAGATTGGAGGTTTAGCTGGTCTTCCCCGTCGACTGCCTCTCTTCTGCTCACTCTTCTCCTCCTGGTCTTTTTGAAGAGGGGGATGAATCTGATACAACAACCAAAAAACAAACAGAGCCCTTATCTGAATTACTGAGTCAATCAGCTGTTAACAAGTGATCTGTGTGGCCATATAGATAGTTGATGTTGACCTGCTCCCCTCATGTTTCAATCACTCTGAATGGGACCGCCCCCCCTGCTGAATGAGACCGCCCCCCCCTGCTGAATGAGACCGCCCCACCTGCTGAATGAGACCGCCCCACCTGCTGAATGAGACCGCCCCACCTGCTGAATGGATGAAGGTCTATGCCAAACTTTAATCAAACTGATCATGTCTACTGAACTTACCTCCCGTTTCTCCTTTTCCGCTGATGTCTCTCCTGCTCTCTCTTCCTCTTCTTTCTCCTGGTTTCCTGTGTAGGGAAGTAATACGTTTATTTGGTGTGAAATGTGTTGATAATGACTAAGAATGTAACAATGGAATAATTGAGGGGCACACAGGAAGAAGATGATGAACTTGGCATGCATCTTAGTTATCACCCATCTCACTATCAGAAACGAGAGATTGGAGGTACTAAATAGGCCTAGCACAGAGTGGGACTATGGAAGCATTTAGCTGTTGAATTTCCAAATGGCTGTGGTGGAACCTCTTACCTGTGGTGGAGTCTTTGGCCTGGGCACCTGACCGTCTGCCTCTGCGAGGCGGGGTCTCCTCCACTTTCTCAGGCTGTATAGAGAACAACATCCAACATGGTTACCTCACAGCCTCAACTCACATACCTCATCAACATACAATCCACACAGGTAGAAGGGGCGTGAGCAGTGAAGGATGATATAACCTCTTTAAGTTCCTCCTCATCCGCCGAGGTTTTAGATGAGCGTCCTCTGCGTGGCGTTCTGGATTCTGTGGCCTTTTCTCCCTCATTGTCCTACAATAGCAAACCATATGAGCAAGGATATTAGGGCAATATAACATTACATAATGCATGCACTTATTCAGATAACTGCCAAAATAAATTAAACACCAACATAAAGTGTCTTAATAGGGCGTTGGACCATCAGAACAGCTTCAATACACCTTGGCATATATTCTACAAGTGTCTGGAACTCTATTGGAGGGATGCAACACCGTTCCTCCACAAGAAATTCCATCATTTGGTGTTTTGTTGATGGTGGTAGAAAATGCTGTCTCAGGCGCCGCTCTAGGATCTCCCATAAGTGTTCAATTGGGTTGAGATCTGGTGACTGAGATGGCCATGGCATATGGTTTACATCGTTTTCATGCTCATCAAACCATTCAGTGACCGCTCGTGCCCTGTGGATGGGGGCATTGTCATCCTATGGGGGCATAGCCATGGTGGCCAAAATAATGGCCTGCCCAGCATTTTTATACATGACCCTAAGCATGATGCAGTGTTAATTCCTTAATTAACTCAGGAACCACACCTGTGTGGAAGCACCTGCTTTCAATATACTTTATATCCCTCATTTACTCAAGTGTTTCCATTGTTTTAGCAGTGACCCATAGGCAGTGGCATTTTTACTACCAAATGCAAGTACTGATAGGTACTTACTTTACTCACGTCCACAGACAGCTTGGACTGCTGCTCTCGACTGTCCTTTTCATTTTTCTCCGTACCTGATAAATTGCAGATAGGACACAAGATTTACAAACTCTGATGGACTTCACAATCTGAGATGATGAGAAGCTGGCCAAATGTCACGTGAACGAGTTATAAAAGAATACCAAAACATTAATTATATTCATTCTTCAGTTGTTAACACCGATTTATCTAAATGAATGTACCGGAGTCTTTGGCTGTGGTAGCTTTCTGACCGGACAGCCTTCCTTTGCGGATTACTCTTCCCTCCATTTTGTCCTCCTGAACAAGGAACAAGGTTCCAAACAAATTCAGAGCATGTATTTTTCCTAAATAAAGATTATGTGCTGCCATAAGATAAAATGTTACACTCGGTCATAGAGGGCAGATAATTACCATTTCAGACAGGTCGGATTCTTTCTCGTCCTCTTGTCTGTCTGACTTGGATGCATTGCCTGCAACAAACAATCAACATCAAAGCTGTTCCTCAGACATATAAACAGAAAGAGAGACGACACAAAAAAGTGAAGGAAAAAAAACAAACAAGTAAAGATCAAAGAAGAACAGCATGACACAAAAACAGCTGTAGAAATAAAGCTCAGAGACTCACTGGCTTGTTTGACCAGCTTTGACTGCCGACCACGTCGAGTCTCCCTTGGTTTTTCAGGTGTGTCAGACTTCACCTGAAATACACATATACAGGTCAACAGAGGAAAGCAGTAAGTTACTTAAGTGTTCACAAAATGAAACCAGAAAAGACCATGGTGCTCTTGCAAAACATGTGTGCTAAACTGCCAAGAGTGAGTACTTACCGACTCAGGGGCTCCCCTTTCCTGTTGTGCTTCAGTCTGGTCTTTATCTGAGAGTGGAAGGAGGAGAGATCACCTTTTAAACAGTCTTTTGAGGACTGGAGTTACACAAAGTCAAAACTATATGCAACGGGGTTATGAAAGTGCATTGGCATTCAGGTCTAAAATCTATACATAAGCTTGGATATTAAAAGCACTTGTTTTTTTGTTTTTTACAGTTGGTTTGGTTGTGGGGGTTGGAACTGTTAGCAAAACACAGTCAGTCCCCCTTCTATACCAAATTAGGTTAAATGAGGTACCACCCTGCATCCCACCGCTTGCTTGCTTCTGAAGCTAAGCAGGGTCAGTCCTGGTTGGTCCCTGGATGGACCAGATGCTGCTGGAAGTAGTGTTGGAGGGCCAGTAGGGGGCACTCTTTCCTCTGGTCTAAGGAGATCCCAATACCCCAGGGCAGTGAATGGGACATTGCCCTGCGTAGGGTGCCGTCTTTCGGATGGGAAGTGTCCTGACTCTGTGGTCATAAAAAATTCCATGGCACTTATTGTAAGACCCCAGTGTTAACCCCAGTGTCATGGCTAAATTCCCAACCTGGTCCAATTCCATCATGGCCACCTAATCATCCCCCTCATTGGCATATATCACTCTCCACCTGATAGCTGATGTGTGGTGAGCGTTCTGGCACAAACATGGTCGCTGTGGGTGCTACACATTGGTGGTGGATGAGGTGAGTTTCCCCCTACTATGTAAAGCACTTTGAGCATCTCAGTTGGTAGAAAAGCACTATATATATCCAATCAATTATTATTATCATATTTCTATAAGAAGAATATACACTGAGTGTACAAAACATTATGAACACCTTCCTAATATTGAGTTGCACCCCCTTTGGCCCTCAGAAGAGCCTCAATTCATCGGGGCATGGACTCTACAAGGTGTTGAAAGCATTCCACAGGGATACTGACCCATGTTGACTCCAATGCTTCCCACAGTTGTGTCAAGTTGGCTGGATGTCCTTTGGGTGGTGGACCATTCTTGATATACACGGGAAACTGTTGAGCGTGAAAAACCCAGCAGCGTTGCAGTTCTTCACACACTCAAACCGGTGCGCCTGGCCCCTACTACCATACCCTGTTCAAAGGCACTTAAATCTTTTGTCTTGCCCATCCATCCTCTGAATGGCACACATACACAATCCATGTCTCAATTGTCTCAAGGCTTAACAATCCTTATTTGACCTGTCTCCTCCCCTTCATCTACACTGATTGAAGTGGATTTAACAAGTGACATCAATAAGGGATCATAGCTTTCACCTGGATTCACCTGATCAGTTAATGTCATGGAAAGAGCAAGATAATGTTTTGTCAAAGAATATTAAGGACCGGTATTTGAATACTATTGCAGTTGTGCATGACTTACTAATGTTATCAATGTCCGTCTTGACCTGACACTCATGTTCCATGGCCAGCAGTTCTGTTTTCTCAGGCTGAGTCTCATCTAAGCAAAAACATAGATTAGCAAATTTAGACACAAAAAAAACTAACAGAGAGCACAAACTTTATTTTTTGGGAGGAACTGAAAAACCCCCAAAATGCAGGAAAATCTGGAAACTTAGCAGTGCATTCGGAAAGTATTCAGACCACATCCCTTTTTCCTCATTTTGTTACGTTACAGACTTATTCTAAAATTGATTAAATTAATGTTTTTCCTCATCAATCTACACACAATATGAACTGCCTGAAATTTGCTGGACCCAGGAAGAGTAGCTGCTGCCTTGGCAGCAGCTAATGGGGATCCATAATAAATAGAAATACAAATACCCCATAATGACAAAGCGAAAACTGCTATTTCAACATTTTTGCAAATTTATAAAAAATTAAAAACAGAAATGCCTTCTTTACATAAGTATACAGACCCTTTGCTATGAGACTCAAAATTCAGCTCAGATGCATCCTGTTTCCATTGATCATCCTTGAGACGTTTCCACCTGTGGTAAATTCAATTGACTGGACATGATTTGGAAAGGCACACACCTGTCTATATAAGGTCCCATGGTTGACAGTGCATGTCAGAGCAAAAACCAAGCCATGAGGTCAAAGGAATTGTCCGTAGAGCTCTGAGACAGGATTGTGTCAAGGCACAGATCTGGGAAAGGGTACCAAAACATTTCTGCAGCATTGAAGGTCCCCAAGAACACAGTGGCCTCCATCGCTCTTAAATGGAAGAAGTTTGGAACCACCAAGACTCTTTCTAGAGCTGGCCGCCCGGCCAAACTGAGCAATAGGGGGAGAAGGGTCTTGGTCAGGGAGGTGACCAAGTCACTCTGACAGAGCTTCAGCTTACTCTGTGGAGATGAGGGGAGAACCTTCCAGAAGGACAACCATCTCTGCAGCACTCCACCAATCAGTCCTTTATGGTAGAGTGGCCAGACGGAAGCCACTCCTCAGTAAAAGGCACGTGACAGCCCGCTTGGAGTTTGCCAAAAGGCACCTAAAGGACTCTCAGACCACGAGAAACAAGATTCTCTGGTCTGATGAAACCAAGATTGAACTCTTTAGCCTGAATGCCAAGCGTCACGTCTGGAGGAAACCTGGCACCATCCCTACGGTGAAGCATGGTGGTGGCTGCATCATGTTGTTGGGATGTTTTTCAGCTGCAGGGACTGGGACACTAGTCAGGATCGAGGGAAAGATGAACGGAGCAAAGTACAGAGAGATCCTTGATGAAAACCTGCTCCAGAGCGCTCAGGACCTCAGACTGGAGCGGTTCAACTTCCAACAGAACAACGACCTTAAGCACAGTGGCTTTGGGACAAGTCTCTGAATGTCCTTGAGTGGCCCAGCCAGAGCCCGGACTTGAACCCGATCAAACATCTCTGGAAAGACCTGAAAATAGCTGTGCAGCGACGCTCCCCATCCAACCTGACAGAGCTTGAGAGGATCTGCAGAGAAGAATGGGAGAACCTCCCCAAATATTTACATTTACATTAGTCATTTAGCAGACGCTCTTATCCAGAGCGACTTACAGTTAGTGAGTGCATACATTTTTCATACTGGCCCCCCGTGGGAATCGAACCCACAACCCTGGCATTGCAAGCGCCATGCTCTACCAACTGAGCTACAGGTGTGCCAAGCTTGTAGCGTCATACCCAAGAAGACTCGAGGCTGTAATCGCTGCCAAACGTGCTTCAACAAAGTACTGAGTAAAGGGTCTGAATACTTAAGTATATGTGATATAAGTTATTTTTATTTGTAATACATTTGGAGAAATTTCTAAAAACCTGTTTTTTCTTCGTCATTATGGGGTATTGTGTGTAGATTGATGACGGAAAACAACAATTTAATCAATTTTAGAATAAGGCTGTAATGTAACAAAATGTGGAAAAAGTCAAGGGGTCTGAATACATTCCGAATGCACTCTACCTTGTTTGTCGAATGATGGTCCCAATACAGGCTCTTGCTTAGGAACAACAGCATGGCCTGGGTTTTCCTCATCTATGTCAACAGTAGCTTTTTTTTCCTTTGAAAGAGTTGGAACAAAGTTAGATGCTCTCAAAGTCTGAGTAACATTTAACTGATATTTATATTATAGAACTAGAATGAAATAGAAACACCATTCTCACCTGTGACATCCCTTCAACTAATGTCCATGTTGACACCTCCGTATCTTTCACCTCTGTGCCAGGAACATCTGTGGCGAGAACATCTGTGGCGAGAACATCTGTGGAGAGAACATGGACTGTAATGTAACTAACAATAAGTACTCCAAAAACTCTCCATTGGCTTGTGATACTAAAAGAAGAACTGACCAGATAACTGTTTTCACAAGACACATTACCTTGGCTCCTTGAATGTTCATCCATTTTCTCTGATGACGAGGCAGTAGCTGTTAGGTCACTTTCGTCCATTTCCAGAACATGCTCAGAATCTTCCTGATCTTTTGCAACAGGTGTAGTAGTTTCCTTCTGCTGCAGAGCAGGTGTGGTCACCTCTGTGGCTTCTTGTGCAGCTGGAGTGACTAAGCTAGGAGATAGTATACTCTCAGGGTCCATGGAGAGCAGGGTCAGAGCTGCCTCTTTCATCTTTATGTCCGCTTCTTGGAAGGAGAGCTCTGGGCAGGCGTCTCGCTGCATGGTCCCAGTGATGTCACTTCCTTGGCCTAGTCTTGCATCTGCTGAGGTACAGATGTCCATCAAAGTCAGAAGAGCATCTGCCCCAGTTGTCAAAGGACGTGGTTCCACCTCCCTGAGTGGCATTTCACTGTCATCATCCTCCAGTTCAGGGGTGACGTCACTCAAAGCATCATAGGTAACAGAGGCAGAGGTGGTAATGGTGGCATCGGTGGCATCCCAGTCTGTGCTTGTGTCTTTGGATTGAGGGCCTTTCTTCAGAGGAGGTTCTGTAATATCTGGAACAGGTGAGGAGATTGAGGAGGTTGAGGACCTTGATGACTTATCTGATTTTTCATCTGCTTTACGTCCTTTTCTCTCATCCTGGGTCTCTTTCTTCTTCTCTGGGTTTTGAACCTTTTTCTCAACCATTTCCTTCCCACTCTTGCCTTCCGTTTTTTCTGGTGGGTTTTCCTCAGTGTCCTTCCTTTGCTCCTTCACGCTTCCCTCTCTTTTTCTTTCCTTTGAGGCGTCAGGTCTACTGCCGGATGTGCCACCTTTGTTTTTGACCTCCAAACCTTGAGCTTTCTTATCCTCCCTTGACTTGGATCTGGACTTTTCCATGACCTTTACCTTCATTCCAGGCTCTGTCTCCCTGGACTTTCTGGAATCTTTGTCAGTTTCAGAGCTGGACTTACTTGGTTTCTGGTTTTCCTGAGTAACATGTTCTGTTCTGGGTTTCTCCTTCTCACTGTCGGGCTTAGACTTGGGTTTTTCTACATGCTTGTCCTCTGTGTGGCTCTTTGACCTCTTGAGGACTTCTTTGGGGTGTTTATCCTTTTTCTTGATGGTTTCTGATCCAGGCTCCATGTCAGACCTTTCCTCAGAAGAGCCGGTGGAATCCGGGCGGAGTAACTGCCTGGGGTCACTTTTTACTGGAATCTTCTCTCCTTTAGTCTTTTCCCTCTCCTTATCTTTCTCCCTTTCCTTCTCATTTTCCCTGTTCTTTTCCTTCTCAACTTTGGCAGCTTCAACTGATAGAACCTTCCCCTTCTTGGTTGTGGCTTCCCTGCTAGCCCCCTCGTCAGAGGCACCTCCTTCTGACACAGACGCCCTACCTTCCCTGGCATTCACTGACACTTTCTTGTCACCTTTGACCTTGGACTTTCTCTCCCCTTTGTCATCAGAGGATACTTCAATGTGGGCCCCTTCATTCTGCTCAGGTTCATCTGTGAGGGATTCACCTCCTACTCTCTTCTCCAACTTTTGCTTAAGCTTGGTGCGCTCGTCCGACAGGCTACACTCTTTCTCTTTGCGCTCTTTAGGGTTTAACTCCTTGCGGGAAAGCCGGTCAAACTTTCCAGCAGGTCGCTGCTTGAGTGGCGACTCAGACCCCTGCTCCAAGTCCAGGATAAAGGAATGTGTCCGGCTTTTGTCTGTCAGCTTTCTAGGTTCTCCAGATTCCTCAGAAGTGCTAACACTCTTCCTCCTGTGCCTCTCTTCTGATGCTGCAGACTCAGAGACTTTTGTGATTGACTTGGGCTGCAAGCTCTTTGAGGAAATACCCTTTGCTTCCTGTTTGTGAGGTAGCAGAGCAATACATTAGCATACAATTCTAAAATAAGTTATTTATTTAATTCAATAAACAACATTTAATTCATTAAACCAATGGCCAAGGTGAGCATACAGTCACGTTTGGATTTTCATTCAACACTTACTTCCTTTTTGTTGAACTCTCCTGCTGCATCTCCCTTTCTCTTGCCTGTAACATCTCCCTCGTTCCTGAAAAATGTAAATGACTTTAGTGACATGGCCATGTATCCAGTAACTCACAAACTCAAGCATCCACAGGTCCACACAATTACAAACACACACACACCGTGAGTCCCACTTCCTCTTCCTACTGAGGGCCATCTTCTTCTCAAGAACCTTCTTTTCCTTGAGAGCCTCTTTGGCCCTGGGATCCTGAGCTTCCAGGCTGAGGGAAGAGGTCTGCCGCCTTCTCTCTGTACAGGGAGTTAACATCACAGAGTGAATGGACCATTACCGCACCCTCAGCATTTAAAAAAACATACAGCACCAGTCAAAAGTTTGGACACACCTACTCATTCAAGGGTTTTTCTTTATTTTTTTACTATTTTCTACATTGTAGAATAATAGTGAAGACATCAAAACTATGAAATAACATATGGAATTATGTAGTAACCAAAAAAGTGTTAAACAAATCAAAATATATTTTATATTTGAGATTCTTCAAAGTAGCCACCCTTTGCCTTGATGACAGCTTTGCACACTCTTGGCATTCTCTCAACCAGCTTCATGAGGTAGTCACCTGGAATGCATTTCAATTAACAGGTGTGCCTTCTTAAAAGTTAATTTGTGGAATTACTTTCCTTCTTAATGCGTTTGAGCCAATCAGTTGTGTTGTGACAAGGTAGGGGGGTATACAGAAGATAGCCCTATTTGGTAAAAGACCAAGTCCATATTATGGCAAGAACAGCTCAAATAAGCAAAGAGAAACGACAGTCCATCATTACTTTAAGACATGAAGGTCAGTCAATATGGAACATTTCAAGAACTTTGAAAGTTTCTTCAAGTGCAGTCGCAAAAACCATCAAGCGCTATGATGAAACTGGCCTTATGAGGACCGCAACAGGAATGGAAGACCCAGAGTTACCTCTGTTGCAGAGGATAAGTTCATTAGAGTTACCAGCCTCAGAAATTGCAGCCCAAATAAATGCTTCACAGAGTTCAAGTAACAGACACATCTCAACATCAACTATTCAGAGGAGACTGCGTGAATCAGGCCTTCATTGTCGAATTGCTGCAAAGAAACCACTACTAAAGAACACCAATAAGAAGAAAAGACCTGCTTGGGCCAAGAAACACAAGCAATGGACATTAGACCGGTGGAAATGTGTCCTTTGGTCTGGAGTCCAAATTTGAGATTTTTGGTTCCAAACGCTGTGTCTTTGTGAGACACGGTGTGGGTGAACAGATGATCTTTGTCTGTGTATTTCCCACCGTTAAACATGGAGAAGGTGTTATGGTGTGAGGGTGCTTTGCTGGTGTCACTGTCTGTGATTTATTTAGAATTCAAGGCACACTTAACCAGCATGGCTACCACAGCATTCTGCAGCGATATGCCATCCCATCTGGTTTGGGCTTAGTGGGACTATCATTTCTTTTTCATCAGGACAATGACCCAACACACCTCCAGGCTGTGTAAGGGCTATTTTACGAAGAAGGAGGGTGATAGAGTGCTGCATCAGATGACCTGGCCTCCACAATCCCTCGACCTCAACCAAATAGAAATGGTTTGGGATGAGTCGGACCGCAGAGTGAAGGAAAAGCAGCCAACAAGTGCTCAGCATATGTGGGAACTCCTTCAAGATTGTTGGAAAAGCATTCCAGGTGAAGCTGGTTGAGAGAATGCCAAGAGTGTGCAAAGCTGTCATCAATGCAAAGGGTGGCTATTTGAAGAATCTCAAATATAACATATATTCTGATTTGTTTAACACTTTTTTGGTTACTACATGATTCCATGTGTTATTTCATAGTTTTTCTACAATGTAGGAAATAGTAAAAATAAAGAAAAACCCTGGAATGAGTAGGTGTGTCCAAACTTTTGACTGGTACTGTATATATCTTGATTAATTAGCTTTGTTGTAAAATGAAAGGTAAAATACACAGCATTTCAAACAGTCAGCAATAATCTAATTATTCAGGGTTTGTGAAATTAAACCTAGGCTAAATATAAGCCTTCCACAACCATAAGACCCACTAATAATTTAATCATTATATCTAAATAGTTTAACCTGCTTTTTTTTGTTGCAATAATCACTGATCTGGCTTTCAAGTCTGTCTATGAAAATGCCTTTTTTGTTACAAATTTAACCAGAACAATGCATAATGCACATTCACTAATAATAACTAACTTCTTGTAGCAGGTATTATGGAAAATTAACACAGGTCTCAAACAATCTCTCAAGCACAAGCCCAAATGCTAGGGAGTAGCCAGCTAATCTTAATATTTCAAGTTTAGCCAGCATGGATCTACAGTATTTGCTAGCTAACAAGGTAGAACAGTTTAACTGTCATGAACACACCCTTCTGTCCGTCTCCAACTGTTTGAACAGCATGCTAGCCTGTCCACTTTGTTCAGATGTTGAAATCAAGTGGCCTACCTTAATTCTCAGAATGAGAATGAGTTGCCAATTCCTTATATAATTGTGTTTTATGCGTAATGCACATTTACAAAACACAGACTAGAAAGTTGGTATCAAAGTCTGTGGGAGGGGCTTGGTGTGTGGGGGAGGGGCTTGGTGTGTGTAAATGGGAAGGTGCACAGTCACAGCAGAAGGAGCGAAGGAGACGAGACCAAAAGACACCATGAGAACAAGCGGACATAAACGATCATAAAAACGAAAAATATAAATACATTTGATTCTTGCTATCGTTCAGGCATTTGAAATATCGTGAAAAAACCTACATTCGAATTAATCCAATTAATTGTTTTATATCGCCCAGCCCTAATGACATGTCATATACACATATGGTCAGTGACTGATCAAGGGAAGAGGGTTATACAACTGCATTAAAAATCACAGCAAATATCATGGGTTGGCTTGAGGGAGGGAATTCACGAGAGCTGCACTAAATGATAACATTGACACAGAAACCATTAGATCTCATAAGCTGCCCACACACATGCAGCTTCACATGGCACAGTCTAGTTTTCAGGTTCCACTTATTTCTCTCCTTAGGTTTTTATCCTCACTTCTCCCAGGAAACATGGTAGGAGAAGGCCACTGGGCTCTCCTCAGCTCTCCCTCCTCAGCTCTCCCTCCTCAGCTCTCCCTCCTCAGCTCTCTCTCCTCAGCTCTCTCTCTCTCCCCTCAGCTCTCTCTCCCCTCAGCTCTCTCTCTCCTCCGCTCTCTCTCTCCTCCGCTCTCTCTCTCCTCCGCTCTCTCTCTCCTCCGCTCTCTCTCCTCAGCTCTCTCTCCTCAGCTCTCTCTCCTCAGCTCTCTCTCCTCAGCGCCGCAGCAAAGCCACAACACAAACAGCAGCGGCAATATCGGGCCCCAGCTGCCGACATGTCTGCTCAGCAGCGTATTTATTTAAACCTGCCGCTAGCCCTGGCGGTCCGACGCAGGCCTCGCCGGGGGCCTCCCCGGCTTGTTTGAGAATCCATTCACACCTGAGCATTAAATTACTGACACTAATGTTACTAGTAATGCTTGGACCGGCTCCCATTTTTGGGGAACCCATAAACCTACAGGAGCCGGGAAATGTGGACGGGTTCGAGAAAAAAATTAAGATCTTAGCTGTGGGACCAATGTGATACAGGGGGATAAGCATGAACCTGTCTGTCCTCTGGTTTGTTTTCATATTCCTCACATATTTGTGCCTGAGAGATTTTTTGAGATCTGTGTGTAAGATATGATAAGTGATATCACAAGGTATTATTCTAATGTACTGTATGTGCAGGTATTTGCTGTATGTATGTCCATTGTCAGCGACTGAGATAGAGCATAGATAGAGCATAAGGGTATACAACATTGTACACATGAATCATTCATTTTAAAGCACACTACTCTATTCTCTTCCTCCCTAGGCTGACAGTAAAACAGAGGACACTGTCCCTCAGGGAGTTAGAGAGAGGTGGGGGAGGGACATTGTTTGACTGTTACCCTGGTTGCTAAGGAGTCTTTTGAACTTGAGAGGTGTGGAGGCATGAACACCTGTGTGGCCCCCCTCTCAAAACCGGTGGGATACCTTTCACCTTGTCTCACTCTGCAGCACTCACCGAGCGGACGAGAAGAAAATAAGAGGGTGCAGAGAAAGGAAAGTATCTAAGAGATGTCTCCTCGGCTGTCACTCGGGTCGGGGGTCAGAGGTCGGCATGGAGGGGGTATGTCAGGTGTTAAGTGGGGCAGACAGCCCTGTGGAGGGCTTGTTAAATGCCTACCTGGCGACCTGCTAACCTGCAGCCAGGTGGGAGCACAAAGCACACAGGGTTTACCCACCCATAGATGTTGTTATTTCTATATGACTGTTTTCGTTCTATTACAGTCGAAAATACTTTTCTTAGAGCGTGTGACTTTTCTTAGTGTGTGATTTTTCTTAGAGTGTGTGACTTTTTGTCTGTGTTTTTGAAAGAGAGAGAATAAGTGAGAGAGAGATAGAGGTGAAGAAACAATATAGAAAGAGGGAGCAAATAATATGATTCCACTGTAGCCTACTAATAAGAAGAAGAGAATTGCTTGGGCCAAGAAACACGAGCAATGGACATTAGACCGGTGGAAATGTGTCCTTTGGTCTGATGAGTCCAAATTTGAGATTTTTGGTTCCAACCGCTGTGTCTTTGTGAGACGCAGAGTAGATGAACGGATGATCTCCACATGTGTGGTTCCCACCGTGAAGCACGGAGGAGGAGGTGTGATGGTGCTTTGCTGGTGACACTGTAGGTGATTTATTTAGAATTCAAGGCCCACTTAACCAGCATGGCTACCACAGCATTCTGCAGTGATACGCCATCCCATCTGGTTTGCGCTTAGTGGGACTATCATTTGTTTTTCAACAGGACAATGACCCAACATACAGTGAGGGAAAAAAGTATTTGATCCCATGCTGATTTTGTACGTTTGCCCACTGACAAAGAAATGATCAGTCTATAATTTTAATGGTAGGTTTATTTGAACAGTGAGAGACAGAATTACAACAAAAAAATCCAGAAAAACGCATGTAAAAAATGTTATAAATTGATTTGCATTTTAATGAGGGAAATAAGTATTTGACCCCCTCTCAATCAGAAAGATTTCTGGCTCCCAGGTGTCTTTTATAGAGGTAACGAGCTGAGATTTGGAGCACACTCTTAAAGGGAGTGCTCCTAATCTCAGCTTGTTACCTCTATAAAAGACACCTGTCCACAGAAGCAATCAATCAATCAGATTCCAAACTCTCCACCATGGCCAAGACCAAAAAGCTCTCCAAGGATGTCAGGGACAAGATTGTAGACCTAAACAAGGCTGGAATGGGCTACCAGACCATCGCCAAGCAGCTTGGTGAGAAGGTGACAAAAGTTGGTGCGATTATTCGCAAATGGAAGAAACACAAAAGAACTGTCAATCTCCCTCGGCCTGGGGCTCCATGCAAGATCTCACCTCGTGGAGTTGCAATGATCATGAGAACGGTGAGGAATCAGCCCAGAACTACACAGGAGGATCTTGTCCATGATCTCAAGGCAGCTGGGACCATAGTCACCAAGAAAACAATTGGTAACACACTACGCCGTGAAGGACTGAAATCCTGCAGCGCCCGCAAGGTGCCCCTGCTCAAGAAAGCACATATACATGCCCGTCTGAAGTTTGCCAATGAACATCTGAATGATTCAGAGGAGAACTGGGTGAAAGTGTTGTGGTCAGATGAGACCAAAATCGAGCTCTTTGGCATCAACTCAACTCGCCGTGTTTGGAGGAGGAGGAATGCTGCCTATGACCCCAAGAACACCATCCCCACCGTCAAACATGGAGGTGGAAACATTATGCTTTGGGGGTGTTTTTCTGCTAAGGGGCCAGGACAACTTCACCGCATCAAAGGGACGATGGACAGGACCATGGACTGTCAAATCTTGGGTGAGAACCTCCTTCCCTCAGCCAGGGCATTGAAAATGGGTCGTGGATGGGTATTCCAGCATGACAATGACCCAAAACACACGGCCAAGGCAACAAAGGAGTGGCTCAAGAAGAAGCACATTAAGGTCCTGGAGTGGCCTAGCCAGTCTCCAGACCTTAATCCCATAGAAAATCTGAAGCTGAAGGTTCGAGTTGCCAAACGTCAGCCTCGAAACCTTAATGACTTGGAGAAGATCTGCAAAGAGTAGTGGGACAAAATCCCTCCTGAGATGTGTGCAAACCTGGTGGCCAACTATAAGAAACGTCTGACCTCTGTGATTGCCAACAAGGGTTTTGCCACCAAGTACTAAGTCATGTTTTGCAGAGGGGTCAAATACTTATTTCCCTCATTAAAATGCTAATCAATTTATAACATTTTTGACATGCGTTTTTTAAAATTCTGTCTCTCACTGTTCAAATAAACCTACCATTAAAATTATAGACTGATCATTTCTTTGTCAGTGGGCAAACGTACAAAATCAGCAGGGGATCAAATACTTTTTTCCCCTCACTGTACCTCCAGGCTGTGTAAGGGCTATTTGACCAAGAAGGAGAGTGATGGAGTGCTACATCAGATGTCCTGGCCTCCACATTCACCCAACCTCAACCCAATTGAGATGTTTGGGATGAGTTGGACCGCAGTGAAGGAAAAGCAGACAACAAGTGCTCAACATATGTGGGAACTCCTTCAAGACTGTTGGAAAAGCATTCCAGGTGAAGCTGGTTGAGAGAATGCCAAGAGTGTGCAAAGCTGTCATATATTTTGATTTGTTTAACACTTTTTTGGTTACTACATGATTCCACATGTGTTATTTCATAGTTTTGATGTCTTCACTATTATTCTACAATTTAGAAAATAGTACAAATAAAGAAAAACCCTTGAATGAGTAGGTGTGTCCAAACTTTTGACTGGTACTGTAAGTCAAATGAATCAGGTATAAAAAGGTTGACACACTAATTAGTCTGCCAGGGAAAAGCACATTGTGGAATATATTGATGTTACAAGTACCCTGGTCTTCTAGTTGAGCTGACTTCTGTCTACGCTTCTCCTCCATGCGTTCCCTGTTCTGCTGTCTCTTGAAAAGCCTCTCCTCCTTGTCCTTGGCCTGAGAGAATAGAGGTAAGGAGGGAGTTTGAACAAGTTTGATTAAACCCAGCCACAAAAACACTTTGTCAACAACTTTTGTATTTTCAGTATGCAGGCATTTATTTTCCATAAATATCAGCCTGATCCTGTCACTTACCGCTGACCGCCGACGCTGCTCCACGGTGACCTCATCATCAGAGTCGCTATAGTAACGGGAGTAGAGGAAGGGCTTGTGGACGTAGGCCTGTCGACGAGGCTTGCGCTCTGTGCTCTCCTCATTGTCTTCGTCTCTATTGGTCTTCTTCTTCTCAGACTTTTCATCTTGAGATCACACAGAATAAAAACGAATTACTGACGAGGAAATATTGGCTTCAATATTGTCCTCTAATAGCTTCGGTTTTCACTTGATATTTGAAATTGTTTTCAATTATTTGTATCTCTAAATAAATGCTTCTTACTGAGAAATAATACATGAACACAAACAGACCTTCAGATGAGACCTCGCCGTCCTCCGTAGAATCTGACGGTGGCTGCTCATCATCGCTGTCCTCCTCGAATGACGACAGGTCACTGGTGTGGACAGAGCTCACAGTGATGTCACTGAGGCCATCAAGGTCAGAGTCCTCCAGAGAATATTCTGATGAGGAAAAACACGCAAAATAAATTGGTAAACGGTACCTAAAACCCTGAGGCTTTAATGACTAAAAACCTGAGGCTTTAATGACTAAAACCCTGAGGCTTTAATGACTAAAACCCTGAGGCTTTAATGACTAAAACCCTGAGGCTTTAATAACTAAAACCCTGAGGCTTTAATGAATAAAACCATGAGGCTTTAATGAATAAAACCATGAGGCTTTAATAACTAAAACCCTGAGGCTTTCAATCCCTACTTAGTGATTCGACATTGTCATAGTGTAGTGATGATTTTCATCAAATTCATAAACCTAAACATTCAAGACAAGCCTTAGATCTCACCTTCTTTTAACCTCTCTCTGGCCTTCTGATTGATATGTTGTTTCTCATTGGGGGACTGAAGTGGATCAACATCCTTGTTCTGCACCTCCTCTTTGAGCTTTCCTATGGTCTTCCCCTCCTTTCTCTCTTCTGCCTCCTCTTGAGTCCCAATCTCTTCCTCATCACCCTTCATCCCCTCTCTCTCAGAGTCCATCTGCTCCTGTACATCCTCTGTTTTGTTCTCCATAGCCTGGACCTCTGACACAAGCTTTGATTCCTCATCTTTCTCCGGCGTCTTCCTGTCCTGGTCCTCTTCTCCCTCCTCCACCAGACTCATGTCCTGCTCTCCCCCTTCAGCCTCCTGCATCGACTCCTCTGGGTCTTGGTCCCTCTCAGAGCCCCCCTTGAGGACCTTCTCTCCACTGGAGCTGGCCCGGGAGCTGGCCTCCTGGTTCAGGGTGGTGATGGTATCCAGGATGGACATGGCATCTCTGGCCATTGAAGTAGCAGGGGCAGATGAAGGAGCTGGGAATCCAACATTTCCATTGAGTCATACAGACGAATGTTAAGTCAGACAATAATGCAAAAGCACACCATTATCAGTCACAATCCCATTTACGAACAAACACATGAATGGGGGAAGTCAAAGAAGGCAGTAGAATATATAGTGCTCTGCAAATTTAAAGACATTCTTCCTGGAATTGGACAAGACAATAATAGACCGATTTTTTTTCCTCCTAAGGACCTGCTAGAAGCATCCAACTGTATTTTACCTTGCACTGGCAGGTCAAAGTCTTGTTTCTCCTCCACAGGAGCAGGCGGGACAGGGGCTTCATCCATATAGCTGCCGGGGGACATGAATTCACGGACCACCCTCTCCACCTGGGGCCTGAAGGTGTGATGGATTTTGGGATCCACCACCTGAGCAACTATCCTGTCAACTCCCTGCTCCAGCATCCCAGACCTGCCACGAGATCAGAAGAGGATTCGGTTCATATACTCAAAAGCGGATGCACTGTCTCTTTTGATGTTCTAACATGACATATGATTTAAAAAGTGCTAGTAAGTGACTGACTAAAGAGAGATAAAGGGTTGCACATTCACAGCCCCTGTGAAAATAAGCAACCTGGCCTCAGACCGTTTCGTATTATTTTTTATGTAAATCCAAGACACTATAATAATATAATAAATAATTGGTCATTTAGCAGACGCTCTTATCCAGAGCGACTTACAGGAGCAATTAGGGTTAAGTGCCTTGCTCAAGGGCACATCGACAGATTTTTCACCTAGTCGGCTCGGGGATTAGAACCAGCGACCTTTCGGTTACTGGCACAACGCTCTTAACCACTAAGCTACCTGCCGCCCAATATGATATGTTACATTTCGTATGGTATGTATTCATTTGTGGATGTCCATCACCCATTTCGTATGATATGTTACGAATTACAATTTTGTTTATATGTTTATACAAATTTTCTAAATGTATGATATGTTACGAATTCTAACCTAACGGTAGCTAGCTCGCTAACGTTAGCTAGGTTAGGGTTAAGGTCAGAGATAAGTTTAGGAGTTAGCTAAAATGGTTATAATAATAATAATAATAATAATATGCCATTTAGCAGACGCTTTTATCCAAAGTGACTTAGTCATGTGCGCATACATTTTTACATATGGTTATTATGGTTAGGGTTAGCTAAAAGGGTTGAGGTTAGGGGAAGTGTTAGTTAACATGCTAAGTAGTTGCAAAGTACTAAAAAGTAGTAAGTTGAAAGTTGAAAAGCTGCTAATTAGCTAAAATGCTAAAGTTGCCCGTGATGAGATTCAAACTCTCAATCTTTGGGTTGCTAGATGTAAGCGTTATATGCCCACCAATCCACCCTACTTTCGTTTTTGCCTTAAGTAAACATGTCTTATGTAACCATACCAAACGTAACATATCATATCCTAAATTGAGTTTCTCGTATTTCGTTCGGAATAATACGAAATCCTCTGAGACCAGGTTGAAATAAGATGAAAGGTACATTTTTTCTAAGTACACATGCATAACCAAAACTTGTACTTTCTGTATAGGGCCATATGTGAACTGTCACGAATTACTTACTGAAGCACCAATTGTCGGATGTTGTTTCTCAACTGATTCTTGTTCAAGTGAGGACTCCATGTGTGGTTAGAGAGGTGATTGGACACAAAGTTGTCCACTCGTTGTCTTAAATTCAGGTATGCAGGCTAAAAATAGTGAATAACGTTAGCTAGTTAACAAACATTTAATCACAGCCATGTTTGCAATTTATTGGTTATGCGTGCACAAAATCCTGGCTGCACAACAAATTGTGGTAGGTCTGATCCAGAGCGCAACGTCTCGCGACCTGGAACAGAGGTACGATTCTGGTAGCAACTCGCGAAGGCAAAAGCTTTCGGACAATATTACTAATGCTTAGCTACTGTATCATGGCTAATTTTAGTTTACTTGCTGGCTAGCTACTTGTTCCTGTTTCATTCACCATTCATAACGGTCGTTACCTTTGTATCCACGTCTGCCAAGCAGTCCCTTCTAAACTGATCGAAAAGACCTTGCGTTTTCAAATGATTGACGATCATAGAGACCAACTGCGGGTCTCCAGGGGGTAAACCTGCCATCTGTTACTATACACTTTTGTTTTTAAAATCCAAAATAAAATAAATGTAATTAAACCACCACAAAGTCGCTTGCTAACTCCTTAGATTCTCCGTATTTTGATTTAGAACTAACGCATTTGACTCGGAAGTTGAACGATATGAAACCGGAAGAAAAATAACTAAATTACTTTTGCGACTTATAATTGTCGCCCTCTGTCGGTTGCGGCTAGATATAATACCAGAGGAAGAGGCGAAGCGAGATTTTACTCCGCCCAAAATCTGTTCACGAAAATAAAGCAGGAAGTGAGGAATTTTTGTATGGAGGTCAATGAGAGTGTCGAATCCGTTCAACAAAAAATGCAATTGCTAATTTGCTACATATTTGATAAAATAGAAGTTTTGTAATGGTTATGTTGTTATGAATGCACTGATATAAGTGGACGCACGTGGCATTTAGGCAACTTTGAAAAAAAACTACATTATAGTTGTGCCTGTTGTTCACCTTATCTGTACTCTCATTGTTCTTCTTCGATGAGGTACAACGCTGTGTACTACTCCCTTCACAGAACAGCGCAAACTTGCTCTTACCAGAATAGAAAGAGGAGTGGGAGACCCCGGTGCACAACTGAGCAAGAGGACAAATACATTAGTGTCTAGTTTGAGAAACAGACGACTCACAGGTCCTCAACTGGCAGCTTCATTAAATAGTACCTGCAAAACACCAGTCTCAATGTCAACAGTGAAGAGGCAACTCTGAGTTGCTAAGAAAAAGCCATATCTCAGACCTGGCCAATAAAAAGAAAAGATTAAGATGGGCAAAAGAACACAGACACTGGACTTTTTCTTTGCAACTCTGCCTAGAAGGTCAGCATCCCGGAGTCGCCTCTTCACTGTTGACGTTGAGACTGGAGTCTATAGTCAATAGGCACTAAAGATAGTTTAAGCGTCTATGATTGGGTTAGTCACATGTCTGGTATTTAGTCTGTCTTGATGACAGTGGTGTGTATTCATGGATGCCAATAGAGGTCAGGCTTCCCAAAATATTTGACCAATGAACAAATACAAATTCTAAAATAATTCCTCTTTCGTCTCTCTGGGTTTTCATAATTCTCAAAAATTCGCAAGTGGCTGAATCTCACCAGAGAAATCATCTGAAAGAGGGAAACAGTGTCCCTCTGTCTCAGTATGTGTAGCCCATGTATCCGATGCTGTCTGGACCAAAAGAGTATGACGTTGCGGCCGAAGCATTTGATTGAGTGATGCCAGCAAGCATTTGGCCTCTGTTGATAAAACAAGTATAAAATAATTAGCCAATCAGCATTGAGGTGACCTCCACTGTGGGTTATCCTGGTGCAGCAAAATGCCCCCCAAGGGAGGCCAGTTTGGATTTGGCTTCACACCAATCAAATCACATCCTAAGCTAAATGTAATTTTAGTTTCTGGTCTGCTTGTGTTGATGTCCTGCAGTACCTAGCTTGCTAAATCGGCATTTTCCTAAGCCATGGATGGAGATGGGGATTTGGTATTGTGGTTTTGACTTAATTCTCTGTACAGGCCAATGATTATGACGGCGATTCTGATCTAACCATACATTAATATGATTTGCCACTGGCCTGAGACGATTGAAGTTCAATATGTAGCCTAGATGTAGCCTAGCCCTTTTAGGCTCACATTAACTAGCTAGCTAACTTAGCTGGTTCATTGTTGCCCATGCAAGGAAGTTAGGCTAGCAAGCATTTTAGCTAGGTAGCCTATGACAACAAAACCCCAAAACGTACTGTATGACAGAGCCATAGACCGTTTTGCCAACATTAAAGAGAGGAGGATGGCATTGGCGTTCAACTAGTCTACATGTAGAGTGAGTCCAATTTGTTTATTTACTTGCGGGCGCACGCACACACACACAGACAGACAGGAATCAGTACTATCGAAAGCCACATAATATTTAGCAACATTGATTGGACGATTGTTTTTATCTTTAAATATGTTTTCAGTTTACTACACTAAGCATATATAGCCTTGTTGATTTGATGATGATGAAATGTTTAAGTTGAAATGGTGCTGGAATAGCAGAGGCAGTGCTCCTGTTGTCTTTGTGCTGACTTGCGGTAACTCTGTGATTCTAAATCAGTAGTTGTTTAGTAAACTGTCGAAAACATTAACTTGCTTGACCATGTTGCAGGTCATATAACTGTTTGTTGCATGCAATATTTGCTTTGTGGCTCCCACCAGACAGATGTTGCTCTCCGGTTTTGTGATTAAACAAACATATGTGTAGTTGAATTTATTCTTCCACTGTGTGACTTGTCTTTTTGTTGTCACATCCTTATTGTATATCACTTAACAGTCAGTATCTGGATAACATGTGTGAAATGCTTGATAATGTATGTGATATCAACAGAGAGGTATATTTTCTGGGTGATTTAAATATTGACTGGCTTTCATCAAGCTGCCCAGTCAAGAAAAAGCTTAAAACTGTAACCAGTGCCTGCAACCTGGTTCAGTTTATCAGTCAACCTACCAGGGTAGTTACAAACAGCACAGGAATGAAATCATCAACATGTATTGATCACATCTTCACTAATGCTGCATAAATGTGCTTGAAAGCAATATTGTGATCCATCGTATGTAGTGATCACAATATAGTAGCCATATCTAGGAAAACCAAAGTTCCAAAGGCTGGGCCTAATGTAGTGTATACGAGGTCATACAATACGTTTTGTAGTGATTCCTATGTTGTTGATGTAAATAATATTTGTTGGTCCGTGGTGTGTAATGAGGATCAAACAGACGTTGCCCTTGACACATTTCTGAAATTGCTTATCCCAGTTACTAATAAGCATGCACCCATTAAGAAAATGACTGTAATAATGATTAAATCCCTATGGATTGATGAGGAATTGAAAAATTGTATGGTTGAGAGGGATGAGGAAAAAGGGATGGCAAATAAGTCTGGCTGTACAACCGATTGGCAAACGTACTGCAAATTGAGAAATCATGTGACTAAACTGAATAAAAAGAAGAAGAAACTACACTATGAAACAAAGATAAATGACATAAAGAATGATAGTAAAAAGCTTTGGAGCACCTTCAATTAAATATTGGGGAAAAAGGCAAACTCAGCTCATTCATTGAATCAGATGGCTCATTCATTACATATCCGACTGATATTGCCAAATACTTTAATGATTTTTTTCATTGGCAAGATTAGCAAACTTAGCCATGACATGCCAGCAGCAAATGTTGACACTACACATCCAAGTATATCTGACCAAATTATGAAAGACAAGAATTGTAATTTTGAATTTCGTAAAGTGAGTGTGGAGGAGGTGAAAAAAGTATTGTTGTCTATCAACAATGACAAGCCACCGGGGTCTGACAACTTGGATGGAAAATTACTGAGGATAATAGCGGACAATATTAACACTCCTATTTGCCATATCTTCAATTTAAGCCTACTAGAAAGTGTGTGCCCTCATTCCGCTACGTAAGAATAGTAAAGCCCCCAATCAGCATGTTACCAACCTTAGTAAAGTTTTGGAAAAAATTGTGTTTGACCAGATACAATGCTATTTTACAGTAAACAAATTGACAACAGACTTTCAGCACGCTTATACGTAGGGAAAGACATTCAACAAGCACAGCACTTACACAAATGACTGATGATTGGCTGAGAGAAATTTATGATAAAAAGATTGTGGGGGCTGTTTTGTTAGACTTCAGTGCAGCTTTTGACATTATCAATCATAGTCTGCTGCTGGTAAAACTTGTGTTATGCCTTTACACACCCTGCTATATTGTGGATAAAGAGTTACCTGTCTAACAGAACACAGAGGGTGTTCTTTAATGGAAGCCTCTCCAACATAATCCAGGAAGAGTCAGGAATTCCCCAGGGCAGCTGTATAGGCCCCTTACTTTTTTTAATCTTTACTAACGACATGCCACTGGTTTTAAGTAAAGCCAGCGTGTCTATGTATGCGGATGACTCAACACTATACTTCAGCTACTACAGCAACTGAAATGACTGCAACGCTTAACAAAGCTGCAGTTAGTTTGAGAATGGGTGGCAAGGAATAAGTTAGTCCTAAATATTTCAAAAACTAAAAGCATTGTATTTGTGACAAATCATTCACTAAACCCTAAACCTCAGCTAAATCTTGTAATCAATCATGTGGAAATTGAGCAAGTTGAGGTGACTAAACTGCTTGGAGTAACCCTGGATTGTAAACTGTCATGGTCAAAACATATTGATACAACAGTAGCTAAGATGGGGAGAAGTCTGTCCATAATAAAGCGCTGCTCTACCTTCTTAACAACAATATCAACAAGGCAGATCCTACAGGCTCTAGTTTTGTCACACTTGGACTACTGTTCAGTCGTGTGGTCAGGTGCCACAAAGAGGGACTTAGGAAAATTGCAATTGGCTCAGAACAGGACAGCACGGCTGGTCCTTGGATGTACACAGAGAGCAAACATTAATAATATGCATGTCAATCTCTCCTGGCTCAAAGTAGAGGAGAGATTGACTTCATCACTACTTGTATTTGTGAGAGGTATTGACATGTTGAAAGCACCGAGCTGTCTGTTTAAACGACTAGCACACAGCTCAGACACCCATGCATACCCCACAAGACATGCCACCAGAGGTCTCTTCACAGTCCCCAGGTCCAGAACAGACTGTTGGAGGCACACAGTACTACATAGAGCCATGACTACATGGAACTCAATTCCACATCAGGTAACTGATGCAAGCAGTAGAATCAGATTTAAAAACAGATAAAAATACACCTTATGAAACAGCGGGGACTATGAAGCAACACAAACATAGGCACAGACATGCATACACACACATGATAACATACGCACTATACACACACGTACACATGGATTTTGTGTTGTAGATATGTGGTAGTGGAGTATGGGCCTGAGGGGGCACACTTAGTGTGTTGTGAAATTTGTAATGAATGTATTGTAATGTTTTTAAAATGGTATAACTGCCTTAAGTTTGCCGGACCCCAGGAAGAGTAGCAGCTGCCTTGGCAGCAGCTAATGTGGATCGATAATAAATACGCTGGTGTATGAACGAATGGGTTATAGAGCAAACAACGCAAGTATCACAACATAGGTTGTAATATGGATTTTCCACTGGCTTGACTTGGCTTCCTCAGGGATTTTACCCACTCACGGCTACTGCTTGGTCCAGTGTAGCTCAGTTGGTAGAGTGTGGCGTTTGCAACACCAGGGTTGTGGGTTCGATTCCCATGGGGGGCCAGTATGAAAAATGTATGCACTCACTAACTGTAAGTAGCTCTGGATAAGAGCGTCTGCTAAATGACTAAAATGTAATGCTGAAATCGAAAAAACCTATGCCATGAATAAGTATGATAATTGTATATTTGATGAGTTGTTTATTGCTAAGTATTTCCATTCCATCTTAAATGAATGTAAGTTTACGAAACAGTGAGACAGACTGCATTGAATCTTTTGAGACATGTCTGACTCACGATATTGAAGTGTTGTTACATCATACTGACAAATGTCAGTGTAGTAATGCATAGTAATGCTGTTACCTGAATAAATGCATAATTAGAGTGGGTTACCAGTGTGTGCTACTGCTGCTGCCCTAGTTACAGTATCTACAGTTGAAGTCGGAAGTTTACATACACTTAGGTTGGAGTCATTAAAACTTGTTTTTCAACCACTCCACAAATGTCTTGTTAACAAACTATAGTTTTGGCAAGTCGGTTAGGACATCTACTTTGGGCATAACACAAGTAATTTTTCCAACAATTGTTTACAGACAGATTATTTCACTTATAATTCACAGTTGACTGCCTTTAAATAGCTTGGAAAATTCCAGAAAATTATGTCATAGCTTCTGATAGGCTAATTGACATCATTTGAGTCAATTGGAGGTGTACCTGTGGATGTATTTCAAGAAATACCTTCAAACTCAGTGGCTCTTTGCTTGACATCATGGGAAAATCAAAAGAAATCAGCCAAGACCTCAGAAAAAAATTGTAGACCTCCACAAGTCTGGTTCATCCTTGGGAGCATTTTCCATACGCCTGAAGGTACCACGTTCATCTGTTCAAACAATAGTACGCAAGTATAAACACCATGGGACCACGCAGCCGTCATACTGCTCAGGGAGGAGACGCGTTCTGTCTCCTAGAGATTAACGTACTTTGGTGTGAAAAGTGCAAATCAATCCCAGAGCAACAGCAAAGGACCTTGTGAAGGTGGTCCTCTGTAGCTCAGCTGGTAGAGCACACGCTTGTAACGCCAAGGTAGTGGGTTCGATCCCCGGGACCACCCATACACAAAAAATTTATGCACGCATGACTGTAAGTCGCTTTGGATAAAAGCGTCTGCTAAATGGCATATTATATTATTATTATTATATTATTATACTATTAAGGTGCTGGAGGAAACAGGTACAAAAGTATCTACAGTGAGGGAAAAAAGTATTTGATCCCCTGCTGATTTTGTACGTATGCCCACTGACAAAGAAATGATCAGTCTATAATTTTAATGGTAGGTTTATTTGAACAATGAGAGACAGAATAACAACAAAAAAATCCAGAAAAAACGCATGTCAAAAATGTTATAAATTGAATTGCATTTTAATGAGGGAAATAAGTATTTGACCCCTCTCAATCAGAAATAATTTCTGGCTCCCAGGTGTCTTTTATAGAGGTAACGAGCTGAGATTAGGAGCACACTCTTAAAGGGAGTGCTCCTAATCTCAGCTTGTTACCTGTATAAAAGACACCTGTCCACAGAAGCAATCAATCAATCAGATTCCAAACTCTCCACCATGGCCAAGACCAAAGAGCTCTCCAAGGATGTCAGGGACAAGATTGTAGACCTACACAAGGCTGGAATGGGCTACAAGACCATAGCCAAGCAGCTTGGTGAGAAGGTGACAACAGTTGGTGCGATTATTCGCAAATGGAAGAAACACAAAAGACCTGTCAATCTCCCTCGGCCTGGGGCTCCATGCAAGATCTCACCTCGTGGAGTTGCAATGATCATGAGAACGGTGAGGAATCAGCCCAGAACTACACTGGAGGATCTTGTCAATGATCTCAAGGCAGCTGGGACCATGGTCACCAAGAAAACAATTGGTAACACACTACGCCGTGAAGGACTGAAATCCTGCAGCGCCCGCAAGGTCCCCCTGTTCAAATAAACCTACCATTAAAATTATAGACTGATCATGTCTTTGTCAGTGGGCAAACGTACAAAATCAGCAGGGGATCAAATGCTTTTTTTCCTCACTGTAGATCCACAGTAAAACAAGTCCTATATCGACATAACCTGAAAGGCCGCTCAGCAAGGAAGAAGCCACTGCTCCAAAACCGCCATAAAAAAGACAGACTACGGTTTGCAACTGCACATGGGGACAAAGATCGTACTTTTTGGAGAAATGTCCTCTGGTGTGATGAAACAAAAATAGAACTGTTTGGCCATAACGACCATCGTTATGTTTGGAGGAAAAAGGGGAACGCTTGCAAGCCGAAGAACACCATCCCAATCGTGAAGCACGGGGGTGGCAGCATCATGCTGTGGGGGTGCTTTGCTGCAGGAGGGACTGGTGCACTTCACAAAATAGATGGCATCATGAGGAAGGAAAATGATGTGGATATATTGAAGCAACATCTCAAGACATCAGTCAGGAAGTTAAAGCTTGGTCGCAAATGAGTCTTCCAAATGGACAATGACACCAAGCATATTTCCAAAGTTGTGGCAAAATGGCTTAAGGACAACAAAGTCAAGGTATTGGATTGGCCATCACAAAGCCCTGACCTCAATCCTATAGAAAATGTGTGGGCAGAACTGAAAAGGCGTGTGCGAGCAAGGAGGCCTACAAACCTGACTCAGTTACACCAGCTCTGTCAGGAGGTATGGGCTGAGGGAAGGAGGTTCTCACCCAAGATTTATACAGGTAATGAGTTCAAACAGGTGCAGTTAATATAGGTAATGAGTGGAGAACTGGAGTGCTTCTTAAAGAAAAACTAACAGGTCTGTGAGAGCCGGAATTCTTACTGGTTGGTAGGTGATCAAATACTCATGTCATGCAATAAAATGCAAATTAATTACTTAAAAATCATACAATGTGATTTTCTGGATTTTTTGATTTTTTAGATTCCGTCTCTCACAGTTGAAGTGTACCTATGATAAAAATTACAGACCTCTACATGCTTTGTAAGTAGAAAAACCTGCAAAATCGGCAGTGTATCAAATACTTGTTCTCCCCACTGTATATATATATATATATATATATATATATATATATATATATATATACACTGCTCAAAAAAATAAAGGGAACACTTAAACAACACATCATAGATCTGAATGAATGAAATAATCTTATTAAATACTTTTTTCTTTACATAGTTGAATGTGCTGACAACAAAATCACACAAAAAGTATCAATAGAAATCAAATGTATCAACCCATGGAGGTCTGGATTTGGAGTCACCCTCAAAATTAAAGTGGAAAACCACACTACAGGCTGATCCAACTTTGATGTAATGTCCTTAAAACAAGTCAAAATGAGGCTCAGTAGTGTGTGTGGCCTCCACGTGCCTGTATGACCTCCCTACAACGCCTGGGCATGCTCCTGATGAGGTGGCAGATGGTCTCCTGAGGGATCTCCTCCCAGACCTGGACTAAAGCATCCGCCAACTCCTGGACAGTCTGTGGTGCAACGTGGCGTTGGTGGATGGAGCGAGACATGATGTCCCAGATGTGCTCAATTGGATTCAGGTCTGGGGAACGGGCGGGCCAGTCCATAGCATCAATGCCTTCCTCTTGCAGGAACTGCTGACACACTCCAGCCACATGAGGTCTAGCATTGTCTTGCATTAGGAGGAACCCAGGGCCAACTGCACCAGCATATGGTCTCACAAGGGGTCTGAGGATCTCATCTCGGTACCTAATGGCAGTCAGGCTAACTCTGGCGAGCACATGGAGGGCTGTGCGGCCCCCCAAAGAAATGCCACCCCACACCATGACTGACCCACCGCCAAACCGGTCATGCTGGAGGATGTTGCAGGCAGCAGAACGTTCTTCATGGCGTCTCCAGACTCTGTCACGTCTGTCACATGTGCTCAGTGTGAACCTGCTTTCATCTGCGAAGAGCACAGGGCACCAGTGGCGAATTTGCCAATCTTGGTGTTCTCTGGCAAATGCCAAACGTCCTGCACGGTGTTGGGCTGTAAGCACAACCCCCACCTGTGGACGTCGGCCCTCATACCACCCTCATGGAGTCTGTTTCTGACCATTTGAGCAGACACATGCACATTTGTGGCCTGCTGGAGGTCATTTTGCAGGGCTCTGGCAGTGCTCCTCCTGCTCCTTCTTGCACAAAGGCGGAGGTAGCGGTCCTGCTGCTGGGTAGTTGCCCTTCTACGGCCTCCTACACGTCTCCTGATGTACTGGCCTGTCTCCTGGTAGCGCCTCCATGCTCTGGACACTACGCTGACAGACACAGCAAACCTTCTTGCCACAGCTCGCATTGATGTGCCATCCTGGATGAGCTGCACTACCTGAGCCACTTGTGTGGGTTGTAGACTCCGTCTCATGCTACCACTAGAGTGAAAGCACCGCCAGCATTCAAAAGTGACCAAAACATCAGCCAGGAAGCATAGGAACTGAGAAGTGGTCTGTGGTCACCACCTGCAGAACCACTTCTTTATTGGTGGTGTCTTGCTAATTGCCTATAATTTCCACCTGTTGTCTATTCCATTTGCACAACAGCATGTGAAATTTATTGTCAATCAGTGTTGCTTCCTAAGTGGACAGTTTGATTTCACAGAAGTGTGATTGCCTTGGAGTTACATTGTGTTGTTTAAGTGTTCCCTTAATTTTTTTTAGCAGTGTATATAGTGAGGGAAAAAAGTATTTGATCCCCTGCTGATTTTGTACATTTGCCCACTGACAAAGACATGATCAGTCTATAATTTTAATGGGAGGTTTATTTTAACAGTGAGAGACAAAATAACAACAAAAACATCCAGAAAAAACGCATGTCAAAAATGTTCTAAATTAATTTGCATTTTAATGAGGGAAATAAGTATTTGACCCCTCTGCAAAACATGACTTAGTACTTGGTGGCAAAACCCTTGTTGGCAATCACAGAGGTCAGACGTTTCTTGTAGTTGGCCACCAGGTTTGCACACATCTCAGGAAGGATTTTGTCCCACTCCTCTTTGCAGATCTTCTCCAAGTCATTAAGGTTTCAAGGCTGACGTTTGGCAACTCGAACATTCAGCTCCCTCCACAGATTTTCTATGGGATTAAGGTCTGGAGACTGGCTAGGCCACTCCAGGACCTTAATGTGCTTCTTCTTGAGCCACTCCTTTGTTGCCTTGGCCGTGTGTTTTGGGTCATTGTCATGCTGGAATACCCATCTACGACCCATTTTCAATGCCCTGGCTGAGGGAAGGAGGTTCTCACCCAAGATTTGACAGTCCATGGTCCTGTCCATCGTCCCTTTGATGCGGTGAAGTTGTCCTGTCCCCTTAGCAGAAAAACACCCCCAAAGCATAATGTTTCCACCTCCATGTTTGATGGTGGGGATGGTGTTCTTGGGGTCATAGGCAGCATTCCTCCTCCTCCATACACGGCGAGTTGAGTTGATGCCAAAGAGCTCGATTCTGGTCTCATTTGACCACAATCATTCAGATGTTCATTGGCAAACTTCAGACGGGCCTGTATATGTGCTTTCTTGAGCAGGAGGACCTTGCGGGTGCTGCAGGATTTCAGTCCTTCACGGCGTAATGTGTTACCAATTGTTTGCTTGGTGACTATGGTCCCAGCTGCCTTGAGATCATTGACAAGATCCTCCCATGTAGTTCTGGCCTGATTCCTCACCGTTCTCATGATCATTGCAACTCCACGAGGTGAGATCTTGCATGGAGCCCCAGGCCGAGGGAGATTGACAGTTCTTTTGTGTTTCTTCCATTTGCGAATAATCGCACCAACTGTTGTCACCTTCTCACCAAGCTGCTTGGCGATGGTCTTGTAGCCCATTCCAGCCTTGTGTAGGTCTACAATCTTGTCCCTGACATCCTTGGAGAGCTCTTTGGTCTTGGCCATGGTGGAGAGTTTGGAATCTGATTGATTGATTACTTCTGTGGACAGGTGTCTTTTATACAGGTAACAAACTGAGATTAGGAGCACTCCCTTTAAGAGTGTGCTCCTAATCTCAGCTCGTTACCTGTATAAAAGACACCTGGGAGCCAGAAATCTTTCTGATTGAGAGGGGGTCAAATACTTATTTCCCTCATTAAAATGCAAATCAATTTATAACATTATAACAAAGGAGTGGCTCAAGAAGAAGCACATTAAGGTCCTAGAGTGGCCTAGCCAGTCTCCAGAACTGGATTTTGTTGTTGTTATTCTGTCTCTCACTGTTCAAATAAACCTACCATTAAAATGATAGACTGATCATTTCTTTGTCAGTGGGCAAACGTACAAAATCAGCAGGGGATCAAATACTTTTTTCCCTCACTGTATATATACACCTGTTCTGAAAGGCCCCAGAGTCTGCAACACTACTAAGCAAGGGGCACCACCAAGCAAGCGGCACCATGAAGACCAAGGAGATCTCCAAACAGGTCAGGGACAAAGTTGTGGAGAAGTACAGATCAGGGTTGGGTTATAAAAAAACATCCCACGGAGCACCATTAAATCCATTATTAAAAAATTGAAAGAATATGGCACCACAACAAACCTGCCAAGAGAGGGCCGCCCACCAAATCTCACGGACCAGGCAAGGAGGGCATTAATCAGAGAGGCAACAAAGACACCAAAGATAACCCTGAAGGAGCTTTAAAGCTCCACAGCGGAGATTGGAGTATCTGTCCGTAGGACCACTTTAAGCCGTACACTCCATAGAGCTGGGCTTCACGGAAGAGTGGCCAGAAAAAAGCCATTGCTTAAAGAAAAAAATAAGCAAACACGTTTGGTGTTCGCCAAAAGGCATGTGGGAGACTCCCCAAACATATGGAAGAAGGTACTCTGGTCAGATGAGACTAAAATTGAGCTTTTTGTCCATCAAGAAAAACGCTATGTCTGGCGCAAACCCAACACCTCTCATCACCCCGAGAACACCATCCCACAGTGAAGCATAGTGGTGGCAGCATTATGCTGTGGGGATGTTTTTCATCAGTAGGGACTGGGAAACTGGTCAGAATTGAAGGAATGATGGATGGCGCTAAATATAGTGAAATGTTTTGCACGCTCAAGTTCTGTTTTTTTGTCTTATTTGTTGTTTGTTCCACAAAAAAATATGTTTTGCATCTTCAAAGTGGTAGGCATGTTGTGTAAATCAAATGATACAAACCCCCAAAAAATCCATTTTAATTCCAGGTTGTAAGGCAAAAAAATTTGGAAAAATGCCAAGGGGGGCGAATACTTTCGCAAGCCACTGCATGCATATTCTAATTAAATCAAAATGTCACTCACAATGCAACTATTTAAGTCACAGGTGTCAAACTCACTCTATGGAGGGCCGAGTGTTTGCGGGTTTTCACTCCTCCCTTGTACTTGATTGATTAATTAAGGTCACTAATTAGTAAGGAACTCCCCTCACGTGGTTGTCTAGGGCTTAATTGAAAGGAAAATCCCAAAACCTGCAGCCACTAGGCCCTCCATGGAATGAGTTTGACACCCCTGATTTAAATGATGATGCTGAATTATGGATAATTAATTACTGAAGATGTCGATAATCATTCTGAATTTAAAATAATTTGCATCAATGTATTTTCTATGAGTGGGAATGCACACATGTACGTATAGCATGACAAAAAAAAGTCATGTTTCAGATGTCACGGTTTCGGCCGAGGCTGCTTCTCCTCCTTGCTCGGGCAGACATCGGCGGTCGTCGTCCCCGGAGTACTAGCTACCACCGTTGTATGTTTTTGATGTTCGTTTGGTTTTGTCTTAATGTTGTACACATGTTGTCGTTTAGCGTTGATTATGTGTCCTTTAAGTTCTCGTTTTGTTAGTCAGGTGTTGTGTGTGATTGCGCTACCTGTCTACTGAGACTGTGTTTGGTTTTTCTCCGTTGTTGTAGGAGAGGTTTCCGCACGTGTGTGCGCGTTAGTATTTTCTTTGCTAGTTTACGCCTGTGTGCGTAATCGCTCGTCTCCGGGCTCCTTTTGGCTCGTGTTGTGTTTGGAGTACTAAAGTCTGTTGGACGAAGCTTCTGTGTCCTGCGCCTGATTCCTGCACCACATCCACATACAGCACTCTTGACAGAATCACACACCAATATGGAATCAGCAGGAGCAGCAGCAGCACCCGAGTCACTGGAGGAGCGCGTCCGCGAACAGAACGACCAGATCCTTCGTATCGGGACCGCCCTTCAGGACGTAATAAACACTCTGCACCGATGGGAGAACAGAGGGGCATCCACATCTCCACCTACCTTGCCATCACCATCGGCCAGTCCGCCCATCCAAGCTCCGGAACCCAGTGGGATTCGGCTCTCGCTCCTGAGGGCGTATGATGGCACCGCTGCCGGGTGTCAGGGGTTCCTCCTGCAGGTGGAACTATACCTGGCCACCGTACACCCGGCGCCCTCGGGACACGAGAGCGTTTCCGCCCTCATCTCCTGTCTCACCGGCAAGGCGTTGGAGTGGGCCAACGCCGAATGGAGGAGGATAGACGCCGCCACGATCACATACGCGGAGTTCTCCCGCCGCTTCAAGGCTGTGTTCGACCATCCACCTGAGGGGAAAGCGGCGGGGGAGCGTCTATTCTACCTCCGGCAGGGGAAGAGGAGCGCCCAGGAGTTCGCTTTGGAATTCCGGACTCTAGCGGCGGAAGCAGGGTGGAATGAGCGGGCCCTCATCGATCACTACCGTTGTAGTCTACAGGAGGACGTCCGTCGTGAGCTGGTGTCGTGTATGAAGATTATGACTAGTCTTGAGGGACAAAGAAGAACTGTTTATCTTGGTTTGAATGTAGCAGTGGGAGGGTGACGCTCCAGGGGAGACCGGTGATTGGACGAAAAAGGGAGCAACCCATTTATTGCCATTGTTTATAAGTATGGGTTAGACAAAGGAAAAGCCAGAAGCATTCAGATTAATTTGGGACGGGGCTTCTCCAGACACCAAGTTATCCACGCGGGTCTGTAACTTATGCTGTAACCTCGTGATTTTAATAAAAGCCTTTAAACACGGTGCAGCCTAAGCGGACTCCTTGATTGACGGCAACAGCCACCAACAACAGACACGACAGAATGGAGGCTCCGCTGAGATATTGATTTCATCATTCTTGGTTCCTTTCCTGGACTCGCGAGTTGACTACTGCCCAAGCCGGCTTTAAAGGTGAGATTACTCACAAAATTTGGGCATTAGTTATCCCGCTGATTCATGAGAGGGCTTTGAAGGTGTACAGTTAAAAGTACTTGGGTCGTTGTTGATGTGGGGTGTTGCGGTCGACTAGGAGTCTGGTAATAATTATTCTAAAATTGTACAGCAATTGAAGGCAGATATTAACGGCAGATATTGGCAGAATAAAGTCAGGAATACGTATGCAATTATGGCATTGTGAATCTGTTAAAGACCTCGAAACGAGGCGACTCCTTAGGAGTGGGCCATAAATCCTTGCAACGCGCTAGTGTGGTGTCAGGTTGGTTCTAGGAACTATAAGGTGGACGATTATATTGTATGTTACGCTCATCTTATAGTCGACGGAGTATTTGGTTGGGGTGACCGCTCATATGATTATCCAGAACTTACGGCAGCATAAAGTTAGCAGGGGATAAATGGACAATGATTTAGGCACAATACAAGGTTACTTAGGGCGTGGTAGGCCGCAGTTAGCTAAAGGCTAAGGCTAATGTTAATGCTAAATGCTGGATTGGGTTTCATGCTACATGGTACATAGCGGCTAATGCTAAATGCTAAGGCTAATTGTGTTGTGTGCTACATGCTAACGTATCCTTAGAGGTCCTATTGCGATAGGATAAGCCTCTTAAAATATGTCTGTGTGTGTGGAACTCAAAGTTCTACGCAAATGTGAGCTCTGTTATGTGTAATTGTCTGACTATAAGTGTAAAATAGAGAACTGAGGTAGAACGCTGGCGTTCTATTGTGTGGCAATCATAGGGTTAAATGGATTTGCGCATGCGCTTGATTTTACGGCGCTAAAACTACGACATGAGGTTATTTGCTAAAACTACAACACGGCATTGTGGGTAAGGGTCATTTTTCTGTGGGGTTACCCTGCAGGGGGAGAAATAGCCACAGACAAGGGGAATTTGGACACGAATCTTCTAAATCGTTAAAGTGACTGCTGTTTGAAAATGAAACTATTTGTTGGGATGTAGTGAATTTATAAATTAGGTATATGTTGACGTAATGAATTAAATTAAATGACGGATTAAAATACAAATGTTTTTGAGCGATCTATTTAGTTCTGAGTTCAGGCTTATAGCAAATATGAGTGGGGGAATATTGAATGTGGATAACTTGGTTAAGTGTATAAACTTTAAATGCTTGTCTGTACCGTTTTGTTCCCTTGTCATATGAGAGGCTATAGGACGAGAGCAAAGGAGAGAGAGAGGAGGGGCTAACGTGTGCGTGACGTGACAAGGTGTGACGCAGGCAGAGGATCATTCAAAATCAGGCCAGTGCTTTTTTGTCTACAAATATTCCCTACAGGATGTTGGATGGTATGACAATTTCTCAGACGCTTGGCAACAGACTGATCATTTGAATAAAACTTGCATTTTGGAGTCTCTGTGCATTACTTGGCTTGATTAGGGGTTCGGTTGGAAAGCAGGTACTGACATTATTCTGTGAAATTAAGATACTTGGGTGCATATTAAACAATGGAATTTATGAGTGTGGTAGTGTTGTAGATTGGAAGTCGTTGTTTTTGGGATTGCTGTGAAGTTGACTACTGGTATTCACTTTCCGGATGGGTTAAGGTAAGTGGGCCACTAATTGATAAATTGGTAAGATAGGTGTAGAAATAAAGGATTGGTGTTAATTATTCATAATTTTTAATTGATTTTTAATTGATTTTTTAATTGATATTTCTTTATTTTTAATTAAAAATAATTTTTTTATAAAATTTGTAATTGATTTTTTGATTGATCTTTTTTATTTTTAATTTAAAAAAAAATTAATAATTTTTTTAATTGAATTTTTTATATTCATATTTTTATTGATTTTTTTTTTTGGGTTGTTTAGGTTATATTAATAATTAAAGGGGGGAAGCCATAGGCTATATAGGCTAAAATAAAATATTTCACAATAAAGGAATATAAAAGAGTAGTTACAATGGGGAGAAAGGACAGCAAGGCTATGAAAGTTATTACACCGGTTGATATAGTGGAACATAGTAATCCTTTAGTTAAGGGTATTGCGAGATTATCCGGCAAATGGAACAAACGTTGGCCTGACATTGAACAACCATGGCCAGTGGAAGGGACTCTTAACCCTGACGTCATCAACATCATGAAAGTGCTTCTGTCAATTTACAAGGCAGATCAGAAGAAGGGAAAACAAAAGGAACGACGTAAAGAAAAGAGACAAAGGGAGCTGGGTGTTCTTAAACTGTTTGAAGATGAAGGACAAAAACTGATGAAAGATACCAACGATAAGGGAAGCAAAGGTATGGAGAAAAGGCTAAAGGAAGAGAAGTCGACAGAGAAACTAAGGGTAGAAGTCGGTATACCTTTCTCACATACGGATTCGGCGAAAAGACCCCCACCTTATGAGAAGGAAGTAGAGCTTAGGGATGCTTATCCTCAGCTTCCAGTGATCCTCCAGCAGGGTGATTATTACATCAGAGATGAAGATGAACAAATAATAGAGAGAGGACAAGCAGAAACGACCATAAAAATGCATCCAAGCTCCAAAGGTAAAAAGAAAACGAGAAGTCTGAAAACTAAGGGTGGAATGAGGTTAAGTAGGATGGAACTGGATGAGGACGATGATGATCAGAGTGATTTAGAGGGGATCATGGGTGGATATGATCCGGTGATCAAACGGAGGTTGGCCAGAACGGAGAGAAGGGGTGAGGAAGGTTGGAAGAAGAAGGATACAAGATATTCCAGGGCTGAGGAAGGTTTGAAGAAGAAGGATACAATATATTCGAGTTCTGAGGAAAGCAAAGATGAAGACAGCGATAAAGAGGAGACTAAAGGTGCTGTGTATTCGAAAGGAGTTTATCCTGCAAAGACTGGCACAGAAGAAATAGAAGGAGATATAGACCGATGCTTATCAGAACTGGAGAATGCAAGGACTGCAGGAGAGGTAAGAGAGCTAGAGGAAGAACTCCAGACGCTGACCATACAGAAGGAGAAACAGCTGAAAAAAGAATCCAAAAAAGGTGAGACAAAATATGCATTAAGGCCAAGGAAAGAGACCACGAGCAAAATGATACCAGTTATCATTCGAGGTCAAAACTTTGAATATAAGCCGTTGCAAAATACCGATGTAACACTCTGGCTCTATGGACGTTTATATTGAGCCAGGGTTGTTCATTTTCTTGTGTTTGGGTGTATTTCATTTGGTGGTGTTGGGGATGGGTGAGTTTCATTTTGTTTGTGTCATGTGGTGATTGGTCGATGACTCCCAATCAGAGGTAACGAGTGTCAGCTGTCGGCTCGTTATCTCTGATTGGGAGCCATATATATTCTGTGTGTTTTCTCCTTTGTGTTGTGGGTTATTGTTTCTTTGTTGCTGTTAGTAGTATTCAGTATTAGAACTTCACGGATCGTCATTTGTTGTTTTCTTCGTGGTTGCTTTAAGTTAATAAAGTCATCATGTTCACTCGCAACGCTGCGCATTGGTCTCCTCCTTCAGACGATCGTGACAGAATAACCCACCACAAGAGGACCAAGCGGCGTAACAAGCGGCAACAGGACCTACCTACGCAGGATTTATGGACGCCTCCTAAGGATTTTTGGACTTGGGAGGAGATTCGGGCTGGAAAGGGTCCTTGGGCACAACCGGAGGAATATCACCGCCCTCGTGAAGAGCTGGAGGCAGCTGCAGCCGAGAGGAGGTGGTATGAGGAGGAATATCACCGCCCTCGTGAAGAGCTGGAGGCAGCTGCAGCCGAGAGGAGGTGGTATGAAGAGGAAGCGCGGAGTCGAGGCTGGAAGCCCGTGGTTACTCCCCAAAAATTTTTTGGGGGGGGGCACATGGCTTGGGCGCCTGGGCAGCAGGAGGCTGCCACAGGTAGAGCTGGAGAGAAGGCTATCGGATTACGGGAGCCATTGGCGAGTAGAGGGAGGGAAGTTGTTGTGGCACGGCATGAGAGACTGAAGTGTGTTCCCAGTCTGGTCCGGTCCGTTCTTGATCCCCAGTTAAGGCCAGTGGTGGGTGTTCCCGGTACGGACCGGTCTGTTCCTACTCCACGCACCAGGTCCACGATGTGCGTCGCCAGCCGGCCAGAGTCTGCCGTCTGCCCTAGGGCGTCTGAACTGCCCGTCTGCCAAGCGCTGCATAAGCCGCCCGTCTGTACTGAGCCTGCAAAGCCGTCCGTCTGCCATGAGCCTTCAGAGCCGTCCGCCAGACAGAATCATACACCTGCTATGGAATCAGCAGGAGCCGACGCAGCCCATACTAGACTGGAAGCTCGGGTTCGGGACCAGAAAGAGCAACTCCTGCAGATGGGAGCCGCCCTGCTGGAGGTGATGACTGCAATCCGAGGCTGGGGTCCGCCTCCACCGCCAGCCTCCCAGCCAGCACCATCAGCCAGCCATGAGCAGCCAGATCCGTCAGCCAGCCATGAGCAGCTAGACCCGTCAGCCAGCCATGAGCAGCCAGATCCGTCAGCCAGCCATGAGCAGCCAGACCCGTCAGCCAGCCATGAGCAGCCAGACCCGTCAGCCAGCCATGAGCAGCCAGATCCGTCAGCCAGCCATGAGCAGCCAGACCCGTCAGCCAGCCATGAGCAGCCAGACCCGTCAGCCAGCCATGAGCAGCCAGATCCGTCAGTCAGCCATGAGCAGCCAGATCCGTCAGCCAGCCATGAGCAGCCAGACCCGTCAGCCAGCCATGAGCAGCCAGATCCGTCAGCCAGCCATGAGCAGCCAGATCCGTCAGCCAGCCATGAGCAGCCAGACCCGTCAGCCAGCCATGAGCAGCCAGATCCGTCAGTCAGCCATGAGCAGCCAGATCCGTCAGCCAGCCATGAGCAGCCAGATCCGTCAGCCAGCCATGAGCAGCCAGATCCGTCAGCCAGCCATGAGCAGCCAGATCCGTCAGCCAGCCATGAGCAGCCAGATCCGTCAGCCAGCCATGAGCAGCCAGATCCGTCAGCCAGCCATGAGCAGCCAGATCCGTCAGCCAGCCATGAGCAGCCAGATCCGTCAGCCAGCCATGAGCAGCCAGATCCGTCAGCCAGCCATGAGCAGCCAGATCCGTCAGCCAGCCATGAGCAGCCAGACCCGTCAGCCAGCCAGGATCCGCCAGAGCCGTCCAGCCAGGATCCGCCAGAGCCGTCCAGCCAGGATCCGCCAGAGCCGTCCAGCCAGGATCCGCCAGAGCCGTCCAGCCAGGATCCGCCAGAGCCGTCCAGCCAGGATCCGCCAGAGCCGTCCAGCCAGGATCCGCCAGAGCCGTCCAGCCAGGATCCGCCAGAGCCGTCCCGCCAGGATCCGCCAGAGCCGTCCAGCCTGGATCCGCCAGAGCCGTCCCGCCAGGATCCGCCAGAGCCGTCCAGCCAGGATCCGCCAGAACCGTCCAGCCAGGATCCGCCAGAGCCGTCCAGCCAGGATCCGCCAGAGCCGTCCAGCCAGGATCCGCCAGAGCCGTCCAGCCAGGATCCGCCAGAGCCGTCCAGCCAGGATCCGCCAGAGCCGTCCAGCCAGGATCCGCCAGAGCCGTCCAGCCTGGATCCGCCAGAGCCGTCCCGCCAGGATCCGCCAGAGCCGTCCAGCCAGGATCCGCCAGAACCGTCCAGCCAGGATCCGCCAGAGCCGTCCAGCCAGGATCCGCCAGAGCCGTCCAGCCAGGATCCGCCAGAGCCGTCCAGCCAGGATCCGCCAGAGCCGTCCAGCCAGGATCCGCCAGAGCCGTCCAGCCAGGATCCGCCAGAGCCGTCCCGCCAGGATCCGCCAGAGCCGTCCAGCCTGGATCCGCCAGAGCCGTCCCGCCAGGATCCGCCAGAGACGTCCCGCCAGGATCCGCCAGAGCCGTCCCGCCAGGATCCGCCAGAGCCAGCCAGCCAGGATCCGCCATCTGGTCAGGTGCTGCCCCTTAGCCCGGTGCTGCCCTTTAGCCCGGTGCTGCCCCTTAGTCCGGTGCTGCCCCTGAGTCCGGTGCCGCCCCTTAGTCCGGTACTGCCCCTTAGTCCGGTGCTGCCCCTTAGTCCGGTACTGCCCCTTAGCCCGGTGCTGCCCCTTAGTCCTGTACTGCCCTTTAGTCCGGTGCTGCCCCGTAGTCCGGTGCTGCCCCTTGTCCCGGTGCTGCCCCTTATCCCGGTGCTGCCCCTTATCCCGGTGCTGCCCCTTAGGCCGATGCTGCCCCTTAGTCCGGGGTTGCCCCTTAGTCCAGGTGGGGTTAGGTGGAGGGTGGTCATTGGGAGGAGGCTACCGAAGCAGGTTGTGACTGTGGTGGGGTGGGGATCACGACCGGGGCCAGAGCCGCCACCATGGACAGACGCCCACCCAGACCCTCCCCTAGTCCTGATGTTGGTGCGCCCGGAGTTCGCACCTTTAGGGGGGGGTACTGTAACACTCTGGCTCTATGGACGTTTATATTGAGCCAGGGTTGTTCATTTTCTTGTGTTTGGGTGTATTTCATTTGGTGGTGTTGGGGATGGGTGAGTTTCATTTTGTTTGTGTCATGTGGTGATTGGTCGATGACTCCCAATCAGAGGTAACGAGTGTCAGCTGTCGGCTCGTTATCTCTGATTGGGAGCCATATATATTCTGTGTGTTTTCTCCTTTGTGTTGTGGGTTATTGTTTCTTTGTTGCTGTTAGTAGTATTCAGTATTAGAACTTCACGGATCGTCATTTGTTGTTTTCTTCGTGGTTGCTTTAAGTTAATAAAGTCATCATGTTCACTCGCAACGCTGCGCATTGGTCTCCTCCTTCAGACGATCGTGACAACCGATATGTCAAATATACTTGAGAAGCTGCCTATTCTTCAAAATGGGGCCTATCCTTGGATTTCGAAATTGGAAGAAATTACGGTGGGAACACAGTCAGCCATAGGAGACGTTAAGAGACTGTTGGCTAATCTCATTGGGATTCCAGATATGGAAGAAGTCTTTCAGAGAGCTGGACTCATTAGATATGTAGGGACTGCAGTGAACGATCCTGAATTGTTGGCTGCAAGTAGGAATCGTCTGTGGAGAGCATTGAAAGATATATTTCCAACAAATGTGCATCCTGATAATATTCTGATTGACCCGCTAGGACAACAAGAAAATCCGAGAGCCTATGTGTCAAGAGTTCATCAAGTGTGGAAAAATATTACTGGAAATGATCCAGATGTGAGTCAAATTGAGCAGTCAATTTTGAGAGCTAAACTGCAAATGGGACTGCCCTCACCAGTAAGGAGCAAACTGGCAGAAGTGGTTGGACTTGGAAGCATGACAAAAGGTGTCTATACAGATCACATAGCTCATCAAGTGGATCTGTACAGGAAAAAGGAACTCAACCAGAAAGAGCAGGACGAAGAAACTCTCAGAAAACTCAATCAAATACAACTGGGGGAGAATAAAAAGGATAAGAAACAAGCTTTGGTTATGCAGAGTCAGTGTGCACCAAACCAACAATCACTGCCACAGCTTCAACCAGAACAGTTCCAACCGCAAGTGTACCAGCCACCAATGGCGGCACCAGGTGTTTCATATCCACAGCCAATTTCTGGACAGACACAGAATTGGAGAGGAAGAGGACGAGAAGGATTAGAAAGGGGAGGAAGATTTAAGCCATACTTCCCGCAGTCTCCAGAGGTGTGTTATAATTGTGGACAGGTTGGTCACTATGGTCGTGAGTGCAATTGGTCAGGAGGAAACGTTAGAGGGAATTTTAGAGGAAGATACAGGGGCCAGTCAAGATCATCTGGAGGACCGGTGAACCCCTACAGGGGTCCGGAGCAAGGATTCTAGAGGTGCCTAGATGATCCGAAAGGGGGGTGTCAGCTGGTAGCATCAGGACCGGAAAAAGATCCAACAATTGAGGTGAAAATAAACAACCGACCATTGGAAGTGATGGCGGATAGCGGAGCTGCGTTCACCTGTGTTCGACCTGAAGATGCTACACATCTCCCTATGTCCAATCAACTCGTTAGGACAATCGGATTTGAGGGAGTAAAACAGCTGATTCCTCTTACGGAACCAATTGAGCTCTGCTATAAAGATCAGAAAATTACAATACCCATACTAGTATCAGAACATACACCTGTTGCATTGTTGGGAAGAGATGCATTGTGTAAGTTGAACTGTACAATAAGATGTACACCAGACGGCTGTCTGATAGAAATGCCAAAGGAAAAGGTTTACCAATTGTCGATGATGACGGAGATGGATTCGTCTTCAGTATTCTGGATTGGAAATCTCAGTGAAGATTTTATGAAGCAGGCTAAGATATGGGAAAGATTTATTGTTGCAAATATGCCGGATGCGAAGCTTCTGGAATATCCATTCCATTGTACGCTCAAGTATTTCAAGAAGGCTGCCCAACCACACTCAGAGGAATGGTTGAGTCATCAACCGAAGAATGTTCAACTTAGCTCAAGTTGCATTATTTTAGGACCACAAGGAGCAGCTATGAAGATAAACACAGACGACTATCTGAATAAAGAATTTGATATTGAGAAGAGTGTGCCACATGTTACCTTGTTGGTTTCGGAAGGCTATGAGCAAAAGCAAATAGGAGAAATGATGACAGAAGCAGAGAAACTTAGTTTCAGACCAATGAAAGAGAATTTGGCGATCTGGAGAAGTGAAGATCAACGATTTCTTAAAATAATGATTTCGGCTCAAGGACAAGGAGAGCCACAGGCTGTAGGAATGACACATGAATCTATTTCCAATATGAAGATGGATTCAGACTCTATGAAAGAGGAGATGTTGCAACAAGTTCCAGAAGGGTTGTGGTCTCAACATAGTACCGATATTGGACTTGTGAAATCAGCCCAACCTGTGAAAGTTGAACTTCGACCAGGAGCCAGACCTCCATGGAAAAATCAGTATCCATTGAAAGATGAAGCAATCCAAGGGATTGAACCACAAATTGAAGGACTTTCGAAAGCAGGTGTTTTAAGGACAACAAAAAACCCTCGGAGTAACACGCCTTTGTGGCCTGTAGAAAAACCAGATGGAACTTATCGTGTAGTTCATGATTTGAGAGCAGTAAATGAGGTAGTGACTGACTTTCCAGCAGAAGTGCCAGACCCTCATACCTTGTTAGCCCAAGTTCCTCCTGATGCGACACATTTTACAGTATTAGACTTATGTGGAGCATTTTTCAGTGTTCCACTTAGTGTAGAGAGTCAGAATTTATTTGGGTTCACATATAAGGGACAGTTCTATGAGTACAGTAGAATGCCACAGGGGTACCGGCATTCGCCTCATATCTTCAATAAAGTACTGAAAGAGGATTTGGTAGGGATAGATCAGATATTGCAGAGCACTGTCATTCAGTACGTGGATGATATAATGGTTTGCTCACAAAATAAGGAAACATGTCATAGAGACTCAATTAAATTACTACAGGTATTGGCAGAAAAGGGGCATAAGGTTTCACAGAAAAAGCTGCAATATTGCCAGGAGAAAGTTGTATATTTAGGTCAAAACATAACTCATGGCCACAGAAACATTTCGGACAGGCAAGTGGAAACTATTCGTAAGGCTCCAAAACCTAGAACAGTCCGAGAAATGATGACATTTCTGGGGATTGCTGGTTATTCCTCAGCTTGGGTAGAGGATTATACTAGTTTGATGGCACCTTTGAGAGCTATGGTTAGGGGTACTGAGAGTGGTCAACTCCATAGCAATCTTTCCTGGACACAGGAAGGCCATGTGGCATTTGAAACGATCAAACAGAGGTTGCAGGAGGCACCTGCACTTGCACTACCAGATTACTCGAAGAACTTTTTGCTATATGTGTCTACTTCTACTGGAGGTAGATATGCGTGTGCGGTTCTTTGTCAACCGACAGGCACGGGGACGAATCCTCAGCCTATTTCCTACTACTCTACTGCTTATTCAGAGGTAGAACTAGGGTTACCACTGTGCTACAGAGCAATGGTGGGAGTATATTCAATGTATGACAAAGCATCATCGGTCACGATGGGCTACCCAGTGACAATTCTTACCCATCATAGTCTCAGAAATCTTCTGAACTATGGGAAATATACATTGACTATGCCTAGGCTCAGAGACTATCATAGGCTCTTAGAGCAGGAGGATGTCACCCTAGTGAGATGTGATACAGTAAATCCAGCCGAGAGTTTACCAACTTCAGAGGATGGTGAGCCACATGATTGTGTCCAAGAAGCAGAGAGATATTCGAGGCTTAGATCAGATTTACAAGCCTTTCCATTACGTGAGGCAGACCTGGAGTATTGGACTGATGGGTCTTGCTATCGGGTGGGAGATAAATGATGTGCTGGTTATGCAGTAGTTAGAGGCAGAGGAACGGGATTTGTTGTGGAAAAGGCTGAAGTAATACCACAGCCTGCGTCTGCACAACTTGCTGAACTTGTGGGGCTAACAGAAGCATGTTTGTTAGCAGAAGGAAAGCGAGTAACCATATACACTGATTCAGCATATGCACATAGTGTATGTCATTTGTTTGGGGCAGTATGGAAAGGTCGAGGGTTTAAGAAAACGGATGGTTCTCCGATACAACATCATGCACAAATAATGAAACTGTTGCATGCTATGATGAAGCCTAAAGAGATAGCGATAGCTAAGTGTGCAGCTCACAAGACAGATATGTCAAGAGTGACACAAGGGAACAAAGCTGCTGATGAAGCTGCAAAAGCCGTCGCAGGAGCGGATAAATTGGGAAAAGTTTTGCTGGTCACTCATGTAGTGGACTTGGAAGACAAAATTACGCTTCGGGATGTAATTTTGATGCAAGAAGCTGCTTCTATGATCGACAAACAGCTATGGCTAGACCGAGGAGCGGTCAAAGATGCTACTGGTCTGTGGAGAAACCATGAGGGGTTGATAGTAGCGCCTCTAGACCTCTTAGGTCTGATGATTCAAGAAGCACATGGGTTAGCTCATGTTGCGAGGGGGGAGGTTAACAGAAAGATCACAAAGGAATATGGTTTTTGGGCTCCATATTTGTTTGAACAAATTGATTATATGATAGGAAGGTGCACTATCTGTCTTAAAAATAATGTTCGAAGAGGGATACCTGTTCATCCAGGTTACATTCCTACACCAAGGGGTCCTATGCGTGAGTTGGTTATTGACTTTGTTGATATGATAAAACCAGTTGATGGGAAAATATACATGTTGGTGGTTGTAGATAGATTTTCACGATGGACGGAAGCTTGTCCAACCAAGCGTAAGGATGCTCAGTCGGTTGCCAAGTTCTTGTGTAAAGAAGTCATAAGCAGGTGGGGATTACCCGATCGAATATCCTCGGACAATGGAAGGGAATTTGTGGATAAATCAGTTAAATTGATGTTGCAAAAATTGGGAATTAAGCAGCGTCTTGGAGCAGTTTATCACCCACAAAGTCAAGGGATGTGTGAAAGAATGAACGGTGTCTTGAAAAATCGCATTGTGAAAATTTGTCAACATACAGGTCTAAACTGGATAGCGGCGCTTCCTTTAGCACTAATGGTGTGTCGCTCAAGTGAGTTACGTGATCTACATATGACACCCCATGAGTTGGTAACAGGAAGAAGGATGCCTACGCCTTGTTTGCGAACAAGCGGAAAGGGTCCAAGCTTGGCCCTGTTGGAAGATGAAATGAGAGCGTACGTTACATATATGGCCAATTTTCATAAAAAGTTGTCCACATATGTTTCTGACAGGCAAAGACAAGAAGAGGTGCAGAAGGCGCTTGAGGAGGATAAGAGGAATACAGTACAACCGGGAGACAAAGTATTCGTAAAGGTATTCAGAAGGAAGTGGTATAACGAACGTCGTGAAGGACCATTTGAAGTGGTTCGTAGTACTGGAACAGCTGTCCAGGTTAAGGGGTCTCCTACGTGGTATCATTTGTCACATTGTGTTAAAGCACCTACAGAAGAGGTGCCACGCGCAGAGAGAGAGGATGGAGATAGGGGAGAACAGGAAGAGGGAGAGATTGTCAATGTTGGGGTTAACGTTGATAATGGTGACACTTCTGATGATGCCAGAGATGACTATGCAGGGGATGGAAAGGAAAGGGGATTTGGGGAAATTGATTTTCAATACGTCCCAGAAGCAGCAGGGAATATTTCAGTGGGATGTGAAGCAGCAAAGACCACCAAGGGCAACTCTGTTACAGGAGAAGCTAGTGATTCAGTTAGACAAAGTAGGCCTAGACCAGTTAGGAGAAAAGTCAGACCAAAACGTTACGAAAACTAGGGATGAAGTTACAACAATAACACCAACACTTCAGTCTGTTATAACAACAGTGGGAAGCAATTTAACTCTTTCAACATTGACAGTTATTAAAGCCATAAATATATCGCATTCGATTACAAGGGAACCAATAGCTCCAGCACCAATTTTAGAAGAAAAGACTGTTATTAAGGTTAGGAGGGGGGAGACAGCTCATCTTCCGTGTAGCTGTGAGAGATGGAGTGGGGGAGGGGACGTTCCTCCCACATGGAGAGATAATTATGGAGAAGAAGTATTGTTATCAGGACCAGATGTAGAAGCGGTGCCCCCTAGTGAAAGAAAGTATATTTTGTACAACAATAAGAGGGTTGTGAATGATTGTTCACTTATGTTGCGTAATGTTACAGAGAAAGATCAGGGAGAATATATGTGTACTTATCTAGTGCAAGCGTTAAAATTTGTTCCAGTTAAGAATTATTGGTTAAAAGGCTATGTAATTCGTAAAGTGACGATTATAATGGAAGAATTGAGGTCTGTTGTAGCCTCCACGGTCACCAAAGGAGTTCAGGATAAGTTTATCACAGTAGTCACTCCAACAATGAATAATACACAGAGAAAATCGGTAACTTTCCCACTATAAATAATTAAGGTTAATACATCAACTAAATCAACTACTTTAATGGTAACTTTGGAAGGATTTAATGGTACGACGGCAATAACAAATGTAGGAAGTATGACACCGACACCGACAACAACTTTTCTGAAATTAAACGATGTAACAGGAATGACTCAGCAAATAGTGGTAGAGAACAATATAGGTTCATCTGAAATAGTACAAGATAATATCATGGAAGTACAGGATGAGTTCTTTGGGTTCAACCTAACATCAGAAGATACATCTGATCAATACCGCTCGTTAGGGAAAAGAGAAGCTAAATGGAAAGCATATGGATTTGATTAGTCTGTTTTGAAGATTAAAGATCAATGGGCAGGGAGAAATATTTGGTTCCAGCAGTTAACTCATTCTGTAAGATCAGTGAGGAATCTTGAGGGTCCATGTCTGTTGAGAATTCCAGCACCAGAGACGTGGGGTTCCATTTTAGAGACGGTCGCTCAACCGCTATCAAGTATGTGTCAGTCCTATGCGTTGAGATGGCTGTTGTATCAGCAACGAGCATTGACAGATAAAGTAATGTCGTTGTCACAACATTTGTTTAAGCCTAGGTATAAGTGTTCTTGGTTAAATGAATTACCCTATGTGAATATGTTGGATGGTAAGGAAAGTCAGGTAACAGCGAACCCTGAAGCATTTGAGGTGAAAGCAGTGAGGGCTAAAAGTTGTTTTTGTTCTAATAAAACAGATGATGTAAAGGGTATGTTCATGGGAATATCAGATTGTGATGATTATATGATGACTTTGGATAAGCACGGACATAAGGTTAGAGAGGACAAATATAATGTAACTTTTTATGTACCAGGTAGTAAGAAGAGCAGGACTTTGATGGTGAAAGATCAGCTTTTGCCTGTCAATGTAACTATTGGGAATTTTAGAGATATTTGGTGGGTTTGTGGTGATAAAGCATATATATTCTTACCCTATGGATGGAAAGGATGTTGTTACATGTCGACGTTGAAGCTTCCATATGAGTTTTTTACCATTAAAAGAGGGGTAGCACCAAACACAGATCAATCTGAAACTACTGTTGAAAATAGGGTGAAAAGAGACATGGCTACATTTAATAATCTTGAAGCCTACCATTGGAGAATAAGTCTGGGAGGGAAGTGGGGACTCGGTCTTTTTCCATGGTATGGTGTAAAATTTTTGGCAGATCATATTGATAATATTACATATACGTTGCAGGGGTTTGCGAATGAAACAATAAGAGGGTTTAACCTTCTGTCAAATACTCAAAGAAGTCACAGACTGACGCTGTTGAAACATGACATGGCTCTTGATTATATTTTGGCAAAACAAGGTGGCTTATGTTTGTCTATGAATCTGACGGGGGATGATTGTTATACTTTGATCCCAGATAGTTCCGATAATATCACGAGTGTTATAGAGGCGTTGAAGAATATAAGGGATGCATTTGGGATATCTGAGGGAGCTGGATGGTCAGCGAAGTCTTGGTTGCAAGATCAGTTAGGCCCAATAGGAGCAGTGATGGTTCAGATTTTAGTTGCAGCTCTGATAGCGTTGTGTGTCATGTTTTGCTTTTGTACTTTGTTACTGACCTTTGCAAAAGCTATGATATTAAGATGGGTTGGTGTTGTGATGCCTGGAGACAACACTCAGATGCCATTGTTGACTGTTCCTGATCTGGATGAAGATGGACAAGGGGGTCTGGATGGAGTACTGATGGATAAATATCCTTTTTGATTATTTGATCATTTTTCAATTTTTTTCAATATTAGTGTGATTTTTAGTATGATTTTATGAATCAAAGGGGGGGAGAGGATAATGTGATTCATACATCATTTATATATCATTTTTATATTCTTAGTTGATATCATTTATATATAATTTTTATATTCTTAGTTGATATTGATGTTTAATTTGAAAGTGTTGTTTTGCAAAAGATACTGTTTGGTCTTTCCTTTTCTTCCAGAAGCATTTGGGGGAACATGTGGAGATTGAAATACTCAAACAAGGACAATATGAAGGGACAATATGACTGGAGGAGATGAAACAAGGAGGGTGTGGCCGATTCCATCATCAACAATCCATTGGAAGTCGAGACTACGGGGAGATGAAGTGTAGTGGACTACATTCCAGTGTCTGCAATGAAATATAGACATATTTGCATGTGTAATACATAATTGTGTCATATTCTTAGGTATTAATTTTTGTAGAATGATGTTTGATGTTATTGAATACATGTGGGGAACTTAGATGTTTTTGTTTATTTCGTGAATGCTTAGGGACAGGGAGTCTAGGCAGGGAGAGGTCCACTATAGGGTCCAATGGGTTGACCAGCCTTAGAGTGGATATTTTTTGGATAGGATTTTGTTTGCAGGGGCTTACATGTGTATTTAATTGCATCATAGTTTCAAATGCATTTACATGGTTTATGAGTTTATCTGGAGTATCTAGGTGGTTGCCTGGGGCAGAGGGACCGTGAGAGAATTTTACTGTCTTGATTGATGGATGGATATCTGAAAAGATGGCTGCCAGACAGTTTTTCGCTCTTACACTCCATAAAGATTTGTTCATATTTCATAGTAATGTATTCACACTTCATAAACAGTTATTCATATTTCATAGAAAGGTATTTACACTCTAGAGAAGAATGTTTTTGGTTTAATGTTAAAGATACTTAATAAGATAAATTGTCACTTGTCATAATCCTATTCTGTTTGTTTTCGAGACTGTTTAGTCTCGAAGGGGGGATGTGTCGTGTATGAAGATTATGACTAGTGTTGAGGGACAAAGAAGAACTGTTTATCTTGGTTTGAATGTAGCAGTGGGAGGGTGACGCTCCAGGGGAGACCGGTGATTGGACGAAAAAGGGAGCAACCCAGTTATTGCCATTGCTTATAAGTATGGGTTAGACAAAGGAAAAGCCAGAAGCATTCAGATTAATTTGGGACGGGGCTTCTCCAGACACCAAGTTATCCACGCGGGTCTGTAACTTATGCTGTAACCTCGTGATTTTAATAAAAGCCTTTAAACACGGTGCAGCCTAAGCGGACTCCTTGATTGACGGCAACAGCCACCAACAACAGACACGACACTGGCCTGCAGGGATACCAGCCTCACGTTCGACCAGTTGGTGGACATGTCCATCCGGCTGGACACCCTGCTGGCCACCCGCGGACGTTCCGAGTGGGGTTCGTCCATTCCACCCTCCAGCACCTCCGAGCCGAGCCCTATGGAGCTCGGGGGTGCTGGCGCTAGAGAGAGGAGAGGAGGGAGCACGAGGGGGGCCGTCCCCTGCACCAACTGTGGCCGTGGAGGACACACCGCGGCCAGGTGCTGGGGAGGGTCTCCTAGGGGAGAAGACGGCAGGCCCCGCACTGGGGAGTCCTTCCAGGTGAGTAGGCATCCCACTTACCCAGAGCTCTCTGTTGTGCACTTCTGTATACCTGTGCGATTTCCACAGGTTGCACCTCATTCCCAGCATAAGGCGCTAGTAGATTCAGGCGCAGCTGGGAATTTTGTTGATCGTAAATTTTGTTTAGAACTAGGGATTCCCCTTCTTCCTGTTGACGTCCCATTTCCCATTCATGCCCTAGATTGCCGTCCGTTGGGATCGGGGTTGATCAGGGAGGTCACAGCGCCACTTAGGATGTGTACGCAGGAGGGTCATGAGGAGACTATCCAGCTATATCTGATCGACTCTCCTGCGTATCCGGTGGTGCTGGGAATTCCCTGGCTCTTAAGGAGTGGTCTGCCCAGTGTGAGGGGCGATGTTTGGGTGTTTCCGTGGGGGCGACCTCAGTGGAGAGTCCAAACCAGGTGTACGCAATGCGCATTCCCACTGAGTATGAGGATTTGGCACTTGTGTTCAGTAAATCGAGGGCGATGCGGTTGCCTCCTCATAGACAGGGGGATTGTGCGATAGACCTCCAGGCAGGAGCAGCGCTTCCGCGGAGCCATGTGTATCCTCTGTCCCAAGAGGAGAAGAGAGCTATGGAAACTTACATAGCCGAATCTCTGAGACAAGGATACATAAGGCCCTCCACTTCTCCTGCGTCGTCGAGCTTCTTTTTTGTGAACAAAAAGGATGGAGGGTTGCGCCCGTGCATTGATTACCGTAGTCTCAATCAGATCACTGTGAAATACAGTTATCCACTCCCTCTGATTGCGACTATGACAGAGTCTTTGCACGGAGCCCGTTTCTTCACGAAACTGGATCTCAGGAGCGCATATAACTTGGTGCGCATTAGGGAGGGCGATGAATGGAAGACGGCATTTAGTACCACCTCGGGTCATTACGAGTATCTCGTCATGCCATACGGGTTGATGAATGCTCCTTCAGTCTTCCAATCCTTCGTGGATGAGATCTTCCGGGACATGCAAGGGCAGGGTGTGGTCGTGTACATAGATGACATCCTGGTGTACTCGCCTACCCGAGACGAGCATGTAGCCCTTGTGCGCCGAGTGTTGGGTAAGCTGTTGGAGCACGACCTGTATGTCAAGGCAGAGAAATGTCTGTTTTTTCAGGAGTCGGTCTCCTTTCTGGGCTATCAGTTGTCCGCGTCAGGGGTGAAGATGGAGGTTGACCGGGTGTCAGCCGTGCGTAATTGGCAAACCCCAACCACCGTTAAAGAGGTGCAGCAGTTCTTGGGTTTTGCGAATTACAACCGGAGGTTTATCCGGGGTTTTGGACAGGTGGCAGCTCCCATAACGTCTCTTCTGAAGGGGGGTCCGGTGCGCTTGCAGTGGTCAGCGGAGGCGGACAGGGCTTTTGGGAGACTGAAGGCCCTGTTTACTTCGGCTCCAGTGCTTGCGCATCCGGATCCCGCCTTACCATTTCAGGTAGAGGTGGACGCGTCTGAGGCCGGTATAGGGGCCGTGCTATCTCAACGGTCCGGCACGCCACCTAAACTCCGCCCCTGTGCCTTTTACTCCAAAAAGCTCAGCCCGGCGGAGCGTAATTATGACGTAGGTGACAGGGAGCTGTTAGCCGTGGTTCAAGCCCTAAAGGTGTGGAGGCATTGGCTTGAGGGGGCTCAACACCCTTTCCTCATTTTGACTGACCACCGTAACCTGGAGTACATTCGGGCAGCTAGGAGACTGAACCCTCGCCAGGCTCGGTGGAACATGTTTCTAACCCGGTTTGTATTTAAGATCACGTACATCCCTGGGTCCCAGAACGGTAAGGCAGACGCCCTGTCCCGGCGGTATGACACAGAGGAGAGGTCCGTAGAGCCCACTTCCATACTGCCGGAGTCTTGTCTAGTGGCACCGGTAGTGTGGGAGGTCGATGCTGAAATCGAGCGGGCGTTGCGTACCGACCCTAGCCCTCCACAGTGTCCGGTGGGTCGGACGTACGTTCCGCTCGAGGTTCGGGATCGACTCATTTATTGGGCTCACACGTCACCCTCCTCTGGACATCCAGGTATTGGCCGGACAGTGCACTGCCTTAGCGCGAAGTACAGGTGGCCAACGTTAGCCAGGGATGTGAGGGTTTATGTCTCCTCCTGTTCGGTGTGCGCCCAGTGTAAGGCGCCCAGACATCTGCCCAGGGGTAAGTTACAACCCCTGCCCATTCCACAACGATCCTGGTCTCACCTCTCAGTGGATTTTGTTACAGACCTTCCCCCCTCTCAGGGGAATACCACCATACTGGTCGTTGTGGATCGGTTCTCTAAAGCCTGTCGTCTTCTCCCAATGCCAGGTCTTCCTACTGCCTTGCAGACCGCTGAGGCACTCTTCACCCACATCTTCCGGCATTACGGGGTACCCGAGGATATAGTGTCTGATCGAGGTCCCCAGTTCACCTCCCGAGTCTGGAGAGCGTTCATGGAGCGCTTGGGGGTCTCGGTGAGCCTTACCTCGGGGTACCACCCGGAGAGTGATGGGCAGGTAGAACGAGTGAACCAGGATGTGGGTAGGTTTCTGAGGTCGTATTGCCAGGGCCGGCCGTAGGAGTGGGCGAGGTATATTCCCTGGGCAGAGATGGCCCAGAACTCTCTCCGCCACTCCTCCACCAACCTAACCCCTTTCCAATGTGTGTTGGGTTACCAGCCTGTTCTGGCACCGTGGCATCAGAGCCAGATCGAGGCCCCTGCGGTGGATGAGTGGGTAAGGCGCTCGGAGGAGACGTGGAACGCTGCACACGTCCATCTGCAGTGGGCCATCCGTCGACAGAAGGCGAGCGCCGATCTCCACCGCAGTGAGGGGCCGTTGTACGCACCTGGAGATCGAGTCTGGCTCTCGACCATAAACCTACCCCTCCGCCTGCCCTGCCGGAAGCTGGGTCGGCGGTTTGTGGGGCCTTTTAAAGTCCTGAGGAGATTGAACGAGGTGTGTTACAGGTTACTACTGCCTATTGAGTATAAGAATATTAACCCCTCATTCCATGTGTCTCTTCTCAGGCCGGTGGTAGCTGGTCCACTCCAGGAAGATGAGATTGCAGAGACTCCTCCGCCCCCACTGGACATCGAGGGGGCTCCGGCGTACACAGTTCGGTCCATCTTGGATTTGAGACGCCGGATGGGGGGTCTCCAATATATTGTGGAGTGGGAGGGGTACGGCCCGGAGGAGCGGTGCTGGGTGCCGAGGAGGGACATCCTAGACCCGTCTCTCCTGACAGAGTTCCACCGTAGTCACCCTGCGCGCCCTACTCCGCGTCCTCCTGGTCGTCCCTGAGGCCGGGGTCGGCGCACGGCTGGGGCCGCGCGTCAAGGGGGGGGTACTGTCACGGTTTCGGCCGAGGCTGCTTCTCCTCCTTGCTCGGGCAGACTTCGGCGGTCGTCGTCCCCGGAGTACTAGCTACCACCGTTGTATGTTTTCGATGTTCGTTTGGTTTTGTCTTAATGTTGTACACCTGTTGTCGTTTAGCGTTGATTATGTGTCCTTTAAGTTCTCGTTTTGTTTGTCAGGTGTTGTGTGTGATTGCGCTACCTGTCTACTGAGACTGTGTTTGGTTTTTCTCCGTTGTTGTAGGAGAGGTTTCCGCACGTGTGTGCGCGTTAGTATTTTCTTTGCTAGTTTACGCCTGTGTGCGTAATCGCTCGTCTCCGGGCTCCTTTTGGCTCGTGTTGTGTTTGGAGTACTAAAGTCTGTTGGACGAAGCTTCTGTGTCCTGCGCCTGATTCCTGCACCACATCCACATAGAGCACTCTTGACATCAGAATGGCTGGCCGTTTCAAATTGGGGGGGTTCCAACTAAGCACTCATAGCATAGTACCCCGATGCACCATAGGTCCATCTTTTCATCATGAGTGTGCCCCTCAACCATCTCTGGGGGCAGGTAGTCCAGTGTTCCACACATTGTGCTATGCCTAGACAGGACATTTTACAGCTCTGACAGAGCTTTAAACTGCAACATACCTACAAGTAAACAATCAAGATGAAGGGAAAAATACACTGGGGCAGTTTGTCGGACATACAGTCGTGGTCAAATGTTTTGAGAATGACACAAATATTAATTTTCACAAAGTCTGCTGCCTCAGTTTTTAGAATGTTATGAAGAGTAATCAGATGAATTGCAGTTAATTGCAAAGTCCCTCTTTGCCATGAAAATAAACTTAATCCCCAAAAAACATTTCCACTGCATTTCAGCCCTGCCACTAAAGGACCAGCTGACATCATGTCAGTGATTATCTCGTTAACACAGGTGAGAGTGTTGATGAGGACAAGGCTGGAGATCACTCTGTCATGCTGATTGAGTTAGAATTACAGACTGGAAGCTTTAAAAGGAGGGTGGTGCTTGAAATCATTGTTCTTCCTCTGTTAACCATGGTTACCTGCAAGGAAACACGTGCCGTCATGAATAAAGAATGGTACCAACACATCCTCCGAGAGCAACTTCTCCCAACCATCCAAGAACAGTTTGGTGACGAACAATGCCTTTTCCAGCATGATGGAGCACCTTGCCATAAGGCAAAAGTGATAAGTAAGTGTCTCGGGGAACAAAACATCGACATTTTGGGTCCATGGCCAGGAAACTCCCCAGACCTTAATCCCATTGAGAACTTGTGGTCAATCCTCAAGAGGCGGGTGGACAAACAAAAACCCACAAATTCTGACAAACTCCAAGCATTGATTATGCAAGAATGGGCTGCCATCAGTCAGGATGTGGCCCAGAAGTTAATTGGCAGCATGCCAGGGCAGATTGCAGAGGTCTTGAAAAAGAAGGGTCAATACTGCAAATATTGACTCTTTGCATAAACTTAATGTAATTGCCAATTTATAGAATGCTTGTAATTATACTTCAGTATACCATAGTAACATCTGACAAAAATATCTAAAAACACTGAAGCAACAAACTTTGTGAAGACCAATACTTGTGTCATTCTCAACTTTTGACCACGACTGTAGGTTAAGCGTAGTCCTGGATTTAAGAATTTCCGATGGAGATTCTCCATTGAGCTGGCTTTTAAGTCCAGGACAATGCTTAATCTGTGTCCAGGAAACTGCCCCTATGTCTCAGTGAGCTAGTGTACGAGAATAAGCACATGCTGACTTTGTAGTATTTATTTGTGAAGGAAGCGTATGAGGCTGGAGAAGGTTCCGGATTCCCTCACGTTAAGGATGGCGTATATACAGACCAGCTAAAGTCTTCAATTTTCAGCTCCCCACGGAAGCCCAGCAAGAGGTGCTCAGGCTGTAAGTCGCTCTGGATAAGAGCGTCTGCTAAATGACTAAAATATAAAATGTAAAATGTCCCGATGGCTCACTTTCCTCTCATGGCAATACTGCAGTGCATCGGACAACTATTCCATGTACTAACAAAAGGGCATTAGCAAATATTAGCTTGGATAATAACTTCTGACTAGTTTGTAGAATGCATTTCAAATGCACAGAAAGACATACCAACCTAATGAATGTGGATTCATGAGTTGGTATGTCTTTCTGTGCATTTGAAATGCATGTGTTATGTGGGCAGCTTGTCTCTCCCTGTTCTGTTTCCCTTCCTCCTTGTTTTGTCCCCTCTTTTTCTGTTGTATGTGTGTTTGTCCCCTTTATGTGGGTGTGTCTGGAGTGGAGCAGGGGGCGGGCTCAGGATCTGCCTCTCCTGTGCAGCTGCGGGTTGTTTCCAGTGATTCCTGCCTACGCAGCTGCATCCTATTCTCTCATCAACCTACACTACTTATTCCTGGGCATGGCTCTCCACCGGCGCCAGATCGTTGTTCTTACCAGAGCGTTCAGTCATACCTCCCAACCTGCCTGCCTTCCTGCCTGTCGGTCTGCCTGCCTGCCTGCCTGCCTGCCTGCCTGCCTCAGCCTCTCCTTCCTCCGGAGCCGACTTGCCCACTCTGTTCCTTTACTTCAGTTGTTTTTGGACTAAGACAATTTGAACTTTTATTAAAATATTTTTGTTTCTTCCACTCCCTTTGTCGTGTTGGTTTCTCTGAGTGCTGGGTTGAACCATAGCCATAACAGAACGATCTGGCCATGGACCCAACAGAGAAACAGCACGGGGCAAACAAAGACAGCTTCCAACAAGCTATCCAGGCTCAAGGAACGTTGCTAGGACAGCATGACCAGTTGATTCGGACTCTTGTGGAAGATAATCATCAACTGCTGAACCAGGTGACTCAGTTAACTACACACGTCTCTAAATTGTCTGTTATCAGTTCTCCATCTCTCTCTGACCCCCAGTTTGATGCACCCCAAGTTGTTTCCTCGGACACTAGGCAGGCTTCGTTCCGTCGGGAACCCCCTGTCACGTCGCCTGAACCGTTCAATGGAGAATTGGACAAGTGCCGGGGATTTTTGCTTCAGTGTGACTTGATTTTTCGGCAGAGACCACTGTCGTTTTCTACTGATTCATCTAAGGTACATTATGTTCTGGGGCTGTTAAGAGGGAAAGCTCTGGTTTGGGCTGAGGCTGTGTGTTCAGATCAAACTTTGACTGGATTGACTTTTGCTGATTTCTCTGCTAAATTGAAGACTGTTTTTGACCATCCTGACCATGTGGGTAATTCCTCCAAGATACTTTTTAATTTGAGGCAGGGTTCTAACAGTGTGGCAGAGTACTCTATTGAGTTCTGGACGTTGGCAGCGGACTCCAAGTGGAACAATGTGGCACTTCAAGGAGCATTTCTAAACGGTTTAAATGAAGCCATTAAGGATGAACTGGCTGCTCGTGATGAGCCACATGATTTACATTCTCTCGTTTCCCTGTCCATCAAGCTAGACAATCGGTTGCGGGAGAGGCGTCGGGAGAGAGGCGATCGGCCACATCTAGGAGGACGAGTTCCCCAGCCTCCAACCACTCGAGTCTCGCCTCTCCGGAGTCGGCAGCTTCTTGTTCCTGATTCCATCCCGAGCACAGAGGAGGAACCTATGCAAGTGGGTCGAGCTCGACTACCTCCAGCTGAGCGGCAACGGCGCCTCCAGGCGGGTGAGTGCCTGTACTGTGGAGACGCCACACACATTCTGGCTACATGCCCTAAGCGGCCAAAAGACAAGGCTCGCTCGTAACGGTGGGTCTACTTGCGAGCCCAGAGTTAGATCCTGAACCCATCATTCCCCGATTACAAGTACCTGTAACCTTACGTTTCCAGAGTCATTCCCTGCCACTCTCAGCTCTCATAGACTCAGGTGCAGAAGATAACTTTATTAGCCACCAGTTCGTTACACAAGCTCGTATCCCCATGGAGCCACTACCTACCCCCATCCGGGTCACAGCCCTTGATGGGCGCCTCCTCGCGGAGATAACTCATCAAACCACCCCCGTTTCCCTAGTGATTTCTGGCAATCATTGCGAAAGCATTCAGCTAAGAGTTATGTCTGGCTCAGCTACCTCCCTAATCCTTGGCTTCCCCTGGTTGGCTCTTCACAACCCACAAATTGATTGGACACGTCACACCATTTTCAGTTGGAGCACTAACTGCCATTCCGAGTGCCTGAGGTCAGCGGTTCCCCCCACTAAGTGTAACCCAACTCCTCCCTCAGCTCCTCTTGATCTGTCATCTGTCCCCAAAGAATACCATGACCTAGCGGAGGTTTTCAGTAAGGACAAGGCTCTGTCTCTACCACCACACAGGCCTTATGATTGCCCTATTGAACTGCTTCCTGGTGCTCCCTTGCCCTCTAGTCGGTTATACAATCTGTCCCGACCGGAAAGAGAGGCAATGGAGCAGTACATTGGTGATTCTCTGGTCTCGGGCATAATCCGTCCCTCGTCGTCTCCTTTGGGTGCAGGTTTCTTTTTCGTGGAAAAGAAGGACAAGTCGTTACGCCCCTGTATCGATTTCAGGGGTTTAAACAACATAACTGTTAAAAACAAGTATCCCCTTCCACTCATCAACTCAGCTTTTGAACCTCTGCATGGCGCCACAGTGTTTTCCAAGCTCGACCTCAGGAATGCTTATCACCTTGTCCGAATCCGAAAGGGAGATGAGTGGAAAACCGCTTTCAACACTCCACTGGGACATTTTGAGTATTTGGTCATGCCCTTTGGGCTTTCAAATGCCCCTGCGGTTTTCCAAGCCATGGTGAACGATGTTCTTAGGGATTTTTTGAACCGTTTTGTCTTTGTATACCTGGATGATATTCTTGTTTTTTCCAAGTCACCCGAGGAGCATGAGTCACACGTCCGTCAAGTCCTTCAACGGCTCTTGGAGAACAAGCTGTACGTCAAAGCAGAGAAGTGTGAGTTCCACAAACAGTCTACATCGTTCCTTGGATTCATAATTGAGAGCGGGCAGGTGAAGGCGGACCCCGAGAAGATCCGGGCAGTGACGGAATGGCCCACACCCACCACCCGTAAGCAACTTCAACGATTTTTGGGCTTTGCTAACTTCTACCGTAGATTCATTAAGGGTTTTAGTAGAGTGGTGGCACCCCTTACAAGACTCACATCTCCTAAAGTCCCTTTTCGGTGGTCCCCTGAGGCGGAGCAGGCGGTAGGGGTTTTGAAGGAACTGTTTTCCACCTCCCCCGTGTTGATACACCCCAATACCTCTCTGCAGTTTGTTGTGGAGGTGGACGCGTCGGACTCAGGTGTGGGAGCAGTCCTCTCCCAGCGCTCCCCCACTGACCAGAGGCTTCACCCCTGTGCTTTCTTCTCCAAGAAATTGTCACCCACAGAACGGAATTACGACGTTGGAAACCGGGAACTGCTGGCGGTCAAGCTTGCACTGGAAGAATGGCGGCACTGGCTGGATGGAGCTGAATTGCCGTTTGTGGTCTGGACTGACCACAAAAACTTGGCTTACATCCAAGCCACTAAGAGACTCAACTCACGCCAAGCCAGATGGGCCCTGTTTTTTAGTAGGTTTAACTTTATTCTTACATACAGACCGGGGTCAAGAAATGTTAAACCAGATGCTTTGTCCCGCCAGTTTGCTGACCCTTCGGAGACCAGCGAGCCTGAGGCAGTCCTGCCTTCCTCATGCGTCGTGGCGGCTGTTCAGTGGGAGATCGAGTCTCTTGTGAAGACTGCACTTGCCACGGACCCGGGACCGGGTGATGGACCTCCCAACCTACTCTTTGTTCCCGAGACGGTCCGGTCTCAGGTGTTGCAGTGGATTCACACCTCCCGTTTTGCTGGTCACCCTGGGATGAGACGCACGTTGACGCTGCTTAGGAGACATTTTTGGTGGCCTTCAATGGAAACTGACGTTCGGGCTTTTGTGGCAGCCTGTTCAACCTGTGCTCGGGGCAAAGCCTCCCATCAGTCCCCTTCGGGGCTGCTGCTACCCCTCCCAGTTCCCAGCCGTCCCTGGCCCACATTGCCATGGATTTTGTCACCGGCCTACCCAAGTCTGAAGGTAATGATACTATACTTACCATTGTGGACAGATTCTCTAAATCTGTCCACTATATAGCATTACCAAAATTACCGTCTGCCAGTGAGACAGCGGACCTCCTAGTCCAACATGTATTCCGTCCCCATGGAATACCTGTGGACATCGTATCTGATAGAGGCCCACAGTTTACTTCCCGTGTTTGGAAGGGTTTCTGTTCTGCTTTGGGTGCTTCCGTTAGTCTGTCCTCAGGGTTTCATCCCCAGACCAACGGTCAAACAGAAAGAGCCAATCAGAACCTCGAAGCAACCCTTCGGTGTGTGGCTGCTCAACATCCATCATCCTGGGCTAAACATCTGCTCTGGATAGAGTACGCCCACAACTCCCTCACCGCCTCTGCCACCGGTCTTTCACCCTTCGAGGTTACCATGGGTTATCAACCCCCTCTGTTTCCTGCTCAGGAGAAGGAATTGGCTGTTCCTTCGGTTCAGGAGAACCTCCGCCGCTGCCAGAGAGTGTGGAGCGACGCTCGGGAAGCATTGCTTCGGACCACCGACAGGAACAAGACAACAGCGGATAGGAGCAGGACTCCCGCACCTGTGTTTCATCCTGGTCAAGAGGTTTGGCTGTCATCTAAGAACGTACCTCTTCGTACCAAATCACGCAAGCTGTCTCCTCGGTACCTGGGTCCGTTTGTGGTGGAGTCCATTATTAACCCCGCTGCGGTTCGTTTGAAGTTGCCTTCAGCCATGAAGATACACCCTACCTTCCACGTCTCCCAACTGAAACCTGTGTCCTCCAGCCTTTTGTGTCCGCCGGCTGATCCACCTCCACCTGTTCGCCTCATTGACGACCATCCGGCCTACACCGTCAGTAGGCTCCTGGACTCTCGGAGGCGGGGTAGGGGTCTCCAATACCTAGTCGATTGGGAAGGTTATGGACCAGAGGAGAGGTCTTGGGTCCCTAAGCGTTTTGTGTTGGATCCTCAGCTGATCACGGACTTCCATCACGACAACCCTGACAGGCCTGGTGGGTCGCCAGGTGGCGACCATTGAGGGGGGGGTACTGTTATGTGGGCAGCTTGTCTCTCCCTGTTCTGTTTCCCTTCCTCCTTGTTTTGTCCCCTCTTTTTCTGTTGTATGTGTGTTTGTCCCCTTTATGTGGGTGTGTCTGGAGTGGAGCAGGGGGCGGGCTCAGGATCTGCCTCTCCTGTGCAGCTGCGGGTTGTTTCCAGTGATTCCTGCCTACGCAGCTGCATCCTATTCTCTCATCAACCTACACTACTTATTCCTGGGCATGGCTCTCCACCGGCGCCAGATCGTTGTTCTTACCAGAGCGTTCAGTCATACCTCCCAACCTGCCTGCCTTCCTGCCTGTCGGTCTGCCTGCCTGCCTGCCTGCCTGCCTGCCTGCCTGCCTGCCTGCCTGCCTGCCTGCCTCAGCCTCTCCTTCCTCCGGAGCCGACTTGCCCACTCTGTTCCTTTACTTCAGTTGTTTTTGGACTAAGACAATTTGAACTTTTATTAAAATATTTTTGTTTCTTCCACTCCCTTTGTCGTGTTGGTTTCTCTGAGTGCTGGGTTGAACCATAGCCATAACAGCATGACTGTTGCCAGACCAAGTTTGTGCTTTTAAAACAAAATCAAACAAAATCTATGAAACAAAATACACATTTCAGTTACAAAATGTTGTGTTTGGAGTTCTTGGTTAAAGTTTGGGGCGGCAGGTAGCAAACCGGATAAGAGCGTTTGGCCACTAACTGAAAGGTCGCTGGTTCGAATCCCGAGCCGACTAGGTAACAAATCTGCTGATGTGCCCTTGAGAAAGGCACTTAACCCTAAATGACTAAAATGTTAAAATGTTAAAAAGAAACATTCAGAATATATGTATTAGCTTCTGTACCCTTACAAAGGAATACACTGTCTTACTGTTGCAGTGCGTTGGTCATCAAAGAGAGGAGGGTTGAGGAGGCAGAATCAGGAGATTGGAGGGAGAAGGATTGAGCAGAGGGAAGAGATGATAGGATGGAAGAGGAGAGAGTAGCGGGAGAGAGAGAGCGAAGGTTGCGACGGCGCATTACCATCTGAGTAGGGGCAGAGTGAGTAGTGTTGGAGGAGAGCGAGAGAGAAAAGGATACAAAGTAGTGGTCGGAGACATGGAGGGGAGTTGCAGTGAGATTAGTAGAAGAACAGCATCTAGTAAAGATGAGGTCAAGCGTATTGCCTGCCTTGTGAGTAGGGGGGGATGGTGAGAGGGTGAGGTCAAAAGAGGAGAGGAGTGGAAAGAAGGAGGCAGAGAGAAATGAGTCAAAGGTAGACGTAGGGAGGTTGAAGTCCCCCAGAACTGTGAGGGGTGAGCCATCCTCAGGAAAGGAACTTATCAAGGCGTCAAGCTCATTGATGAACTCTCCAAGGGAACCTGGAGGGCGATAGATGACAAGGATATTAAGCTTAAATGGGCTAGTGACTGTGACAGCATGGAATTCAAATGAGGAGATAGAAAGATGGGTCAGGGGGAAAATAGAGAATGTCCATTTGGGAGAGATGAGGATTCCTGTGCCACCACCCCGCTGACCAGATGCTCTCAGGGTATGCGAGAACACATGGTCAGACGAGGAGAGAGCAGTAGGAGTAGCAGTATTTAATTTAAAAAAAGTATTTAGTCAGCCACCAATTGTGCAAGTTCTCCCACTTAAAAAGATGAGAGAGGCCTGTAATTTTCATCATAGGTACACGTCAACTATGAAAGACAAAATTAGGAAAAAAAATCCAGAAAATCACATTGTAGGATTTTTAATGAATTTATTTGCAGATTATGGTGGAAAATAAGTATTTGGTCAATAACAAAAGTTTCTCAATATTTTGTTATATACCCTTTGTTGGCAATGACACAGGTCAAACGTTTTCTGTAAGTCTTCACAAGGTTTTCACACACTGTTGCTGGTATTTTGGCCCATTCCTCCATGCATATCTCCTCTAGAGCAGTGATGTTTAGGGGCTGTCGCTGGGCAACACAGACTTTCAACTCCCTCCAAAGATTTTCTATGGTGTTGAGATCTGGAGACTGGCTAGGCCACTCCAGGACCTTGAAATGCTTCTTACGAAGCCACTCCTTCGTTGCCCGGGCGGTGTGTTTGGGATCATTGTCATGCTGAAAGACCCAGCCACGTTTCATCTTCAATGCCCTTGCTGATGGAAGGAGGTTTTCACTCAAAATCTCACGATACATGGCCCCATTCATTCTTTCCTTTACACGGATCAGCCGTCCTGGTCCCTTTGCAGAAAAACAGCCCCAAAGCATGATGTTTCCACCCCCATGCTTCACAGTAGGTATGGTGTTCTTTGGATGCAACTCAGCATTCTTTGTCCTCCAAACACGACGAGTTGAGTTTTTACCAAAAAGTTCTATTTTGGTTTCATCTGACCATATGACATTATCCCAATCCTCTTCTGGATCATCCAAATGCACTCTAGCAAACTTCAGACGGGCCTGGACATGTACTGGCTTAAGCAGGGGGACACGTCTGGCACTGCAGGATTTGAGTCCCTGGCGGCGTAGTGTGTTACTGATGGTAGGCTTTGTTACTTTGGTCCCAGCTCTCTGCAGGTCATTCACTAGGTCCCCCCACGTGTGGTTCTGGGATTTTTGCTCACCGTTCTTGTGATCATTTTGACCCCACGGGGTGAGATCTTGCATGGAGCCCCAGATCGAGGGAGATTATCAGTGGTCTTGTATGTCTTCCATTTCCTAATAATTGCTCCCACAGTTGATTTCTTCAAACCAAGCTGCTTACCTATTGCAGATTCAGTCTTCCCAGCCTGGTGCAGGTCTACAATTTTGTTTCTGGTGTCCTTTGACAGCTCTTTGGTCTTGGCCATAGTGGAGTTTGGAGTGTGACTGTTTGAGGTTGTGGACAGGTGTCTTTTATACTGATAACAAGTTCAAACAGGTGCCATTAATACAGGTAACGAGTGGAGGACAGAGGAGCGTCTTAAAGAAGAAGTTACAGGTCTGTGAGAGCCAGAAATCTTGCTTGTTTGTAGGTGACCAAATACTTATTTTCCACCATAATTTGCAAATAAATTCATAAAAAATCCTACAATGTGATTTTCTGGATTTTTTTTTCTCAATTTGTCTGTCATAGTTGACGTGTACATATGATGAAAATTACAGGCCTCTCTCATCTTTTTGAGTGGGAGAACTTGCACAATTGGTGGCTGACTAAATACTTTTTTCCCCCACTGTATATTTAAAAATGTATATCCCTCATATACACAAAATTGAAAGCTCTCTCTCACTACCCCTGCTCATAGACCCCCGGTCGGCTCTGGGATATGCAACCATTTCCCCTCTCACTCACTTAACGCCGCACCTTTTCAAACACAAAAATGCACACCACATGGTTGACTGCGTAAGAAATGGGCAGAGCGTGCAAACGCACCCGCATCCACATCTGCCGCAAGGGGGAAAGGACGCCAGAGAGAACACAGGACCAACCACAACAACCATCCGCCAAAACAACAACCTCCCGCCAAAAAATAAATGTTCTAATTATTTGTATTTAGAGATGTATTATTCTGCTTGTGATGTCTGTTTTATCCTTTTATAAAATACTATACTTACTATAAATGTTATTTAATATTACAATCCCTATCATTGCTAGTACCGGGTGCTCCAATATTCGACTCCTCTATTACAACTTTTAGAATATGGAGTAGTCTTTGTGTCTCTGAACATTTGGTTGTCAATATATAGTTTATCCACCACGAGTGCAACACGTTTCCCTTTTAATCTGTTTTCCTTGAAGATTGGATACAGAACTTCGCGCCTTTCTACAATCTCCCTCGGGAACTGATCATTCATGCCTATTTTCGTGCCAGCAAGTCTTTTTCCTAGGCTTTTCACCATAGCTTTATCTTTAAAAAAAGCACATTTGGCAACGATTGGGCGCTCATATTTCTGTCCTCTTTTTCCGAAACGGTGTACACGTTCGAGTTGGATTTTATCGACAACCTCGAGTGGGATTTGTAGCGCTGTATGCAGGAAGTCCTTCATAATATTCTCTGTTATTTCTCCCTCCTTTTCCTGAATACCCGTAAGTACTAGATTTTCTCTCATCGATCTAGTTTGGATGTCTAGTAAGGCTTCTCTCAGAAGGTTGTTCTCCTTTTTTAGTTCCCTAACGTCCGTTTCCATCTTAGAGACTGTCACTTTTAAAGCTTTTTCGTCACTCATTTGAAGACTCGCTTTCAACTCTTTTACGTCTTTACTGACCAATTCTAGTGTTATCATTTGTTTGTGCTTATGACCTGACACATAGCCACATGCACATAATCTCAAGGGTCCTGGGAGGATGCTTTTTGGGATTGGCTTAAATGTATGTGGTTGAGAATGGGTTATGGCCATGACATGTTTAAACCATGTTTAAGTATTAATTGATATGTTTCATAATGTGTTATGAAATGATAAAGGTAAAACAGAATGAACATGATTGATACTTTGTACTCCAGATGTATGTCTGGATAGTGAATATAGTCAATACAGAGTGTGATTGTTCTTTAACGTACGTATGTATACATTTTTTTGAGTCACGCCACTAATAAGAGACAGAAGCCCCACTTAGAGAAATGCACGTAGCCTCGTGAGTAGCCAACATGTGATACTGAAAGATGTTATTCATTCACATAGAGAGGAGTAACTATGTATGTTGTATAAGCATGACTATGTATTTGTATCTGTATAAAAGGAGAGCTCCGGGTCAGGGCAAGCATTTGCTCCATGGAGCAAGCTCGGCTTTGTTACGCAATAATAAGGTCTAATTTTTGGATTCACAAGCTCCAGTTTCTTGAGAGATATTTTTGAGTTGACTACTTTTGAGTCAAATATTTCTGCGACACTCCATGCTTTACGGTGGGGACTACACATGCGGAGATCATCCGTTCACCCACACCGTGTCTCACAAAGAATAGGCGGTTTGAACCAAAAATCTCAAATTTGGACTCCTGACCAAAGGACACATTTCCACCGGTCTAATGTCCATTGCTCGTGTTTCTTGGCCCAAGCAGGTCTCTTCTTATTATTGGTGTCCTTTAGTAGTGGTTTCTTTGCAGCAATTCGACCATGAAGGCCTGATTCACACAGTCCCCTCTGAACAGTTGATTTTGAGATGTGTCTGTTACTGTGAAGCATTTATTTGTGCTGCAATCTGAGGTGCAATTAACTCTAAGGAACTTATCCTCTGCAGCAGAGTTAACTCTGGGTCTTCCATTCCTGTGGCAGTCCTCATGAGAGCCAGTTTCATCATAGCGCTTGATGGTTTTTGCAACTGCACTTGAAGAAACTTTCAAAGTTGTTGACATTTTCCGTATTCACTGACCTTAATGTCTTAAAGTAATGATGGACTGTCGTTTCTCTTTGCTTATTTGAGCTGTTCTTGCCATAATATGGACTTGGTCTTTGACCAAATAGGGCTCCCCCCCACCTTGTCACAACACAACTGATTGGCTCAAACGCATTAAGAAGGAAATACATTCCACAAATTAACTTTTAAGAAGGCACACCTGTTAATTGAAATGCATTCCAGGTGACTACCTCATGAAGCTGGTTCAGAGAATGCCAAGAGTGTGCAAAGCTGTCATCAAGGCTATTTGAAGAATCTCAAATATATTTTGATTTGTTTAACACTTTTTTGGCTACTACATGACTCCATATGTGTTATTTCATAGTTTTGATGTCTTCACTATTATTCTACAATGCAGAAAATAGTAAAAATAAAGAAAAACCCTTGAATGGGTAGGTGTGTTCAAACTTTTGACTGGTACTGAATGTATATTGCATAGTTATAACCCTTAACTAATACTGTTTACATGTGTGCATGTATTTCTCTCATAGGACCACAACAATAAGATTCCAAGTAATTCGGATTACCACAATCATATAAACATCCTCAAATGGAAACTTGTTTGTGTGTGTGTGGTGGTGACTATCAAGAGTACAGTGATGGGCCTCAACATCATGTTCTAACCGGACAGCACTATAGAGGACAGAACCAAACCAATCAGTTATATGTATATAGCGGGTGAGGGAATTCACAGCCGACCGCTCAGACTGGTGAGGGCATACCAGCCAACTGTTTTTACGTGGTACTTCTAGCCGGATTTAGTGACCAATAGTTTTTACAGTCATTTTCTACATGGTCTCCGCCATGAGTCCGCCAACATTTTCAAAGTAAACTACTGTTGTCCTCAGTATCCTAAGTGGTTGGCTCTATTCAACTGCTTGTCGACCCTCCCCCTCTAGGGAAGCCACCCGGCATCCCACCTGGGCGAGCCTGACGGGCTGGCTGAGGCATGGGAGCCGGACGAGGCGCAGGAACCTGTCGAGCCTGACGGGCCGGCCGAGGCATGGGAGCCTCACGAGCCTGCCGAGGCGTGGAAGCCTGACGACCCGGCTGAGGCATGACGTGGGATGGGAGCCTGCCAAGCCAACCGACGCAAGGAAACCTCTCAACCCAGCTAAGGCGCGGCACCCGGACCCGACGTTACCAACCCCAACAAAAAACAACAACAACAAATAAACTTCCTGGTGCTTCCAATATTGGTGTCTGCATTCTGTAAGGACTGGGTTCGACAGACGCTGGGAGACGGGAAGCAAGTACAGGGTGATGACTTAATAAATAAAAGACATGGAACAAAACACGGACAGCATCTGGACAGGGGAAACGAAACAACATCAATGCAGACACGGGGATCAAACTGGGGAACAGACACATATACAGTGGGGAAAAAAAGTATTTAGTCAGCCACCAATTGTGCAAGTTCTCCCACTTAAAAAGATGAGAGTGGCCTGTAATTTTCATCATAGGTACACGTCAACTATGACAGACAAAATTAGAAAAAAAAATCCAGAAAATCACATTGTAGGATTTTTTATGAATTTATTTGCAAATTATGGTGGAAAACAATTATTTGGTCAATAACAAAAGTTACTCAATACTTTGTTATATACCCTTTGTTAGCAATGACACAGGTCAAATGTTTTCTGTAAGTCTTCACAAGGTTTTCACACACTGTTGCTGGTATTTTGGCCCATTCCTCCATGCAGATCTCCTCTAGAGCAGTGATGTTTTGGGGCTGTCGCTGGGCAACACGGACTTTCAACTCCCTCCAAAGGTTTTCTATGGGGTTGAGATCTGGAGACTGGCTAGGCCACTCCAGGACCTTGAAATGCTTCTTACGAAGCCACTCCTTCGTTGCCCGGGCGGTGTGTTTGGGATCATTGTCATGCTTAAAGACCCAGCCACGTTTCATCTTCAATGCCCTTGCTGATGGAAGGAGGTTTTCACTCAAAATCTCACGATACATGGCCCCATTCATTCTTTCCTTTACACGGATCAGTCGTCCTGGTCCCTTTGCAGAAAAACAGCCCCAAAGCATGATGTTTCCACCCCCATGCTTCACAGTAGGTATGGTGTTCTTTGGATGCAACTCAGCATTCTTTGTCCTCCAAACACGACGAGTTGAGTTTTTACCAAAAAGTTCTATTTTGGTTTCATCTGACCATATGACATTCTCCCAATCCTCTTCTGGATCATCCAAATGCACTCTAGCAAACTTCAGACGGGCCTGGACATGTACTGGCTTAAGCAGGGGGACACGTCTGGCACTGCAGGATTTGAGTCCCTGGCGGCGTAGTGTGTTACTGATGGTAGGCTTTGTTACTTTGGTCCCAGCTCTCTGCAGGTCATTCACTAGGTCCCCCGACGTGGTTCTGGGATTTTTGCTCACTGTTCTTGTGATCATTTTGACCCCACGGGGTGAGATCTTGCGTGGAGCCCCAGATCGAGGGAGATTATCAGTGGTCTTGTATGTCTTCCATTTCCTAATAATTGCTCCCACAGTTGATTTCTTCAAACCAAGCTGCTTACCTATTGCAGATTCAGTCTTCCCAGCCTGGTGCAGGTCTACAATTTTGTTTCTGGTGTCCTTTGACAGCTCTTTGGTCTTGGCCATAGTGGAGTTTGGAGTGTGACTGTTTGAGGTTGTGGACAGGTGTCTTTTATACTGATAACAAGTTCAAACAGGTGCCATTAATACAGGTAACAAGTGGAGGACAGAGGAGCCTCTTAACATTTACATTTTACATTTATGTCATTTAGCAGACGCTCTTATCCAGAGCTACTTACAAATTGGTGCATTCACCTTATAGCCAGTGGGATAACCACTTTACAATATGTTCTTTCTTTCTTTCTTTCTTTCTTTCTTTCTTTCTTTCTTTCTTTCTTTCTTTCTTTCTTTCTTTCTTTCTTTCTTTCTTTGGGGTGGAGTAAGGGGGGGGTAGAAGGATTACTTTATCCTATCCCAGGTGTTCCTTAAAGAGGTGGGGTTTCAAATGTCTCCGGAAAGTGGTGAGTGACTCCGCTGTCCTGGCGTCGTGAGGGAGCTTGTTCCACCATTGGGGTGCCAGAGCAGCGAACAGTTTTGACTGGGCTGAGCGGGAACTGTGCTTCCGCAGAGGTAGGGGAGCCAGCAGGCCAGAGGTGGATGAACGCAATGCCCTCGTTTGGGTGTAGGGACTGATCAGAGCCTGAAGGTACGGAGGTGCCGTTCCCCTCACAGCTCCGTAGGCAAGCACCATGGTCTTGTAGCAGATGCGAGCTTCAACTGGAAGCCAGTGTAGTGTGCGGAGGAGCGGGGTGACGTGAGAGAACTTGGGAAGGTTGAACACCAGACGGGCTGCGGCATTCTGGATGAGTTGTAGGGGTTTAATGGCACAGGCAGTGAGCCCAGCCAACAGCGAGTTGCAGTAATCCAGACGGGAAATGACAAGTGCCTGTATTAGGACCTGTGCCGCTTCCTGTGTAAGGGAGAGTCGTACTCTCCGAATGTTGTAGAGCATGAACCTACAGGATCGGGTCACCGCCTTGATGTTAGCGGAGAATGACAGGGTGTTGTCCAAGGTCACGCCAAGGCTCTTCGCACTCTGGGAGGAGGACACAACGGAGTTGTCAACCGTGATGGCGAGATCATGGAACGGGCAGCCCTTCCCCGGGAGGAAGAGCAGCTCCGTCTTGCCGAGGTTCAGCTTGAGGTGGTGATCCGTCATCCATACTGATATGTCTGCCAGACATGCAGAGATGCAATTCGCCACCTGGTTATCAGAAGGGGAAAGGAGAAGATTAGTTGTGTGTCGTCTGTGTAGCAATGATAGGAGAGGCCATGTGAGGATATGACAGAGCCAAGTGACTTGGTGTATAGCGAGAATAGGAGAGGGCCTAGAACTGAGCCCTGGGGGACACCAGTGGTGAGAGCACGTGGTGCGGAGACAGCTTCTCGCCACGCCACTTGGTAGGAACGACCGGTCAGGTAGGACGCAATCCAAGAGTGAGCCGCGCCGGAGATGCCCAGCTCGGAGAGGGTGGAGAGGAGGATCTGATGGTTCACAGTATCAAAGGCAGCAGACAGGTCTAGAAGGACAAGAGCAGAGGAGAGAGAGTTAGCTTTAGCAGTGCGAAGAGCCTCCGTGACACGGAGAAGAGCAGTCTCAGTTCAATGACCAGTCTTGAATCCTGACTGGTTTGGATCAAGAAGGTCATTCTGAGAGAGATAGCAAGAGAGTTGGCTAAAGACGGCACGCTCAATAGTTTTGGAGAGAAAAGAAAGAAGGGATACTGGTCTGTAGTTGTTGACATCAGAGGGATCGAGTTTTGGTTTTTTGAGAAGGAGTGCAACTCTCGCTCTCTTGAAGACGGAAGGGACATAGCCAGCGGTCAAGGATGAGTTGATCAGTGAGGTGAGGTAAGGGAGAAGGTCACCGGAGATGGTCTGGAGAAGAGAGGAGGGGATAGGGTCAAGCGGGCAGGTTGTTGGGCGGCCGGCAGTCACAAGTCGCAAGATTTTATCTGGAGAGAGAGGGGAGAAAGAAGTCAAAGCATAGGGTAGGGCAGTGTGAGCAGGACCAGCAGTGTCATTTGACTTAACAAACGAGGATCGGATGTCGTCAACCTTCTTTTCAAAATGGTTGACGAAGTCATCCACAGAGAGGGAGGAGGGGGGGGGGGGGGATTCAGCAGGGAGGAGGTGGCAAAGAGCTTCCTAGGGTTAGAGGCAGATGCTTGGAATTTAGAGTGGTAGAAAGTGGCCTTAGCAGCAGAAACAGATGAAGAAAATGTAGAGAGGAGGGAGTGAAAAGATGCCAGGTCCGCAGGGAGTCTAGTTTTCCTCCATTTCCGCTTGTGAGCTCGCAATGAGTCATCAAGCCATGGAGCTGGAGGGGAGGACCGAGCCGGCCGGGAGGATAGGGGACATAGAGAGTCAAAGGATGCAGAAAGGTAGGAGAGGAGGGTTGAGGAGGCAGAATCAGGAGATTGGAGGGAGAAGGATTGAGCAGAGGGAAGAGATGATAGGATGGAAGAGGAGAGAGTAGCGGGAGAGAGAGAGCGAAGGTTGCGACGGCGCATTACCATCTGAGTAGGGGCAGAGTGAGTAGTGTTGGAGGAGAGCGAGAGAGAAAAGGATACAAAGTAGTGGTCGGAGACATGGAGGGGAGTTGCAGTGAGATTAGTAGAAGAACAGCATCTAGTAAAGATGAGGTCAAGCGTATTGCCTGCCTTGTGAGTAGGGGGGGATGGTGAGAGGGTGAGGTCAAAAGAGGAGAGGAGTGGAAAGAAGGAGGCAGAGAGAAATGAGTCAAAGGTAGACGTAGGGAGGTTGAAGTCCCCCAGAACTGTGAGGGGTGAGCCATCCTCAGGAAAGGAACTTATCAAGGCGTCAAGCTCATTGATGAACTCTCCAAGGGAACCTGGAGGGCGATAGATGACAAGGATATTAAGCTTAAATGGGCTAGTGACTGTGACAGCATGGAATTCAAACGAGGAGATAGAAAGATGGGTCAGGGGGAAAATAGAGAATGTCCATTTGGGAGAGATGAGGATTCCTGTGCCACCACCCCGCTGACCAGATGCTCTCAGGATATGCGAGAACACATGGTCAGACGAGGAGAGAGCAGTAGGAGTAGCAGTATTTTCAGTGGTAATCCATGTTTCCGTCAGCGCCAAGAAGTCGAGGGACTGGAGGGTAGCATAGGCTGAGATGAACTCTGCCTTGTTGGCAGCAGAACGGCAGTTCCAGAGGCTGCCTGAGACCTGGAACTCCACGTGGGTGGTGCGTGCAGGGACCACCATGTTAGAGAGGCAGCAGCCACGCGGTGTGAGGCGTTTGTATAGCCTGTGCGGAGAGGAGAGAACAGGGATAGGCAGAGGCATAGTTGACAGGCTGCAGAAAATGGCTACAATAATGCAAAGGAGATCAGAATGAAATTAACTAAACATCTGGGAAAGGAGAGAGCGGGGCCTCCCTCACCACAACACCCAAATATAACTCTCCCAACTTCCACCTCAGAAGCTATAATTGTTGTAAACTACAGCGGTTCAATGTTTTCTAGGAATAGACTAACTTAGTTTATTCAGCTAGCTAACTAGGTACAGTATTCTTCCGTGAAAATCGTCCAGGGCACCTAGTCATAAGACGCCACAGCCAGCTAGCATGCCGGACTCCAACAACACGGTTTAGCACCAATACTCGGCCACAACAAACCACCAGTGTGTCAACACGCCAAGCAGATCGTTCGTGTCCGTGTCTAACGTTGTGTGTTAGTACCGACAGCTTGAGCGAGTCCGTTGCCAACTTATTCAGCCAGTTAGTTAGCTAGAATAGTTAGCATACTAGCTAGCCATTGCTTTCAGACAAATAAGAAACCCCTCCTTTCACGGCACGAACACACAGAGAGAGCAAAACTAACGTGAACTAGTCACCCATGTCCCGAATTCCTTGAACGACTCTAGCTACCAATATGTAAAAATAAAACACAAATACATACCCCTAGCAGCTACTGTTAGCTAGCCAAGTGCAAAGCTAGCCACTGAATTGACTCAGCCAGTTCGCGTCTGTTCGCCAGGTCGTTCCAGCTATTGTTTACTAGTTGCTATCCAGGTAGCAACAAGCTAGCTAAATTTCAAGCACAGTAGCCACTTACTACCTAACGTTAACGGTTCAGACAATGAGGTTAGAAAACAGCTGAATGGTAGGCAAATATTGAATGTAATTATTGTAGGCAGCCAGCTGGCATAATTACAGGCACTCTCAGGCGTGAAACAACTATACCGTTGCTAATAGTTGCCAGTAGCTACCCGCTAGGTAGTGGATTAGCCAGCTAGCTTCGTGCTACACCGGGCTCAGCCGAATACAATACTAACCTACAATAATTACATACAACAACCCACGATAACTACCTACAATACCTAACTACAATACCTAACTACAATCTAAATACATAGTTTAAGCCTTACTCGACAAAGCCCAAACTATGTATAAAGCCAAGCTTACCCGACGACCTCACCCTCTTCTTAAAGAAGAAGTTACAGGTCTGTGAGAGCCAGAAATCTTGCTTGTTTGTAGGTGACCAAATACTTATTTTCCACCATAATTTGCAAATAAATTCATAAAAAATCCTACAATGTGATTTTCTGGATTTTTTTTCTCAATTTGTCTGTCATAGTTGACGTGTACCTATGATGAAAATTACAGGCCTCTCTCATCTTTTTAAGTGGGAGAACTTGCACAATTGGTGGCTGACTAAATACTTTTTCCCCACACTGTATAAGGGGCAATCAACAAAGTGAAGGAGTCCAGGTGAGTCCAATGAGCGCTGATGCGTGTAATGATGGTAACAGGTGTGCGTAATGATGGGCAGCCTGGCTCCCTGGAACGCCAGGGAGGCGGAGCCGGAGCGGGAGCAGGCATGACAATTACAGTGATTTTCACATGGGCAGGGGCATCGGATCTATGGTTACCTGACATTAGCAAGTTAGCTAAATGCATGATGCCCACAATAATAAAGCAGGTAGCTAACATCGAATAACTCTAGTGGTAACTCTAGTGGCGCAGTGGTCTAAGGCACTGCATCGCAGTGCTAACTGTGCCACTAGAGATCCTGGTTCGAATCCAGGCTCTGTCGCAGCCGGCCGCGACCGGGAGACTCATGGGCGGCGCACAATTGGCCTAGGGTAGGGGAGGGAATGGCCGGCAGGGATGTAGCTCAGTTGATAGAGCATGACGTTTGCAACGCCAGGGTTGTGGGTTCGATTCCCATGGGGGCCCAGTATAAAAAAAATATGTAATCACTAACTGTAAGTCGCTTTGGATAAGAGCGTCTGCTAAATGTGTAAAATGTAAAAAAATGAATAAGCTTGTATAGTCCAGTCAAAAACCTACTTGCACATGTTTTTGTGTTCATTCAGAGAGCAAGGTCTAGCTGTATTAAACTTTACAGTAGTTTTGACATGGGCATCAAAGATAGCCAGCAAGCTAGCTAGCTAACAGCAAGCAAGGTTAGTAAACTAATTGCATGGTAATACCCACAATAATAAAGTCACCTTTGCAGGCAGGTCCTGTACACTATGCATGAAACAGTATTCAATATGGTTCGCAGTGAAGTACTTCAGATGTGCCAAAACCAAGGAGAGGCTAGCTATCTAGATGGGCTAGTAACAGCTGGCTAGAAAAACAAGTATTCAGTCAATGCAAGCTAGATAGCGGTGTCTGTTCTGAAAGAGTTAGCTACAGACATGTAGGGTTGGTAACAGTAATTTATTTGAACAGTGAGAGACAGAATAACAACAAAATAATCCAGAAAAACGCATGTCAAAAATGTTATCAATTGATTTGCATTTTAATGAGGGAAATAAGTATTTGACCCATCTGCAAAACATGCCTTAGTACTTGGTGGCAAAACCCTTGTTGGCAATCACAGAGGTCAGACGTTTCTTGTAGATGGCCACCAAGTCATTAAGGTTTCGAGGCTGACGTTTGGCAACTCGAACCTTCAGCTCCCTCCACAGATTTTCTATGGGATTAAGGTCTGGAGACTGGCTAGGCAACTCCAGGACCTTAATGTGCTTCTTCTTGAGCCACTACTTTGTTGCCTTGGCCGTGTGTTTTGGGTCATTGTCATGCTGGAATACCCATCCACGACCCATTTTCAATGCCCTGGCTGAGGGAAGGAGGTTCTCACCCAAGATTTGACGGTACATGGCCCCGTCCATCGTCCCTTTGATGCAGTAAAGTTGTCCTGTCCCCTAAACAGAAAAACACCCCCAAAGCATAATGTTTCCACCTCCATGTTTGACGGTGGGGATGGTGTTCTTGGGGTCATAGGCAGCATTCCTCCTCCTCCAAACACGGCGAGTTAAGATGATGCCAAAGATCTCCATTTTGGTCTCATCTGACCACAACACTTTCACCCAGTTCTCCTCTGAATCATTCAGATGTTCATTGGCAAACTTCAGACGGGCATGTATACAGTGGGGAGAACACGTATTTGATACACTGCCGATTTTGCAGGTTTTCCTACTTACAAAACATGTAGAGGTCTGTAATTTTTATCATAGGTACACTTCAACTGTGAGAGACGGAATCTAAAACAAAAATCCAGAAAATCACATTGTATGATTTTTAAGTAATTAATTTGCATTTTATTGCATGACATAAGTATTTGATACATCAGAAAAGCAGAACTTAATATTTGGTACAGAAACCTTTGTTTGCAATTACAGAGATCATACGTTTCCTGTAGGTCTTGACCAGGTTTGCACACACTGCAGCAGGGATTTTGGCCCACTCCTCCATACAGAACTTCTCCAGATCCTTCAGGTTTCGGGGCTGTCACTGGGCAATACGGACTTTCAGCTCCCTCCAAAGATTTTCTGTTGGGTTCAGGTCTGGAGACTGGCTAGGCCACTCCAGGACCTTGAGATGCTTCTTACGGAGCCACTCCTTAGTTGCCCTGGCTGTGTGTTTCGGGTCGTTGTCATGCTGGAAGACCCAGCCACGACCCATCTTCAATGCTCTTACCGAGGGAAGGAGGTTGTTGGCCAAGATCTCGCGATACATGGCCCCATCCATCCTCCCCTCAATACGGTGCAGTCGTCCTGTCCCCTTTGCAGAAAAGCATCCCCAAAGAATGATGTTTCCACCTCCATGCTTCACGGTTGGGATGGTGTTCTTGGGGTTGTACTCATCCTTCTTCTTCCTCCAAACACGGCGAGTGGAGTTTAGACCAAAATGCTCTATTTTTGTCTCATCAGACCACATGACCTTCTCCCATTCCTCCTCTGGATCATCCAGATGGTCATTGGCAAACTTCAGACGGGCCTGGACATGGGCTGGCTTGAGCAGGGGGAACTTGCGTGCGCTGCAGGATTTTAATCCATGACGGCGTAGTGTGTTACTAATGGTTCTTTGAGACTGTGGTCCCAGCTCTCTTCAGGTCATTGACCAGGTCCTGCCGTGTAGTTCTGGGCTGATCCCTCACCTTCCTCATGATCATTGATGCCCCACGAGGTGAGATCTTGCATGGAGCCCCAGACCGAGGGTGATTGACCGTCATCTTGAACTTCTTACATTTTCTAATAATTGCGCCAACAGTTGATACCTTCTCACCAAGCTGCTTGCCTATTGTCCTGTAGCCCACCCCAGCCTTGTGCAGGTCTACAACTTTATCCCTGATGTCCTTACACAGCTCTCTGGTCTTGGCCATTGTGGAGAGGTTGGAGTCTGTTTGATTGAGTGTATGGACAGGTGTCTTTTATACAGGTAACGAGTTCAAACAGGTGCAGTTAATACACAGAGAGCCGGAATTCTTACTGGTTGGTAGGTGATCAAATACTTATGTCATGCAATAAAATGCAAATTAATTACTTAAAAATCATACAATGTGATTTTCTGGATTTTTGTTTTAGATTCCGTCTCTCACAGTTGAAGTGTACCTATGATAAAAATTACAGACCTCTACATGCTTTGTAAGTAGGAAAACCTGCAAAATCGGCAGTGTATTCCCCACTGTATGTGCTTTCTTTAGCAGGGGGACCTTGCGGGCGTTGAAGGATTTCAGTTCACGGCGTAGTGTGTTACCAATTGTTTTCTTGGTGACTATGGTCCCAGCTGCCTTGAGATCATTGACAAGATCCTCCCGTGTAGTTCTGGGCTGATTCCTCACTGTTCTCATGATGATTGCAACTCCACGAGGTGAGATCTTGCATGGAGCCCCAGGCCGAGGGAGATTGACAGTTCTTTTGTGTTTCTTCCATTTGCGAATAATCGCACCAACTGTTGTCACCTTCTCACCAAGCTGCTTGGCGATGGTCTTGTAGCCCATTCCAGCCTTGTTTCAGTCTACAATCTTGTCCCTGACATCCTTGGAGAGCTCTTTGGTCTTGGCCATGGTGGAGAGTTTGGAATTTGATTTATTGATTGCTTCTGTTGACGGTGTCTTTTATACAGGTAACAAACTGAGATTAGGAGCACTCCCTTTAAGAGTGTGCTCCTAATCTCAGCTCGTTACCTGTAGAAAAGACACCTGGGAGCCAGAAATCTTTCTGATTGAGAGGGGGTCAAATACTTATTTCCCTCATTAAAATGCAAATCAATTTATAACATTTTTGACAGGCGTTTTTCTGGATTTTTTTGTTATTCTGTCTCTCACTGTTCAAATAAACCTACCATTAAAATTATAGACTGATCATTTCTTTGTCAGTGGGCAAACGTACAAAATCAGCAGGGGATCAAATACTTTTTTCCCTCACTGTACATATTTTGTCAATTTATCGTTCATGCCATGTTACCTGGCTAGTGTCTAACATGATAGCCTTCTAAAAATGAATTTTTATAGTTGTCTAAATGAAAACATTCTCAATGAGGCTACAGGTAGCCTGGCGGGTAGGAGCGTTGGGCCAGTAACTGAAAGATTGCTGGGTTCAATCCCCAAATTGACAAGGTAAAAATCTGTCATTCTGCCCCCGAGTCAGGCTGTTAAATCACTGTTCCCCGGTCACCGATGATGTCGATTAAGGCAGCCCCCCGTTTAAATGCGGAAGACACATTTCAGTTGAATGCATTCCGTTGTATAACTGACTAGGTATCCCCCTTTCTCTACTAACATGCATTGTAATCTGTGCTGACTGTCAGACAAACCATTCAAGTGATGTCATTGATGACACGTTATCAAGATGGCGGCACACAGCAGTCAGATGAGGCCATTTTCAAACGTTTTAACATAAATACGAGTTTTTAGCAATTTTAAGGGTAGGAACATGCTTCTTTATCACGTTTAAAATCAACTTAACTTACTAAAATGTGAGGTGTTAAAAACTGTGATTAAGCTTTCTCAATTTATTTTATTCAGAGGTGTGTAGAATACTCAAAATTCTGTACTCAAGTAAAAGTACCATCATCATTTTTTATAACTAAAAATATTTTACTATAAGTAAATAAATTACTTGAAGTTGAATAAGAATAAAAAACATATTTAGCAAAAAAAAAACAATGTAAGTACTTGTATGATGTAATTTGGAACCTTTTACCACATCACATTTTTCAACTTAAAAAGAAAAATAAGTCCATTGACTTCCAGCTCAAAAAAAAGGATAACTCAATATAAATACCTATATAACAGGCATCTGGTATAAGTAAATTAATCCTCAAATACTTGTATAATTTCGTATATATCTTAAATGACAGCCTTTTATGAATTTGATTATACAATTATGAAGTCCATTCAAACAAAGAAAAAGTGTTGACTAAGCTGGGAAGCTGGGAAAGTGAAATCTATTTCGGATTTGCATCTGACTAATTGACTTTTTACCCAATGCCTTTTATGAAAGTATTCAATTGTGTTTTTTTGCGTTTTGCATACGTTGGCCAGTCATCTGTGTTCTATTCATTGCCATGATGTCTTGCCAATGAGCAAACTAATTCCACACTATTAAAGTCTGGTTCAATTTCCAAACGCCTGAAGGTACCACGTTCATCTGTAAAATGTTGGGTTTTATTTTTCTCATAATTGGATCTGTATGTGATGAATAGCTTGGAAGGAATGCATTAATGAGGAGCACTGTACTGATATGGATTGTTTCACATAACAGGCTGTTGTTATTCATGTAAGGAACGTTAGGGGTAGGACAGATAAGACTTGTATTTCTTACAGATACGAACACTCTCTCTTTGTAGTCTGTGAAACTGTCCTTGAACATGGAGTACAGTGGAATGGTGTCTTTTGGGTGCTGACTCCGCAGGTTATTATCATAGCAACTATGCCTGGCAACAAATGAAATGCCGAGGAGTTGGGACCAACCCCTGCGCCAACGGATTGGCTGAATGGAGTCTGGACCACACTCAGTCCTTTGCTCTGGTTGGCCAACAGAAGAGGTGGAGGCTTTCTGTCAGAGTATTTGAGAAAGAATCTGTAAACAATAATTCTAGTTCTCTGTCTGCCCTGCGTGGTTTTTCAGTGAGCCCGTATACAAACCTTCATACTTATCATACATACATTTTGCATATAATAAATTAAGCTTGGATTGAAGATCTCTTGATTCTTATTCCAATACCAGATTTGAATTACGCAATTTCTAACAAAAACAATAGTATGCAAGTATAAACACCATGGGACCACGCAACTGTCATACCGCACAGGAAGAAGACGCATTCTGTCTCCTAGAGATGAACGTACTTTGGTGCGAAAAGTGCAAATCAATCCCAGAACAACAGCAAAGGACCTTGTGAAGATGCTGGAGGAAACAGGTACAAAAGTATCTATATCCACAGTAAAACAAGTCCTATATCGACATGACCTGAATGGCCGCTCAGCAAGGAAGAAGCCACTGCTCCAAAACCGCCATAAAAAAGCCAGACTACAGTTTGCAACTGCACATGGGGACAAAGATCATACTGTTTAGAGAAATGTCCTCTGGTCTGATGAAACAAAAATAGAACTGTTTGGCCATAATGACCATTGTCATTTTTGGAGGAAAAAGGGGGAGCTTGTAAGCCGAAGAACACCATCCCAATCGTGAAGCACAGGGGTGGCAGCATCATGCTGTGGGGGTGCTTTGCTGCAGGAGGGACTGGGGCACTTCACAAAATAGATGGCATCATGAGGAAGGAGAATTATGTGGATATATTGAAGCAACATCTCAAGACATCAGTCAGGAAGTTAAAGCTTGGTCACAAATGGGTCGTTCAAATGGACAATGACCCCAAGCATACTTCCAAAGTTGTGGCAAAATGGCTTAAGGACAACAAAGTCAAGGTATTGGAGTGGCCATCACAAAGCCCTGACCTCAATCCTATAGAAAATTTGTGGGCAGAACTGAAAAAGCGTGTGCGAGCAAGGAGGCCTACAAACCTGACTCAGTTACACCAGCTCTGTCAGGAGGAATGGGCCAAAATTCACCCAACTTTTTGTGGGAAGCTTGTGGAAGGCTACCCGAAACGTTTGACCCAAGTTAAACAATTTAAAGGCAATGCTACCAAATACTAATTGAGTGTATGTAAACTTCTGACCCACTGGGAATGTGATGAAAGAAATAAAGCTGAAATAAATCATTCTCTCTACTATTATTCTGACATTTCACATTCTTAAAATAAAGTGGTGATCCTATCTGACCTAAAACAGGGAATTTGTACTAGGATTAAATGTCAGGAATTGAAGAAAAACTGAGTTTAAATGTATTTGGCTAAGGTGTATGTAAACCTCTGACTTCAACTGTATATGTCAACCAGAGATGTTGGGGTTCACAGGAAATTCAAGTATCACATACAGATTTATTTTGATTTGACTCAAATGATGTCAATTAGCCTATCAGAAGCTTCTAAAGCCATGACATCATTTTCTGGAATTTTCCAAGCTGTTTAAAGGCACAGTCAATTTAGTGTATGTAAACTTCTGGCCCACTGGAATTGTGATACAGTGAATTATAAGTGAAATAATCTGTCTGTAAACAATTGTTGAAAAAATTACTTGTGTCATGCACCAAGTAGATGTCCTAACCGACTTGCCAAAACTATAGTTTGCTAACAAGAAATTGGTGGAGGTAGCTTAGTGGTTAAGAGCGTTGTGCCAGTAACCGAAAGGTCGCTGGTTCTAATCCCCAAGCCGACTAGGTGAAAAATCTGTCGACGTGCCCTTGAGCAAGGCACTTAACCCTAATTGCTCCTGTAAGTCGCTCTGGATAAGAGCGTCTGCTAAATAATGTGGAGTGGTTAAAAAACAAGTTTTAATGACTCCAACCTAAGTGTATGTAAACTTCTGACTTCAACTGTAACTCGTAGTCCAAAAGTATGATTTTTCTGTTGTGGGAATATGCTTCCATAGTATGGCTTCCACAAAACTGCAGTACGATTAACGATGGGAGATAAATGAAGATGACTTACTCAGGCCGATTGAAAGAAATGGTCAGTGTTCCTGTCTCCTTAAAGCCCCCTAGAGTCAATTTCCGCGGCCCTGTGGAAATCGAATTCGCATAATAAATACAAAAAACATCAGTTTAAGCTAGAGATATCAGTTTTTTTGCATTGGATGCATCTCAATCCACCGCATCCGCCGATGTCGCACTTCCGCATTTGCGGTGAAAGGTGGCAGAGCACAAGCGTCTTGGGACTCGTCTAAAGTTGCTACAGCCAATCTGCCAACTTCTGTCTGTAGCATCCGAACAGTTTGGGATACACACTAATATGACCCATCTGTGGAAAGGTGAGACTCTCACGAACACGTACATGTCGGTTTTGCTCTATGACGCCCACAAGCCTCACAAGACTCGTCTGAAGGTCCCCCGGTACCAGTTAAAAAATTGTATGGAAGTGTATTTGGAGATAGTTTAGTGCCAAAAAATAAGGGGTTCCATATATGTACAAAAAAAAATATTACTATTTGTTTCCTGATGTTTCTTTTATCGCTCAGATATAGGACAGACACTTCAGAACAAACTTCCTTTAGATTGTTTTGGGGGGACTATCTGTTGTTCCATGTAGTGAATCTGTTATTCAATGTGTTTCTATGGGCCAACCCCCCTGGCTTAGACAGGGCTTAGCCAGTAGAGGGTTAGGCAGGGGTGTTAAATTCATTCCATAGAGGGCCTAGTGTCTGCAGGTTTTTGGTTTTCCTTTCAATTAAGACCTAGACAACCATGTGAGGGGAGTTATTTACTAATTAGTGACCTTAATTCATCAATCAAATACAAGGGAGGAGCGAAAACCTGCAGACGCGCGGCCCTCCGTGGAATGAGTTGGACACATTTGACTTAGACACCAATGCGATAGCATAGCAGCTGGGTCTGGTCTCCTTAGTTAATTGACTGTATATAAATCACAAAAAATGAGGGAGTGGGATGTCCCGCTTCCTCTTCCATCTCTGGTACAATTCCCAGTACCCTTTAAAGCTTATAAATATATTATAGTTTAGTTACTATTGGCCTCGCCTAGTCCTCTCCGAGCTAACCCTGTTCATTACTCATTATGAAAATGGCCTGTTGTAAGAAATCTGGTGGAAACCCTGCTTTATATCAACATCTCATTCCTTTTGCATCCAGGAAAAGTGAACGTGTCAACTTTGGGGAAAAGGCAAGGCTAGACCAGTGAACCAGCCTGTTTACCCGTCGATACAAAGTTGGCATGAATCAGCGTTTAAGTTCCTGTCCGACAGTCTCCTCCCATTACTGTACATTTGTATTGTCAGAAGAGGGGAGATCATCTCCAGGTAAGTAATTGTTTTATTGAGTAGGCTATAGGTCTATTGCATACAGCTTTACATTAGAGGATACAGTGGGCATCCATCGGGCGGCAGGTAGCCTTGCGATTATAGTGTTGAGCCAGTAACTGAAAGGTCACTAGCTTGAATCCTGAGTAGACAAGGTAAAACATATGTTGATGTGTCCTTGAGCAAAGCACTGAACCCTAATTGCTTCAGGGTCGCCGTTGATAATGGCAGACCCTGGTCGTGATCCTACTCTCGGGTGTCTCAAGGAAAGTGGAGATAGGAGGACAAATATAACCGGCCAACAAATTATTATTATTAGAGACAGGAATGATGGGCATCCTGCCCATGCTGAATAGTTTCCCAGTTCAGGTCAGTTGTAAAACGTCCCCTTTAAACTTTTCTTCTCATGTTCATGAGGCAATCAGATAAACAAGTGACATTTTATTTTTCTATGTATGCTTGTTAGAAAGGTATAAGTGTATGATCTTATTTATGCTACTCCTATTGACCATATACCTGGTTCAGTGTGAACAGCAGGCTCTTTCCCCAGCTGGTTCTCCCTGAAACAGTGTGGTCAGCAGGCTTTTTCTCCAGCTGGTTCTCCCTGAAACAGTGTGGTCAGAAGGCTCTTCCTCCAGCTGGTTCTCCCTGAAACAGTGTGGTCAGCAGGCTCTTTCCCCAGCTGGTTCTCCATGAAACAGTGTGGTTAGCAGGCTCTTTCTCCAGCTGGTTCCCCCTGAAACAGTGTGGACAGCAGGCTTTTTCTCCAGCTGGTTCCCCCTGAAACAGTGTGGACAGCAGGCTCTTTCTCCAGCTGGTTCTCCCTGAAACAATGTGGACAGCAGGCTCTTTCTCCAGCTGGTTCTCCCTGAAACAGTGTGGACAGCAGGCTCTGGTTCCCCCTGAAACAGTGTAGACAGCAGGCTCTGGTTCCCCCTGAAACAGTGTGGACAGCAGGCTCTGGTCCCCCCTGAAACAGTGTGGACTGCAGGCTCCTTTTCCAGCTGATTCTCCCTGAAACAGTGTAGGCCCAATTATATTTCAAAATTGATATATAATTCGCTAGCCTATACTTGTAACTTTGTAGGTGCATGTGCTGCACCAGAATCGCTTGTTCGATTCTGTTTCATCATGGTTTAAATGATGTGCACAATTCCAGTCCATATAATACAGTACAATACAGTACAGTAATACAGTTCACACTCAAAAATATTAGCTAGTTTCATGTATATACCCAAGAGAGCATGTTGCTAGCTACAGCTATGGGCTTTTATGTTTTTTTATCGTGCGTAATGTCCAGTAGCCTATATCATATAGGTATTGGATAACGGCACAATCATTTGGGCTTTTTTAGGCTTGGGCTCATTAAATGTCATTAATGTAAGGCTCATAAAATTTATTTAATAAATGGCTCATCAGGCTCCGCTAGCATCAGGTTAGAATTTTCATGCTGATCTAAGCTCTAATCAAATCCAGACATAATTATATGCTTTTGAATGACACTTAAGATTTTGGCGGTAAATACCGGCTTACCAGGGAGAAAAGTGATTTATTCTCTGGATGGAACATTTCTAAAATACCCGGTAAATATTCAACCCTAGTCCCCACTAGCTGCCTGGGAAACATTCTACATCACCAGTTAAAAACACTGACATACTCTGCTTGCTCTCAACCTTATATATCAGACTAGATTGTTCTGCTTTTGTTGGACTTAAAATACAGTTACTGCATTCAAACACACCTCAAATGATCTCAAATGGAAATTCATCATTCTATCAGCAATTTTCTTTAAGAACAAAACATTCTCTCTCCTCTCCCTTGCAGTGTCAGTAAGGCTATGCTCGTCTGGCTCTTGGGTCTTATCAGTGCAGGTGATGCGCAGCATGCCACTTCCCTATCCAGGGCTATGGGCAAAGAGATGGACCTCAGCCGGACCAGGCCGGGCCTGCAGAGCTAAAGAGCGCTGGCCCTTGTGTTGGCCCATTGTCCTGGGGGACCCTGTGAGCTCAGTCTCAGACACTGAAAGCTGACAGAGAACTGCGTTCAGCTGCTCTACCCTCACCTAAACAGAGGGAGAGTGCTGGGGTAAGTGCCACAGGAAGCTGAACATCAGAGTATTTGTTTGTTATTGTATATTTTTACCTTATATTCTCTCTTATACTTTTTATTTAGTACTTTTAGGGTGGGTGGGGGGGCCAGTTGAATTCAGTCTGCTGATTTGTGCACCAATTACAGTCCAGGTGAATTCAGTCTGCTGATTAGTCAAATATCTCTACTATTCGCAGCCTGTCCAGAAACAGTATCATGGAGGACACCGAGTTTGTGAGAGATTAGCGTTTTGAGATGAGGACCCATGACAGCCCGTGACTAATGCGTTGGTCCCCTCCTTTAGGAAGAGGACTGGAATATCTAGAACGTGAAGTGCTTCGTCGGGAGAGGTGAGGTTGTGTTTTTCTCTAGCAGGAGGTAAGCTTGGCTTCTCATATGGTGTTGAGTAAAGCTTAAACCATGTATTTAGATCGTAGGTAGGTAGTTTATTTACGTAGTTATTTAGGTAGTTATTGTAGGTTTCCGTAGGCAATTATTGTAGGTAACTATTGTATTGTTTACGGCGGAGCCCGGCGAAGCACGAGGCTAGCTAGCTAGCTAGCTAGCGGGTAGCTACTGGTAACGTTTATTGGTAATTATCTGTTTAGTGCAACGGTGGAGAGTTGTTTCCAGTGTTAATGTGCTAGCTAGCCAACGTTTAATCTTTGCTGCGTTATGAAAGGAACTAGACACGGACATGAATTATCTGTTTAGTGTGTTAACACACTCTTGGTATGCTAGCTAGCTAGCGGGTAGCTACTGGTAACGTTTATTGGTAATTATCTGTTTAGTGCAACGGTGGAGAGTTGTTTCCAGTGTTAATGTGCTAGCTAGCCAACGTTAAATTTTTGCTGCGTTATGAAAGGAACTAGACACGGACATGAATTATCTGTTTAGTGTGTTAACACACTCTTGGTAATTTGTTGTAACCAAGTATTGGTGCTAAACTGTGTGTTATTGGATGCTAGCATGCTAGTTAGCTATGGCGTCATAGCTAGGCATTGTGGGCTGTTGTGGGTAGTTACTGTAGGTTGGCATTGTTTTTCGGTGGTGCCGGGGGTTGCACGAAGCTAGTTAGCTAGCTAGCCGTTCTTCAAACAAGGTCAACACAGTGGCCATTGCTAGCTAGCCAACATGACCAGCTAACTGTACTGTAGTAGCTAAATACAATATAGTTGTGCTACATAGCCGAATTATCTGCTTAGTGTGTTAACACACTATTGGTGGTTTGTTGTGACCAAGTGTTGGTGCTAAACTGTGTGTTATTGGATGCTAGCATGCTAGTTAGCTATGGTGTCATAGTTAGCTAGCTGAATAAAGTGGGTTGAGTCTATTCCTTTAAACATTGAACCGCTGTGGTTCACAACAATTCTGATTTCTAAAGGTGGAAGTTGGTAGAGTTTTTGTTCGGGTGGTTCAGTGAAACAATTATAGTTTCTGAGGTAGAAGTTTTTGGTGAGGGAGGCCCTGCTCTCTACTCTCCCAGATGTTTAGTTCATTTCATTCCGATCTCCTCTGCATTATTGTAGCCATTTGCTACAGCCTGTCAACTATGCCTCTGCCTATCCCTGTTCTCTCCTCTCTGCACAGGCTACACAAACGCCCCACACCGCGTGGCTGCTGCCTCTCTAACCTGGTGGTCCCTGCACGCACCCCACACCTGGAGTTCCAGGTCTCAGGCAGCCTCTGGAACTGCCGTTCTGCTGCCAACAAAGCTGACTTCATCCCAGCCTATGCTAATCTCCAGTCCCTCGACTTCCTGGCGCTGACGGAAACATGGATTACCACTGAAAACACTGCTACTCCTACTGCTCTCTCCTCGTCTGACCATGTGTTCTCGCATACCCCGAGAGCATCTGGTCAGAGGGGTGGTGGCACAGGAATCCTCATCTCTCCCAAGTGGACATTCTCAATTTTTCCCCTAACCCATCTGTCTATCTCCTCATTTGAATTCCATGCTGTCACAGTCACTAGCCCATTTAAGCTTAATATCCTTGTCATCTATCGCCCTCCAGGTTCCCTTGGAGAGTTCATCAATGAGCTTGACGCCTTGATAAGTTCCTTTCCTGAGGATGGCTCACCCCTCACAGTTTTGGGGGATTTCAACCTCCCTATGTCCACATTTGACTCATTTCTCTCTGCCTCCTTCTTTCCACTCCTCTCCTCTTTTGACCTCACCCTCTCACCGTCCCCCCCTACTCACAAGGCAGGCAATACGCTTGACCTCATCTTTACTAGATGCTGCTCTTCTACTAATCTCACTGCAACTCCCCTCCATGTCTCCGACCACTACTTTGTTTCCTTTTCTCTCTCGCTCTCCTCCCACACTACTCACTCTGCCCCTACACAGATAGTAATGCGCCGCCGCAACCTTCGCTCTCTCTCTCCCACTACTCTCTCCTCTTCCATCCTATCATCTCTTCCCTCTGCTCAATCCTTCTCCCTCCAATCTCCTGATTCTGCCTCCTCAACCCTCCTCTCCTCCCTTTCTGCATCCTTTGACTCTCTGTGTCCCCTATCCTCCCGGCCGGCTCGGTCCTCCCCTCCAGCTCCGTGGCTTGATGACTCATTGCGAGCTCACAGAACAGAGCTCCGGGCAGCGGAGCGGAAATGGAAGAAAACTAAACTCCCTGCCGACCTGGCATCTTTTCACTCCCTCCTCTCTACATTTTCTTCATCTGTTTCTGCTGCTAAGGCCACTTTCTACCACTCTAAATTCCAAGCATCTGCCTCTAACCCTAGGAAGCTATTTGCCACATTTTCCTCACTGCTGAATCCCCCCCCCCCCCCCCCCCCCTCTCTCTCTGTGGATGACTTCGTCAACCACTTTGAAAAGAAGGTTGACGACATCCGATCCTCGTTTGTTAAGTCTAATGACACTGCTGGTCCTACTCACACTGCCCTACCCTATGCTTTGACTTCTTTCTCCCCTCTCTCTCCAGATAAAATCCTGCGACTTGTGACTGCAGGCCGCCCAACAACCTGCCCGCTTGACCCCATCCCCTCCTCTCTTCTCCAGACCATCTCCGGTGACCTTCTCCCCTACCTCACCTCGCTGATCAACTCATCCTTGACCGCTGGCCATGTCCCTTCCGTCTTCAAGAGAGCGAGAGTTGCTCCCCTTCTCAAAAAACCAACACTCGATCCCACTGATGTCAACAACTACAGACCAGTATCCCTTCTTTCTTTTCTTTCCAAAACTATTGAGCGTGCCGTCTTTAGCCAACTCTCTTGCTATCTCTCTCAGAATGACCTTCTTGATCCAAACCAGTCAGGTTTCAGGACTGGTCATTCAACTGAGACTGCTCTTCTCTGTGTCACGGAGGCTCTCCGCACTGCTAAAGCTAACTCTCTCTCCTCTGCTCTTGTCCTTCTAGACCTGTCTGCTGCCTTTGATACTGTGAACCATCAGATCCTCCTCTCCACCCTCTCCGAGCTGGGCATCTCCGGCGCGGCTCACTCCTGGATTGCGTCCTACCTGACCGGTCGCTCCTACCAAGTGGCGTGGCGAGAAGCTGTCTCCGCACCACGTGCTCTCACCACTGGTGTCCCCCAGGGCTCAGTTCTAGGCCCTCTCCTTTTCTCCCTATACACCAAGTCACTTGGCTCTGTCATATCCTCACATGGCCTCTCCTATCATTGCTACGCTGACGATACACAACTAATCTTCTCCTTTCCCCCTTCTGATAACCAGGTGGCGAATCGCATCTCTGCATGTCTGGCAGACATATCAGTATGGATGACGGATCACCACCTAAAGCTGAACCCTGGCAAGACGGAGCTGCTCTTCCTCCCGGGGAAGGACTGCCCGTTCCATGATCTCGCCATCACGGTTGACAACTCCGTTGTGTCCTCCTCCCAGAGTGCGAAGAGCCTTGGCGTGACCCTGGACAACACCCTGTCGTTCTCCGCTAACATCAAGGCGGTGACCCGCTCCTGCAGGTTCATGCTCTACAACATTCGGAGAGTACGACCCTGCCTTACACAGGAAGCGGCACAGGTCCTAATCCAGGCACTTGTCATCTCCCGTCTGGACTACTGCAACTCGCTGTTGGCTGGCCTCCCTGCCTGTGCCATTAAACCCCTACAACTCATCCAGAATGCCGCAGCCCGTCTGGTGTTCAACCTTCCCAAGTTTTCTCACGTCACCCCCCTCCTCCACACACTCCACTGGCTTCCAGTTGAAGCTCGCATCCGCTACAAGACCATGGTGCTTGCCTATGGAGCAGTGAGGGGAACGGCACCTCCGTACCTTCGGGCTTTGATCAGTCCCTACACCCAAACGAGGGCATTGCGTTCATCCACCTCTGGCCTGCTGGCTCCCCTTCCTCTGCGGAAGCATAGTTCCCGCTCAGCCCAGTCAAAACTGTTCGCTGCTCTGGCACCCCAATGGTGGAACAAGCTCCCTCACGACGCCAGGACAGCGGAGTCACTCACCACCTTCCGGAGACATTTGAAACCCCACCTCTTTAAGGAATACCTGGGATAGGATAAAGTAATCCTTCTACCCCCCCCCCCCCCCAAAAAATTGTAAAGCGGTTATACATTTACATTTACATTTTAGTCATTTAGCAGACGCTCTTATCCAGAGCGACTTACAGGAGCAATTAGGGTTAAGTGCCTTGCTCAAGGGCACATTAACGTCATTTAGCAGACGCTCTTAGCCAGAGCGACTCACAAATTGGTGCGTTCACCCTATAGCCAGTGGGATAACCACTTTACAATTTGGGGGGGGGGGGGGGGGGGGGGTTAGAAGGAACACTTTATCCTATCCCAGGTATTCCTTAAAGAGGTGGGGTTTCAAATGTCTCCGGAAGGTGGTGAGTGACTCCGCTGTCCTGGCGTCGTGAGGGAGCTTGTTCCACCATTGGTGTGCCAGAGCCTATATCCCACTGCCTATAGGGTGAATGCACCAATTTGTGAGTCGCTCTGTTTAAGAGCGTCTGCTAAATGACGTAAATGTGCCCTTGAGCAAGGCACTTAACCCTAATTGCTCCTGTAAGTCGCTCTGGATAAGAGCGTCTGCTAAATGACTAAAATGTAATGTAAATGTAATTTGGAGCAAGAGTCTTAAGTCTCCTGTTTTGAACAAACGTGTTGGACATTTAATTATGTCTCCAACTCATATCAATAGATAAGACCACTGAATATATTCTTAACCTCCTAACATTTTTAACAATCATGATCAAACAAATGGGTTGGCATTTCGCTTAACTGGGTTTTTCACCTGGTATGCTATTCACTGTTTAATGAGGCTGTAAATCACTCAGTAGGATGACAGATAGTGATCATTACATTTCTGGGAAATACCCACTGCAAACCTACGCTGGCTTTATAAAAAAAAAATACTTAATTCAGTTCATTTTATTAAGGTATGCATTATATTATATATGTCATTAGAGGTTTAAAGAAGAAAACAAATGAGTTGCCTTTAAAAAATGTCAAGTTATAAGCCAACCAATACCCATTTCAGTTTATAAGATAATTAAACTGATATACTATTTACTCTATGATGTTATGATCGATTATATGTTTTGTTTACCGCCTGTGCAATCGTTAAGCACGACACTGAGTGAGTTTCACCTGCATTCCTTCTGGAATAGAAATAGGGCCGGAAATTAAAATCCCACTTGAGTTATCTTCTTAAAATCTATTTGATGTAAATATCTGTTACCATTGCCTTATGCTCGGTTTCTATACTCAACAAACTTTCTCTTTCACAATACAATGTACAATGTGCTGTAAATTACTGAGTTTTTAAAAGATTGCTCATTCATAAAATCCATTTACAATGCCTTCAGAAAGTATTCACGCCCATTTACTTTTTCCACATTTTGTTGTGTTACAGCCTGAATTTAAAATGGATTAAATTGAGATTTTGTGTCACTGGCCTACACACAATACCCCATAATGCCGAAGTGGAATTATGTTTTTCAAAATGTATACAAATTAATTAAAAATGAAAAGTATTGACTTACCTTTTGTTATGGTAAGCCATCCTTACGCACACCTGGAAACTTTCATTACGCACACCTGCACCTCATTAGGCACACCTGGCCCTCCTCACGCAATCCTCTTCTGAATAAGGTGCGGAGTGCCAGCTTATTCCATCCGCTGGATGCTGATACTGTATGAAAGGTGAGGGCGTACTCCGCAGCGGTCTGGTCCTCCTGCTGTAGTTGGAGTAGGCACTCACCCCCCTCTCTGCCCTCCGGTGGATGATCGAAGACTCCTCTGAACAGAGCCATGAACCTCCCATAGGAACCCAGCTCCTCCTCTTCTCTCTCCCAGACGGCCCTAGCCCATTCCAACGACCACCCGGTCAACAGGGAAATATCCGTGGCAACCTTGGTGTACCTAATGAGGCTCAGGTGTGGAACTGGGGAGACTTTCAGGATAAAAAAAAAACGGAATGGAGCTAAGCACAGGCAAAATCCTAGTTCAGTGTGCTTTCCACAAGACACTAGGACAATAATTCACCTTTCAGCAGGACAATAACCTAAAACACAAGGCCAAATCTATACTGGAGTTGCTTACCAAGAAGACAGTGAATTTTCTGGAGTGGCCGAGTTACAGTTTGGACTTAAATCTGCTTGAAAATCTATGGCAAGACTTGAAAATGGTTGTCTAACAATGATCAACAACCAATTTGACAGAGCTTGAAGAATTTCGAAAATAATAATAGGCAAATATTGTACAATCCAGATGTGCAAAGCTCTTAGAGACTTACCCAGGAAGACTCACAGCTGTAATCGCTGCCAAAGGTGATTCTAACATATATTGACTCAGGGGTATTAATACATATGTAAATGAAACATTTCTGTATTTCATTATCCCATATTTTTCAACAATTTCTAAAAACATGTTTTCGCTCTGTCATTATGAGGTAGATAGGTGAGAAAAACACAACAAAATGTGGAATAAGTCAAGGGGTATGAATACTTTATGAAAGCACTGTACAGACCTATTTGATAAGGCCAGTTCTAAAGGGTGACCGAATTCCTGTTTTGGCCTCGTTTTAGATTTGGTTAATTAAGAAATGCTAGCAGCCATGACTGAATTCTAACGTGAGTTGGTTTCAGTGTGTGGTTTTATGTGGATGTCTCTTGTGTGTGTTTGCAGGTGGGAAGAGTTCGACAAATTATTTAGCCAATTAGCTTCTCTGGAGATAGTTAGGGACCGTCAATAAATTACACAATGTAAATTAGGCACGTGGGCTACTAACAGCTTACTACACAACATACACTTAGTATTACTTTCTTAGCTACAGTATACATATCTCCCTGGCATATTACATCATTTATGCAGCAGCATACAATACGTTTTTGGACTCACCTTGTTGTGCTCACTTGAACAGAAAGGTGGCGCGGCGGTCCTTCGTGGGCAAATTTTGTCATCAAAGATTAAGAGGCCGGATTTACAATTCCGAGTTGGATGACCATTCAAAACGTATTTTCCCAGTCGGAGCTCGTTTATTCCCGACTTCCCAGTTGCAACGCTTGCAGTTAGCCACTGTCACCGATTCCCTCCAAACCACTCATTGTTGACTTTGCGATTTCCAACTTGTTGTGTCATGTTTCTGTCCAATGGTCGATGAGCACCGATACATTTTATCTAAATTATAATTTATCTTCATATGACAAGGATTAAAAAGGATTTGCCAGTAGTTTGTCGACTTGATTCATGATGATGACTGCTAGCTAAGATTTTGAAAGTAAGATGTTGACATGATCAGTCCAATCAAAGCTACTGTCCATATAACGTGATTTGACATCATTTTATCTGTGGCCAATGACCTTGAGCCTTCTTGGAAGGGCACTTCTAAGATAACTCTATGGCAGCAACCAAGGGGCTTGAATTTTCATTTTGGAGTTGCCTTACTCAAGCAAACAAAAAAGAGATCATGTTTGTATGCAGCTTTATTAACTCAATTATATATATTTTTTACATTGTTTGCATACTGATATGTGACACGTATTAATGCCAAAATAACATGCAAAAAGTCTAAAACTGTGGGGCTCAAAACAGAATGACGGGTCACCACTGCACATATGCCATTTTCAAAACGAGAAGTAGATTTTTAGGGGCAGTCGCTATTTAAACCATCCCCCTTTCCCCTACCACGCTTGATTCCCCTTCTGTATCTGAAAGTACAGAATTGGTGTAAGAAATATGGTAGAAAATGCAATTACTGTACCTGAGGAATAGGTGGAGCTATTTTTAAAAATTTAATTTAACCTTATTTTGACAGGGAAGTCATATTGAGACCTAGGTCTCTTTCCCAAATGTGCCCTGTATAGTATATGGGCAGGTTTTGTAATGTTTTGTCACTCATTTTGTGGCACAGATCACTCTACATCGATCACTCTACACGCAGCCAGAGACAGTAGACAGCATCATCGACCTTGCAAAAGAAACCTGCAACAGATTGGCTAGTGAAACGCACACTTTGCACTCTGATTGGACCAGCAAACTGTCAATCAACACAGGTCGGCGAGCTAGCGAACAGATTACGGATTTGCTGTAGCATGCAACTATAGCATCCGGTGTAGCGCAAACGTCAAATTGTAGGATGAGAGGATTGCCATAATAAATAAATATGCAGCTCCAAAAATTATTTGGAGGTCAAGAATATTAACTGTTTACTTTGCAAGCTCACCAACAATGGGGCATCAAGGAACAATGACTAACATAGGCCCACTGGTCTTTTGGTATGTCAAATATGCTTGAAATGGATCATTTAGTTATGAAGCTTGTATTTGGAATTTGTAGTTCAAATGAATTATTACTGTGGAGAAGACGCACTATGGGCGAGGCTCTTCACTTGGGCTCTCCAAACTCCCGCTAGTGGAGAGTGCTTTTTTCTCTTGTTGAAATGTTTGCTGTTGCTTTCACACATTTAAATACATGGGCCCTATGTGGTAAACCTATATTATATCTAATCAGAGGTGGGTAGAGTAGCCAAAAACTGTACTCAAGTAAAAGTACTGTTTCTTCAGAATAATATGACTCAAGTAAAAGTAAAAAGTAGTCATCCAAATAATTACTTGAGTAAGAGTAAAAAAGTACTTGGTGAAAAAACTACTCAAGTACTGAGTAACTGTTGAGTAACGTCTGATTTATTTTTTAACACAATACAACAATCAGACAGACAAAAATACAAAATAATCATCTTTAGGCAAATTATAGTTCATCCAATCAATAAAATAAATTAAAATAAGTTAAGATAAGCAGCATAAAGCATGTATGATGTGTCTTTACAATGGAGTTATACATTCATAGCTCTGCGCTTTCTAGCACAGCCATTACACAGTTAAGGGGATTAAACGCTTTGCTCAAAAGCACCTCAAAAGCAGTTGAGAGAGGAGCAGCTTCCCCCATCTAGACTCCCACAGACAGACAACAGATTTGGCAATATTCTAACCTTTAGGCTGACACTGGCCCTTTGACTGGTTGACTGGAGTCAACACTCCAGGAACTCTTTGGCACAGTAACATGAAAACCTTTTTATATTGAAGGCCCCACTGGGAGTGAGTGTGTGTGTGTGTGTGTGTGTGTGTGTGTGTGTGTGTGTGTGTGTGTGTGTGTGTGTGTGTGTGTGTGTGTGTGTGTCAAAACATGCAGAAACAAACTATTTCACCAAAGAATCACTCAGTGATGTCACTATTAAGCTTCAACAGTGGCTGGCTCTCAAGGTTCTTGCTGTGAAGCTGTGATCGTTTAGCAGTGAACAGGAGTCCTGCATGACTGAAAAGTCTCTCGCAGTCTGCAGATGCAGGAAGACCTGTGTTGACTTTGAGTGACAGCTTCTTGATGCGAGGAAAGGTGTGGAGTAGATCCATACCTGCAGGGGACAGACATGAAAGGTACCTCTCCAGCTCTCCTACTTGTGATTTTCCCAACTCCATGGATGCAAAGAAGTCGTCTTCATCAGAGAGGCCGCTGTTTGCGCTGGTGACATCATCCAAGTAGGTGTCGAGGTGATTTCTGATGTAGTCAAGGCCTGTGGGTTTTAGGGCAAGATAAATCGTTTTTCAAACGAATTAAGCCTGCACATTATTCTTACCCTTCTACTGTATAGGCTGTCAAGCTGCTGATGTTTGACATTAAAAGCTACCTGAGCTTCTAACTATATTGCCACCCTGTGGTTTGTCACTGACACACTATAATCCTAAATGACAGTAACATTATACAGAGTTATATAGGTCAATGTCTACTGGTTTACATTTGAATTGATAAACAAGTATATTTACCAGCATTTAAGATGTTCTCCTCTGTGGTCCAGGATGTTCTGAATCTTGGTAGGAGTATTGCTGCTGCAATCAGCTCAGGCTCTTTCATGATGTCTCCAAAACATTTCTGGATCCCTTGTTGCAGGGCGTGAACAAGAGGTGTACACATTTTGCAAGTTGACTCCAACCTCTTCAGCTTGTCCCACAACTGGTAAAGTGTTGGCAGCAGGAGGCCCATATGCACAGATGATTCCCCTTGGAGGATATTAAGGGCCATGGCAACAGGCTTCATCACAGCAGCATACTCGACCAAAAACCCAATTTCAGCTGGATTGAACCTATAAAAGATGTAACGATAAAAAAATTACTTATAGTTATTTCTGGTACAATGTCTTTATTATGCATTACATGTTAAATACACAAATAAATACAAATAAAATAAATTAGTTTAATTATTTCATTCAAGTCATCCACAATTGTCACACCACCATGCAAAGAAAACTTAGTTACTTGAGACAAGTGGATTCACCCATTAATCAGCAAGGCTTATTTATTTTTATTATTCTTTTAAAACAAAATATAAATTTTGTCAACTTACATCTTTATCTTTAATGCTGTGCAGACATTGTGAATTGCTTGTTCTCCTTGCTCTCGGTGAATGTGCACAATCCTTTCTACAGCGAGGAACAGGGAGCTCCAGCGTGTCTGATTGGGTCGGAGAAACTGCAGCTTGCATTCACGTTCCACTGTTTCATGAGCCATGGTTGACCTGCTGGTTTTATTCCAAAGAGCATGACATTTTGCAAAAGCAGACCGAGACAGCCTCTTGTAGGTTTCGTTTGCAGCTCCTCCTGCAGCAGTGGCATCAACTGTGGATATAAGATTGAGGAGATGGCATTCACACATTTGGTGCCTTGGAAGTTGGTACTCAAGGCCTATGTTGTCATCCAGAATAGCAGACACATCTTGATACTCCACCTCTGACTCACTCTGATCTTCTGTTGCATCATCAAGGGTGGAGTCACTCTCCTCTTGTACACTGATGGCTTCCTCCTCTTTCTCCTCACCATATAATCGAAAGGCCTTCAGGAAGTTTGAGCCACTGTCTGTTGTCATCCTGGTCACTTTTTCCCTGATGTGGTACTCAGAATGTATTTCCTCTAATGCAGCAGCAAGGACATCAAACGTGTGCGAGCCTTTGACAGGTCTACAAGCCAATGCACCGGAGTGCCTCTCCAGTGAGGTGTTGTCTATCCAGTGACAGGTGACACCTAAGTAGCTACGTTGTCTGGCAGACCAGCAGTCTGTTGTGGTAGCAACATAGCACACAGCTTTTTGATAATTATGCTCTTCTTGTGTTTTGCAGCTTCTTGTATTCTTGTGCATAACGTTTTCCTTGTCATTACTGTATGAGGTTGCAAGGTTTCTATCAAAGTCTTGAAGGATGGCGTCTCAACTACAGAAAATGGTTGGTTGGCCTCACATACAAAATTTAGCACCAGCTTGTCAAGCGTTGCTTGTGTTACCCGCCCTGGGGCAGCGAAGGCTGTGATTTTTGCATTTTTCACAAGAGTATCACTGGAAGAGGAGGACTTACGCTTTCTGTGGTTCTCTAGTAAGTCTGTGTACTTTGCCAGTTTGTTGGGGTGAACCCTCTGTGGATAGAAAAAAAATCTGTGAGGCTACAGGGAGATCAAGACATTAAAAGATACTTATTATCACATCAAATGTGGATATATATATATATATATATATATATAGAGAGAGAGAGAGAGAGAGAGAGAGAGAAAGTATGTAACCTAAAAGACAAACATTCGCCTATCCACAACAAAAAAATACGAATTTAGGAAACTTACCGCTACATGTTTCCTCAAGTTAGATGTTGAGTTCTTGAATGCTGAAATGTCCGTTTGTTTTGGTAGACACAGAAGACACCGCATAATGTAGCTGCTCTTTCGCACTTTTACTAAGGTAAACATGCTTTCAATATGAGGCCAGGGGTGCGGGTGTTCCTCCTCGTCTGTGTCTGCATTGCCGACGGCTAATTCTGACATTTTTGTGTTGCTACGACTGTAAAGCTAACCCGTCCCGCCGCTGAGATTGAGTATGGTAATGTGACGAGACTGCACAACTACGTTTGATTGGTGAAACACAGTCACGTGGTAGAGCCTTAGCGGAAGTTTCTCTCTCTCTGTCAAAATAAAACATTAAAATAAGGCGTATGCGGGGGGATAAAGACAATGACGCGTAGAATACCAAAGAGGTAAAAAGAAAAGTAACGACCTCATTGTAGCGGAGTAAGAGTACAGTTTCTTCTTCACAAATCTACTCAAGTAAAAGTAAAAAGTATAGTGATTTAAAACTACTCCTAAAAGTATAATTTTTTCAAAAATGTACTCAAGTAAATGTAACGTTGTAAATGTAACTCGTTACTACCCACCTCTGCATCTAATACTACAATAATTGCTAGCGTTTCATCATTCCATCCCCCTACCTACCGTTTATTGCAACATGTAGACATTTCTGTTTCATGTTTGATAGGCCTACGATACATTTTCTTTTAGTCAACCATTTCTTACCCTACTCTGAGTGGGCGCGATGTTTATAGTGCACATGAACGTTCACAAACTCATGAGGTAGAAGTTCTGTTTATTTAATTAAATGTATATTTTCCTTCGTTCATATTTCCCGTGTTATGTCGGAGTTCCGTGTGTCTGTGTCCTATGTCTCTGTCATTTTGGTTGTGCGTAATAGGAGCACGCGCGCCACAGTGCGCATAGAAATAGGCTACGTCGCCTGCCCTCCACGCTTTGGAGTCAGAACGTTGAATAACAGAAAATGATTGTTCCATGTATGCATGGTGATGAAATATCATTAAGTCTAATTAAGACGAATGTACCAATGTAACAATAGATGTAGAACCAGAACAATGAATGTAGAACATTGTAGAGCCAGTGTATTGGTTGTAATTGCCAATTGGGTAATTGTATGGTCCTGGGAGCCAATTGCTTATATTACTGTATGTAGGCCTATCTGTTTAAGCTCATGTTACACAGATTCGATTTGGGAGGCTGTACAGTCTTGCCCTCTACCTGTGTCCGTTAAGATAGGACAGGTTAAGCCTGATACAGAGGCTATTTCTTTTGGGCTATTACCCGTATATATTTGGTAAATCTACTTGGATATTTTGTATGCTATGGCGCTTTCACAATTGGATCACCAAGACCTGTAAATAAATCTACACTCTGAGCATGTCAACCTGCCTTACCTTCTGCTGATTTCATGCCCTTACGGCTACAAGGTCCCTATTTTACAATTACATAGGCTAGTCAAAATGTGTTCTAGACCAAAAAATGAAAAGGGCTGTCTGGTAGCCTCAATAAATAGACAAAGATTTGTAGTTGAACAAGTCGTTGCATGTATAGATTTTTTTTTTTACTTGAATTGAAAACTTGTGACTCGACTGACTTGTCTACTTGGGACTTGACTTGAGACTCGGACCTTGTGACGTGAGACTTTCTTGTGACTCGAATAACAGTGACTTAGTCCCACCTCTGGTCTAAAGCATTGACAAAATCATTAACAACTATTGCCAAATTACAAATTACTTTGTGGATGTGTTAACTAGTGATGACCAGGCTTCTGCGATTGTTTTGAGACTGGGCCATTAAGGCATGTGATAATGGTATTCCAAAGTTTCACACAGAAAGTGCACAGTGTCTAGAATGCTTATATACTGTACCAGTCAAACGTTTGGACACACCTACTCATTCAAGGGTTTTTCTTAATTTTTTACTATTTTCTACATTGTAGAATAATAGTGAAGACATCAAAACTATGAAATAACAAACATGGAATCATGTAGTTACCAAAAAAGTGTTAAACAAATCAAAATATATTTTATATTTGAGATTCTTCAAAGGAGCCACCCTTTGCCTTGATGACAGCTTTGCACACTCTTGGCATTCCCTCAACCAGTTTCATAAGTAATGCTTTTCCAACAGCCTTGAAGGAGTTCCCACATATGCTGAGCACTTGTTGGCTGCTTTTCCATCACTCTGCAGTTCAACTCATCCCAAACCATCTCAATTGGGTTGATGTCGGGTGATTGTGGATGCCAGGTCATCTGATGCAGCACTCCATCACTCTCCTTGGTCAAATAGCCCTTACACAGCCTGGAGGTGTTTTTTCGGTCATTGTCCTGTTGAAAAACAAATAATAGTCCCACTAAGCCCAAACCAGATGGGATGGCGTATCGCTGCAGAATGTTGTGGTAGCAATGCTGGTTAGTGTGCCTTGAATTCTAAATAAATCACAGACAGTGTTACCAGCAAAGCACCATCACACCTCCTCCTTCCTGCTTCACGGTGGGAACCACACATGCGGAGATCATCCGTTCACCTACTCTGCGTCTCACAAAGACACGGCAGTTGGAACCAAAAATCTCAAATTTGGACTCATCAGACCAAAGGACAGATTTCCACCGGTCTAATGTCAATTGCTCATCTTTCTTGGCCCAAGCAAGTCTCTTCTTCTTATTGGTGTCCTTTAGTAGTGGTTTCTTTGCAGCAATTCGACCATGAAGGCCAGATTCACCCAGTCTCCTCTGAACAGTTGATGTTGAGATGTGTCTGTTACTTGAACTCTGTGAAGAATTTATTTGGGCTGCAATCTGAGGTGCATTTAACTCTAATGAACTTATCCTCTGCAGCAGAGGTAACTCTGGGTCTTCCTTTCCTGTGGCGGTCCTCATGAGAACCAGTTTCATCATAGCGCTTGATGGTTTTTGCGACTACACTTGAAGAAACTTTCAAAGTTCTTGACATTTTCCGTATTGACTGACTGTCTTAAAGTCTTAAAGTAATGATGGACTGTCGTATCCCTTTGCTTATTCGAGCTGTTCTTGCCATAATATAGACTTGGTCTTTACCAAATAGGGATATCTTCTGTATACCTCCCCTACCTTGTCACAACACAACTGATTGGCTCAAACGCATTAAGAAGGAAATAAATTCCACAAATTAACTTTTAACAAGGCACATCATTCAAGGTGACTACCTCATGAAGCTGGTTGAGAGAATGCCAAGAGAGTGCAAAGCTGTCATCAAGGCAAAGGGTGGCTACTTTAAAGAATCTCAAATATAAAATATATTTCGATTGGTTTAACACTTTTTTGGTTACTACATGATTCCATATGTGTTATTTCATAGTGTTGATGTCTTCACTATTCTACAATGTAGAAAATAGTACAAATAAAGAAAAAACCTTGAACGAGTAGGGGTGTCCAAACTTTTGACTGGTACTGTATATATATATATATATATATATATATATATATATATAATTTATATATACACACACACAGGTTTTTTTTCTCCAGTTTTCATATTGAGTATTTCCAAGATATTACACATTTCATGATTTACAATCAGATTACTTCGTACAGTTACATTCATTTAGATGGGTCAGAGGGGCATGTACATTCAAGATCATGGACATTTTTACATTGCTCAAATGCAGTGCTTCTCAGTCCTGGTCCCGGGGACCCAAAGGGGCGCACACTCCCACCCCCGCCCCCTCCCACCCCCGCCCACTCACACCCAACCCAAACGAGAGGCTCCTTGATGAGTTGAATAAAGTGTGAGAGAGAATGCGCACTAGCAAAAGCGATTGCACCCTGCATTGCCCTGGGCAAGATTAAACCAGTAGGTGATGGCTCAAAAAGGGCCACCAGATGGCACACTTCTACATTGACTGCAAACATCATAGACTGTTGTTAATTAATTACATTTTACATTTTAGTCATTTAGCAGACGCTCTTAACCAGAGCGACTTACAGGAGCAATTAGGGTTAAGTGCCTTGCTCAAGGGCACATTAACGTCATTTAGCAGACGCTCTTAGCCAGAGCGACTCACAAATTGGTGCGTTCACCCTATAGCCAGTGGGATAACCACTTTACAAGTATCAAGTACAAGTACAAGTATCAAGTTACAAGTATCATTAATGCATAAAAAAAAAAAAAATGACAATTTGCTCTAAAACAGCCCACAAGTTCTATAAATGAATCATTGCTTAACTATATTTTATGCATGACAGAAGAATCATTGCAGAGCTGAAAGCAGGCAATAGTTTGACAACCACCATGTTCTATGCAGTTGATTTTACAGACAATCCCTTTTGAATGCTTCTCTTTTCTCACTGTGGACAAACAAAGGACAGGAAGAGGTCCACTTCATTTTGGATCACCACGGGGGGCGGGTGAATGTTATCCGGAGAATAGTGGCAGGAGGTCATCTGCCAAACGTCAATACGGACCACGGGCAAGTCCCTGAATATTTCCTTTAGAGCCATGTCGAGCTGCCAGGAGAGCCAGTCGCTGCCGTACACATCCTTGTAGCCCGTGTTGGCTGATTTGATCACTACCAGAGTAGTGGGAGATCTTCTTAGCAGCGACGCCACAGCCCTACGGATGACGACCAGACGGTGTGCATACATAGCCAGTGGGTACGTGGTGAAATGAGCCCAGATGGTGAAGACGACTACAGAGTGTGCACCCCCTGCCAGACCCTCTACCTCTCTGGCGATGTAGTGGAGGTCAGCCCAGGGGGTCTTGCTCGTCCGTATAGGTATCCCATGGGCCCGCCAGATGATACGGGTGTTGGACTGGGTGTCGACTGCCTCAAAGGGGCCCGATTTGCTTGATGTGTGAAGGTTCAGGCGTTTCAGTGCTGCAGAAGGATCATGTTGGGTTCAAATCCGGCAGTCAATTTTGATACTTCAACCATAATTACCATTAAAAGGGAAATGCAAAAAATATCCCCCACAAAAATGTATTTTCAATTAAATTCCAAAGATTTAAATTTTTGTTACAATTCCAATTGAAACAGTCTAATTCCAATAAAATTCCATTGATATGATCAATTGAATCAATAGATTGTTACAATTCGAATTGATTTCCAAGTAAATTCACTGCTTCATGAGTGAATGAAAAAATTGAATTGGAATTTCAATGTAAAATGGAATTCAACCCAACACATTTTCAGGTGTTTCCCAACACCCGCAAAATGGTGGCAGCTACCTGCAAGAATGTTTCCAATCTTGGGGTGTACGGCCAATGAGGCCACCCAAAGTAATACATAACCACATATATGAGTATCTTAACACTGAAAGGATTACAGACTATATCTTACTTGGCAAAGTTTTCTCCAGGTACTCCAACCATTGACGGAGAGTGGAGTCACCCATCATAAGGATCTGTTTGTCCTTCAGGCATCCAGATATCAGTTTAGCTGAGGGAAATGATTTTGAGTCACACACCATGGACGTCCAGCGATCCTGGAGGTAGAATCCAGACGGTACTGGCGTGTGCAAACCAGGACGGCATTTTGTGTTTGGACCTAGAGAGAGAGAAATCATTGTTAGATCATCTGAGCCGAATCTGCATCGCTAGCATGAAATAAAATGTTATTTTCACGTGCCGAATACCGTGAAATGCTTACTTACAAGCCCTTAACCAACAATGCATTAAAAAGTTAAGAAAATATTTACTAAATAAAATAAAGTAAAAAATAAAATATACAGGGGGTACCGAGTCAATGTATGGGGGTACAGGTTAGTCGAGGTAGAGGACGCTGAGTTGTGATAATCACACCAGTTTGCAAGTTGATAACAAGCCAGGTTTAAACCAGATAACAAAGGATATGACTTGTTTAAAGATTGTGACTTATGTAGGTAGCAAGGTACTGCTGTATTCTTTGTAGTGGTATTACAATAACCCAAGGAACTGCTGTATTCTGTGTAATGGTATTACAATAACCCAAGGAACTGCTGTATTCTGTGTAGTGGTATTACAGTAACGCAAGGAACTGCTGTATTCTGTGTAGTGGTATTACAGTAACCCAAGGTACTGCTGTATTCTGTGTAGTGGTATTACAGTAACAGGAGGGAAAGGAGGAATATGTTGTAGGGACTTACGGGTTTCATTGCCCTGTTGCTGGACATGTACAACTGAATTATCATATGGTACAATAATGTTTGTGAATCTGCAAAAAATGAAATATTATTTGAGTGTGAAGAACAACAATCAATAATTTGGAGACACTACCATTAAGTAATGGAACAGGATGCAGTGCAGTCATGGTTTGTACACATTTCTGCTAACATTGGGTCTACAGCAATTTACTTTATTTTCCTGAACAGCATGATTTGTCAATTCACCAATGTTATGTGAGTTCCTCTTTCCCCAACATAAAATATTTTCAAATAATAGGATAGGATTGTGTTTGGATAACAAGAGGGGCCACATTAAATCAGATGGTGGGTAAACAATGACCCCCAAGCTGCATATTTGACACCCGATTGAAAGATATCTACCTCTTAAGAAGAGTTGTCTCCAACTTGGAGAGTACTGCCTGGTAACCACCCATGCTATGGTAGGTCAAAGCATGGCAGGGCAGGAAAGATGGCCGACGACAGAACCAGGACTCTCCGGTGACTGGCTCTCTGTACTCACAGCAACACTGCGAGCTGTTCCCCACCAGCCTAGGACTTCTCTGGGCATTGCACATCACTGTTTCCTGCATGCCACCATCCTCAAAGTAGCCTTGGAAGTAGATCTTATCTGGGTCCTGTTCCCTTTGCCTGCACAGTACCTGCACGGCCTCACTGGAGTGCACTAGGCGGATGGACACCTTGGCAGGTCCGGGCCAAAGCAGGGCCAGGCGGGCAGTGTAGGTGCCATTAAAGTGGTCTGTTACAGCTCCATAAGTACTGGCCTTAAGTTCTGCGTTAAACAACTTGGCCTGAAAAAAGTCCCCTCCATAGGTTTTGATCCTGTTTTTAGTATCTCTAGCTATCAAAATCACATCTATAAACCCTCCAACTGTGTGGTTTGAATTGGGGTTGACAACAGAGAATGAGCACTTAGTGGGGTTTGTGGCCTCATCTGTGGATAAGAGGTCAACAGGCGGTAATGACCATTGTAGCTTTGTGACCAGAGATTCCCATTCCTCTTTACTTATTAAGGAGTCATTGGTTGGCGTAAATGTCCTGTTGGTGATTCCATTACAAATATCAACATGTGGAGTTTGAGTGGTAATATATGGGGTATGAGTGGTAACATATGGAGTATCAGTGGTAAAGGTAGTGTGGTTGATTTTAAGGTAATGTGAAAGAATATTCAATTGGCAATGGTTGTCTCGACACACCTGAAATAGAAAGACATGGTAGCCCTTATTACATTTAAAATATGATCTCATGAACTCTGCTATATTTGATGTTTGTCCAAAAGATGCAAATGTTGAACTGCATGCTCAACGATCCTCTTGTGGACAAAATACCGCCACTGCTAAATTGCCTCCCGGTGTATAATTTCATCTTGGAGAAACATTGAATGTAGCAGTGTAAAGCTGGGGACCAGGCTGTCAAGTTAACAAGTAACTCTTTGAATGATCAATAACTAATAATTCCATGAATCATTATTTTGACCAAAACCTGAGCAATTAAAAGTAATCTGACTGAACAAAGGCAAATTAAAATGGGATTTTAAATTAGATTAGACCTTAATGGAGCCTAAGCTTTTTAATGATTTCAAGCATCTTACAGTACTTGTATTTATATGTCTTATAATCTTTTATAAGGTCAAGAATATAAAAAGCGCTTTAGAACTTACTGATAAAAACAAAATGGTGATCGTTACCACCATAACCAATATCTGTAGCCGCAGTCTTCCCATTCTCAATCTGTTGGTAAATCAGAAGGTAAAAGATTATCAAAATTTGAACAGACAGGAAAGGCTGCTCTCCTAATCTTGAATATGATGGACAGGAAAATGTCAAAATTAGAGCCATATACATAACTTACTTTTGGACAGTTTTACTTTTTATGAGTTCCTGTGACATTTTTTGTGCAGGGCCCCAGTATTGACTAACTAACAATACTACTGGAAATATGTTTTCATTCTCTTAATGTAAGGGATCGGGAGTTGGCTGGGTCTAGACAGAGTCTGACACTTCCCCGATCTACAGAGAGGGGGAGTCATCAGACTCGATCTGGTTCACCTGAGTTATAATATAATATAATATAATATAATATGCCATTTAGCAGACGCTTTTATCCAAAGCGACTTACAGTCATGCGTGCATACATTTTTGTGTATGGGTGGTCCCGGGGATCGAACCCACTACCTTGGCGTTACAAGCGCCGTGCTCTACCAGCTGCGCTACAGAGGACCACAGAGTTCTGAGCACACCTGTCAGTAATTAGTGTAGGATTTAAGGTGCGCTCAGAAGCTCAGTCGGCGCGAGGTATTGTTCCATTGTGACTTGCTAAGCGTTTTGTTCCGAGAGAGAGAGAGAGTTTGTTGTTTTTGATTACCCGTGTATCCGACCTGTGCCTTGTTGTTTGACTCCCCAAATAGCTTAATCCTCTGCTTGTTTATCCCAGTGATTACCGTACTCTGACCCTGTGCCTGTGCCCTCGACTACGACTCCGCCCGCTCCCTTGGAACCTCTGCCTGTCTCTGCCTGGCCCGGTTTTGACCACAGCCCGCCCGACCACGATTTAGCTATTCCCTTGTCTGTACTCTAATAAAGCATCGCTATTCTGCGATTGGATCTTACCACTCTGTCCGAGTATTCATTACACTTAAGGGTTCTTGCAGCTTTGTTTTGTTTGTGAAAATAATATTTCCTAATAGTGGGGTGGCTAAGCAAATGCATTGTTCAGTTTGTCATAAAAGCACCAAATTTGGCACATAGGTAGGTTTAAAAAAGTAGACAACATTTAAAAAATGGCAGCAAATCCATCATAATTATTAGTGTGGTGATTAAATCATTCACTTTTTGATAAAAGTAACAGTTTTGACAAATAGGTTGATTTATGTACTCAATAGATTTAGTGCAAAATAAGACAAAAAAGTTTCAAGGGTTTGAGTGAGAGGTCTCCAGGACTCACGGGTGTTTGGCTTGCTTGTATGATATCAAAGCAGTATTTATTATAATCCGCTACATCTCATCTTTCAAAATACAAACTCCTCTTAATTTACAGCATTTCCCTCCTTCAGAAAACCAACATTTGCAAAAGTTGCTCAATTAGCATGAGGGATGGGGGCAACTTCTCGTTGCGCAAGGTACTCAAGTTCAGAACGGCTGTCTGTCAAAACCCATACAGCGCTGTGAAGCGCAGAGCCAGAGCGCTGACATCATGTATAGCATGTTACTGTACAGCCACTGCATTCCAATTTAGGCATTTATCAATGTCATTCATAAACATGATACCTTCCTTATACATCTTTCCAAGACAATTGGTCTTTCCTCTATCAGTACACTGGAGTTTAGCCATATTAGTTTCTGTAATATTTGTTCAGCCTCTTCTGGAGGATGAAATTGGAAGGAGAAAGGAGGATCCTTTAAACAGGGTTCCATTATCAATCCACCAGAAATTGTTAGTTTTAATCCGCATAACGGCAAAAAGCACCCTTTTAAACATTGGATGTGCCTCTTTTAGTAAGCTAATGGAAAGCCAGTTTGGAATTACTGTACAGTTGAAGTCGGAAGTTTACATACACTTAGGTTGGAGTTATTAAAACTCGTTTTTCAACCACTCCACAAATTTCTTGTTAACAAACTATAGTTTTGGAGAGTCGGTTAGGACATCTACTTTGTGCATGACACAAGTAATTTTTCCAACAATTGTTTACAGACAGATTATTTCACTTATAATTAACTGTATCATAATTCCAGTGGGTCAGAAGTTTACATACACAAAGTTAACTGTGCCTTTAAACAGCTTGGAAAATTCCAGAAAATGATGTCATGGCTTTAGAAGCTTCTGATAGGCTAATTGATATAATTTGAGTCAATTGGAGGTGTACCTGTGGACGTATTTCAAGGCCTACCTTCAAACTCAGTGCCTCTTTGCTTGACATCATGGGAAAATCTAAAGAAATCAGCCAAGACATCAGAAAAATAATTGTAGACCTCCACAAGTCTGGTTCATCCTTGGGAGACATTTCCAAACGCCTGAAGGTACCACGTTTATCTGTACAAACAATAGTACGCAAGAATAAACACCATGGGATCACGCAGCCGTCATACCGCTCAGGAAGGAGACGTGTTCTGTCTCCTAGAGATGAACATACTTTGGTGCGAAAAGTGCAAATCAATCCCAGAACAACAGCAAAGGATCTTGTGAAGATGCTGGAGGAAACAGGTACAAAAGTATCTATATCCAGAGTAAAACGAGTCCTATATCGACATAACCTGAAAGGCCGCTCAGCAAGGAAGAAGCCACTGCTCCAAAACCGCCATAAAAAACCCAGACTACGGTTTGCAACTGCACATGGGGACAAAGATCGTACTTTTTGGAGAAATGTCCTCTGGTCTGATTAAACAAAAATAGAACTGTTTGGCCATAATGACCATCGTTATGATTGGAGGAAAAAGGGGTTGCTAGCAAGCCGAAGAACACCATCCCATCCGTGAAGCATGGGGGTGGCAGCATCATGCTGTGGGGGTGCTTTGCTGCAGGAGGGACTGGTACACTTCACAAAATAGATGGCATCATGAGGAAGGAAAATTATGTGGATATATTGAAGCAACATCTCAAGACAAGAGTCAGGAAGTTAAAGCTTGGTCGCAAATGGGTCTTCCAAATGGACAATGACCCCAAGCATACTTCCAAAGTTGTGGCAAAATGGCTTAAGGACAACAAAGTCAAGGTATTGGAGTGGCCATCACAAAGCCCTGACCTCAATCCTATAGAACATTTGTGGGCAGAACTGAAAAAGTGTGTGCGAGCAAGGAGGCATACAAATCTGACTCAGTTACACCAGCTCTGTCAGGAGGAATGGGCCAAAATTCACCCAACTTATTGTGGGAAGCTTGTGGAAGGCTACCCGAAACGTTTGACCCAAGTTATACAATTTAAAGGCAATGCTACCAAATACTAATTGAGTGTGTGTAAACTTCTGACCCACTGGGAATGTGATGAAAGAAATAAAAGCTAAAATAAATAATTCTCTCTACTATTATTCTGACATTTCACATTCTTAAAATAAAGTGGTTATCCTAACTGACCTAAAACAGGGAATTTGTACTAGGATTAAATGTCAGGAATTGTGAAAAACTGAGTTTAAATGTATTTGGCTAAGGTGTATGTAAACTTCCGACTTCAACTGTATAAATACTTTTGTTACAATGGAGGCTTTAAGTGAGAGGTTAATGCTTTAATGTTTGATAGTTTTAACGCTCCAAACGCATTGTTATATAAATATGCCCATTTAACTTTGTCTGGTTTGCCAATCCAGATTAAATGAAAAAAACTAATTCTCACATGACTTGGAAAAAATATGATCCTGGAGTTGGTAAAGCCATGAATAGATATGTAAACTACTAGGGAATTAATCAGGGTAATTTTCCCGTAGATGGACAGGTGTTTCCCTCTCCAAGGTTTCAAGATCCTACCGTATCTATTTGACTAAGTTCCTATCAAAGTTAATAGTTGCAAGATCGTTAGACTTTTCCGGGATGTACACCAAGCACAACAACTTCACCATCCGCCTATTTAACTAGGAGACCACATGGCAATTTAAAGTTTGTATCTTTTAGCTACCCAATCTGTAAAATAGTACACTTATTACAGTTGAGTTTTAGTCAAGAGAAACTGGAAAAATATCCAGGTCCTCAATCAGGGCCTTCAAGGTTGAAGATTGAGGACTCAAGAGAGAACTTGCATATGGCATACATTAATGTTTTTGTCTCTAACTGATAGATTCATTATTAATGACTAATTATTACACCCTGAAACTGTGTATAATGTGTTAGAAATGTGTGAGTGTAGGACCAGTAAAGACGATTAGTTACCGAAGTGTAACTCCAGTTCTATGAGTGGAGCGGAGCCCCATAGGGGAGCTCTGCTCCTAGTGGTTTACCCTCTGCCCTAAGGCAGCAGCAGCCTGAGACAAAATTATGCACACACCTACAGCCAATAGGAGTACAGGTGTCCCTATAAGAGGGGATGCCTCCCCTCACTCAGCCTCCCGAGACATTTTTCTTCAGCGAGACTAGAGAGGGTCGGCAGGGCCTTAAGTCCTATGGGGCTCCGCTCCACTCATAGAACTGGAGTTACACTCCGGTAACTAATCGTTCTATATCGTGGAGCTCCGCCCCATAGGGGAGCTCTGCTCCTAGTGGTTTAAGGCGGAGCGTAGCGCTCCAAAATGTACTCCCTGCCGAGCCTAACACTTCCCATCGAAACGAGAAAGTCAGGCCTAGCAATGGCTGCAACCGAGTCCCGCAGTACTGCAACTAAAAAACCCTACGGGCGTCACAATATACCGCGTCATCGGTTAAAGACCCGCCCCACCTAGTCCAATGGCAATGCCAATGACTAGTGGGCAGATCACCAGAATAGAAGCCATACTAATCTGTACTAGCAGATAGGTATGCCTCAATATCCTGTGAAAACACTACCGACCACTAATGGAATGACACCAAGTGTCACTCTACATTGTAAACGCGGTAGACCGCCTCACTCACTCGATGGAATCCCAGAGATTAGTGGGCAGGAACAAAAACATGAGTCATACTAACTGAACAAGCAGATAGATGACCTCACATTCTGTTAATCAACGCATGCCTCTACTGTACTGACCCTGTCAGTCAGGATTCATGCCACAAAATATGTTTTCCCATCCAAAGCGGACCTAATGGAAACCCTGTCCATAGTCCTGCTTTTCCCTCTCTTCCTAGCTCAAAATCTCCCTTCAGCTATGCTGAGTACAGACCGAGCCAAAGAGTTAGAAAACACATTTGTCAAAAAACACGTCTTCCTAACCAAAGCGGACCTGATGGAAACCTATGTCCACAGTCCTGCTTCTCCTCTCTTTCTTGCTCAAGATCTCCCTTCAGCCACGCTGAGTACAGATCGAGCCAGAGAATTAGAAGACATATCCAAGAGATAGAAACGGATAAATGGAGACGGCGTTGACCAGGATGCTGCTCTACAGATATCCTCTACTCCTGTTCCTCTGAAAAGGTCAGTAGAAGCCGCTACTCCACGAGTGGAGTGAACTCTGATACCCTGAGGCAATTGCCGCCCCGCTGCCTCATAAGCTGTCTCAATGCCTTCACAAAGCCAATGAGACAACCTCTGTTTTGAAAGTTGTCTGCCTAGTGCAGCCGCACCGTGACACACAAACAACTGAGGCGATGACCTAATCGCTGCTGTGCGCTCGACGTAACACGCCAAAGCGCGTACCGGGCACAGGCGATGGAGCTTTTCCTCACTCCTCTCTCTATGAGGAGGAGGAGAAAAAGCCCACAGCTCCACGGTCTGTGACCTATATGAACTCTTAATAACCTTCGGCACAAATGCCAGGTTAGGACGTAACACTGCTCTGCTCAGGTCACCATTGATGGCCAAGCAGTCAGGTCTCGTCGAAAGAGCACACAAATCACTGACCCGCTTGGCTGTAGTCAAAGCGAGCAACAGTGCTGTCTTTATAGACAGCATCTTGAGGGGTATTTGATTCAATGGCTCGAACGGCGACTTACATAGCGCTTCGAGTACCAAAGCCAAATCCCACTGAGGAAGCGTGACTCTAAGTGTTGGCCTAAGTCGCCGCGTTCCTAATAGGAAGCGTTTCACTAGAGGGTGGCTAAAGACATTGTCTCTGCCAAAACCCTCATGACAAGCTGAAATCGCTGCTGCAAACACTCTAATCGTGGCAGGCGATTTTTGCTTATCAAACATGAGCTGTAGAAAAGAGAGAATACTCTCCACCTGACAGCTCATGGGGTCTACACCCTGTGTGACGCACCATCGTGAAAACACGTTCCATCTGCTGGCATACATCTTAGAAGTGGAACTGGCACGTGAACCCTGTATGGTCCTGATCACTGCATCAGATAACCCACGGCGCTCTAGCCTGTCCCTCTCAGCAGCCAGGCCTTCAGTGGTTGGCCGATTATGGGCAATTTCCCTATCGTGCCAGCCGCCTGAGACAACGCGTCCCGTCGATGTGGAATTGGCCAAGGTGGCGCAATCAACATCTGACTCATCTCCGCAAACCACGGAGCCCCCGGGCGATCGGGCGCTATCAGTATCACTGACAGCCCCCCTGACCTCACCCTGGCTAGCAGTGGGAGAATGCAGGACAGCGGAGGGAATGCATACAGGAGAACTCTCGGCCACGGTTGCTGCGCAAAGGCGTCCCTTCCCAGTGGCGGTTCGTCCTGTTCCCTCAGAGAGAACCACAGAGGACATTGCGCGTTCACGCGTGACGCGAATAGGTCCACCTCGGCTCTCCCGAATTGTTCCCAAATCTGGAGAACAATGTCTGGATGCAGACACCACTCGTCGTCTCGAGGACCCCCTCTTGACATGAGGTCTGCTCCTACGTTCAAGTAGCCCGGAATGTGTGCTGCTCTCAATGAGCGAAGGTGCTCGTGAGCCCACAGCCACAGTTCCTCTGCCGCCCGATGGAGAGCAGGCGACCTGACTCCACCCTGGCGATTTATGTGGGCTACTGTGGTCCGGTTGTCTGACCAGACCAGCACATCGCGACCCCGAAGGGTAGACGCGAAGTGGGTCAGAACCAGTCGAACCGTTTCCAACTCCAGGAGGTTGATGTGACGACCTGATTGAGGCCACACACCTCCTATCGCTTGTGTCTGACATGTCCCTCCCCATCCCGTCAGGGACGCATCTGTGAATACTGGGATGTGAGAGGACACCTTTCCTATCGGGACTCCGTGCGTGAGAACGCGCGAGTTTCTCCAATAGTTTAGGTCTGCACTGAGCGAGAGGGGAACCACCACCAACCGATGACGTTGACGCAATGGGTCTAGTCTTAGTTGGGCGAACCATCGCTGCGTCCTGCGCATGTGCAGGAGCCCCAGCGGAACCACAGAGTGGGCTGACGACATGAGACCCAAAAGTGACATGATCGACAGCGCTGTCACCGTGTGATTCGGACGACACTTCCTTAGTGCTAGCAACAAGGCTACCCTTCGGGGGTCCGAGATTCGAGCCCTCATCCTCACAGGTAGACAATCTGATGAGTGGGCCAGGGCGCGCTCTTTTTCCAATTCACAGCGAACCCCAGACTTGTGAGATGCATCACTGTCTGTGTTGTGTGAGTGATCGCCAGCTCTGCTGACGGGGCGAGAACCAGTAGGTCGTCCAGGTAGGCTAGTAGCCGTATTCCCTGACGACGCAACGGTTCCAGTGCCGCCTCCACACACTTGGAAAATGTGCGAGGTGCCAGGGCGTACCCAAATGGCATCCTCGTTTATTCGTACGCCACCCCTTGAAAGGCGAACCGCAGAAACTTCCTGTGACGCGGCTGAACCGGCACATGAAAGTACGCGTCCTTTAGGTCTATGCTCGTACAAAAGTCCCCTCTCTGGACACATTCCAGCAGACGTTTTGTCGTTAGCATTCGGAAGGGCCGTTTGGTTATGCTCTCGTTGAGAATGCGTAAATCCAAAATCGGCCTCACTCCCCCCGTCTTTTTGGGCACTAGGAAATAAGGCGAATATAGCCCTTTGTTCCTTTGCTCCCGGGGAACTACTGTCACCGCCTCCTTCGCCAAAAGTTCCGTAATCTCTGTCATCAGAGCGGCCACTTTGTCTGGCGTTTTCATCACCGTCTCCACCACTCCCCTGAACGGGGGTGGGGTCCGGTGGAATTGGAGAGCATAACCCTTCTGCAACGTCTGTTCTAGCCAGCGTGAGAGGGTGCAGCTTCTTCGCCACTGCCAGCAATGCTGAGAAAGTGGCTGGGCGCGAAGCTGTGGTGCATCCAGTAGGAAGGACCTGTATTCCTCTATGGCCCTTACCGCCCCTGTTCCCCAACATTGAAGTGGTGGAACAGCCCAAGGTGGGCCTCCCGTGAAAGGGAGAGGAAATGCGTTCTGAGAAAGAAAGAGGAGTAGGGACGTCGGTTAAACCCGTAACCGTCGTATTCCTGCCCTCCTTGAACGCATCGCGGGTCTGAATTGCCCTGACCGAGGCCAAAGCCTGCGGCAGGGCACCATCCCCAGCAAGCGATTGCGTCATCTTAGGTGACTGCAATTCGCTATCAGAGCCCTTCACTACAGTACTCCTAGAAGTCTGTAGTATGAGGTCTCTATGAAGTAAAACAAGGCGGCGCCTTGATACCTTCTTAACTTTCACCTTCTGTGTGTGTTCAACTCTGCACCCCTGGTGGGTTGATTCACGCTCAGTGTGGTGAGTACTGGCTCGTTCTGTCAGGGGAGCTGATACTTTGGTTATACCCATAACGCTAGTAATCCTGCCCTCCGTGAACGTAGCATGGGTCTGAATCGTATTAACCGAGACCTTGGTCTGCGATAATGCGCCGTCCCCAGATAGCTGGTGTGTTACAATGCCTGGGGGCGCCGATACTCTGGGCACCTTGGTGACCGCGGTAATCGGGCCCTCCGTGAACGCAGCATGGGTCTGGCTCGTACTAGTGGAGACCTTAGTCTGTACTAGTGCGCCTTCCCCAATTAGCGGCTGCGTCCTCATGTCAGAATCTGACCGGGACTGCTGCCTTCTATGTAAAGCACTTCTTATACGTGAAGTGTGATGTGACGACCTGATTGAGGTCTTCTGGATACCTACTCTTAGTGCCTGTTCAGCAACGCACCCTCGGTGGGCTGAACGGCTCTTAGAGTGGTAAGGAAGAGAGGGTGAGATTTGAACGCTCTCGGACGTATTATGGAAAAGAGGCTCTTTTTTGACAAAGTCAGGTGGAGCCAACTCTTTATTAAACACATCAACAAAAGCATTTACATCAGCACCCGTCCCTTCAACCGAAGGGTGGGGGGGAACAGTGGGCGCGTTCGACACCATCGATGCGTCCTCCATCCTCTCCCCCGCGTCCCGTCACGTACGCCTCCTCTTGCCTCCCTTGGAGGGCCAGGTCGGCGTCCTCGTCACCTCCCTCGCCGGCTGTAGTGGGGCTACCGTAGCTGCTGGGAGGGCCGAGCCCGCTCCCTTGCTGCTTGTGGCCGCCGGATGACGCCGATTACGCCGCCTCGTCGTAGATCCCGGTCTACTTAGAGGGGCGGAGGTAGATGGCCTTTGGGGAGGAGGGGGGCCGAGTCGTCCTGCCAACGGCAGGTGCTTGGCCAACTGCTTCTTCTCCTCCTCCAACTTCGAAAAACGCTCCGTCGCCTCTTTGACTGCGACCCCAAAGAGGCCGTCGTCAGAGAGGGGGGCGTTCAAAAGAGACGTCCTGTCTGCCTCTTTCATGGAAGTCAAAGACAACCAGAGGTGTCGTTCCCCGACCACCGAAGTGGCCATGGATCTCCCCGCGCAGACTGCGGACGCCTGTGTAAGGTGGAGTATGGCGCCAGAAATTCTGGACGCCTCCTCCACCTCCTCCGGTGCCATCTCTGTCTTACCCGTGGTTAAACGGGACAGAGAGGCCGCCAAGAGGGCAATGTTGTTAGCTGCTGCTACAGCTTGGGCTCCCAACCCAAAAGACTTCTCTAACAGCGACGCTGTGAGTCGGTCCTTCTGGGATGGCAACGTGGCCTTCTTGGAAGAGGGCCAAGGGCTCGAACCCGGTACGAGATACGCCGTCATGGCGCTCTCTAACCTGGGGATTCCCTGACCCAGAAGCCTTCCTTCCACTCTCGTGAATGGGAGATACGCTTTTACAGGCGAACGCGCCGCTAAAGGTGCCTCCCACGAGCCTCCAACGTACCTAGCCAAAGAAGGCATGGCAGGAGCCACTGGCTCTGCCGCCTTCCTTGGCCTGGAATAAGGACCGCCCTCCATCATATCAACCTCCGGTGCGGAGGGAAGAGGGGGCAGCTCTATTGCCAGCCGTTGAGCAGCTCTCTCAATGAGACCCGGAAAATCCGCTCTCAGAGAGGCTGCAGCGAAAGAGATAGCTTCTGATCTCTCAGAGCTCGTATCCCCTTCGCTATAGGGACTACAAGCCCTCTCGCTCTACAAAGGAAAGGGGGGCTTGAAAGTATTAGGGACGGGGTCCAACTGTCCAGTCCCCCCACCCCCCCCCCCCAATTGCAGCCCAAAACAAGGATAGAAGCAGTAAACATTTCTATCCCTTTTGCCTCAGTTGTACTATAAAACTTTTGCTTTTTTTTTTTTTTTTCAGAATACCTTTATTCCTTTCACATTAGATGGATAGTATGCGTAATCATTTTTGGCACTTCTTTCAAAAGGAGAGCTACCTTTCACAAAGGAACCGGCAGTAGAAAATCTACATTTAGGCAAGCATATATTATTTTATGTTATAGCTTGAGATTCCCAAAGGTTGCGTGTTCGAATCTCATCATGGAAATTTGAGCTAATTAACAACTTTGCAACTACTTACTACTTTTCAGCTTCTTTGCTAACCCTTCCCCTAACACTAACCTTAACCTTTTAACTAACCCTTCGCTTAACCCTAACCCTGACCCCTAGAGCTAACGTTAGCCAGCTAGCTAACGTTAGGGTTAGCCACCTAGTTAACGTTAACCACAACAAATTGGAATTCATAACATATCATATGTTTAGCAAATTTGTAACATATTGTACGAATTGCAATTCATAACATTGAACGAATTGCAATTCGTAACATATCATATGAAATGGATGATAGACATCCACCTTACGAAACATACAGTAACATACTAAATGGAGTGTCTCGGATTTACGCACAGAATAATGAGAAATGGCCTCCCGAGTGGAGCAGCGGTCTAAGGCACTGCATCGCAGTGCTAGAGGCGTCACTACAGACCCGCGTTTGATACCAGACTGTGTTGCACCCGGCCGCGACCGGAAGACCCTTGAGGCGGCGCATAATTGGCCCAGTGTCATCCGGGTCAGGGGAGGGTTTGGCCGGCCGCGATGTCCTTGTCCCATCGCCCTATAGAGACTCCTTATGGCGGGCCAGGCGCATGCACACTGACTTGTGTCGCCAGTTGTACATTGGTGTGGCTGGCTTCCGAGTTAAGCGAGCAGTGTGTCAAGAAGCAGTGCGGCTTGGTAGGGTCGTGTTTCGGGGGACGCATGGCTCTCGACCTTCGACTCTCCCAAGTCCGTACGGGAGTTGCAGTGATGGGACAAGACTGTAACTACCAATTGGATTTCACGAAATGAGTGGTCAAAAAGTAAATAAAAAAATATTTTTTTATAGTATAATGCAAAATGCTCTGAGACCACGTTGCATATGGTCCCTATTATCATCACCATATAGCCATGATAGTGGGATGCCTACACGCCCCCACCCTCACATGTCTACATCTCTCCCCTTCCCTTCCACTAGTACACACTCACACACTCACACGCATCCAACCTCAAGCTCACAATCCCGATTCTCCGACAGACCCTCACACACTTGTTCCACTCTCGAGCCCAGCTCAAGAGTAGACTTGCTAAGTGAATGTGGATACCGTTGTAGCCGTTCAAGAGGAGCGTCCAAATTTTCCCGGGATGGGTAGATTTCAATTGCCCAATGTCTAGTCCTGGCTGATGGAGCTCGGATACCCCACTCCCCCTCAACAGATGCACGCTGGTCACCCGAGGTGACCCTTCTTCCTCAGCACCTCTGTGCTGTCAGGTGTCTAGTGTAGTTAGGGTTGGGCAACTTTCCATCATGATAAGACAAAAAGATAAGTATCACCGCTTTAATATTCAGTATTTTATCATTACTTTTTGAAAGTATTTCCCATCTCTGCACAAACATGGCTACTCACACTCTATGGCACAACTCTTCCTTGCAGACACACATGGACAGACATTTGCACCCACTTCCTTACTCACTCACTTGCATCTCTTCAGATTCATTCAAAGATAGACACAAAAGTATTCAGACCCCTTGGATTTCCTCACATTGTTTTGTGTTACAAAGTGGGATTAAAAAGAATGTTCTTGTGAATTTGTCAACAATAGACACAAAATACTCTAATATCAAAGTGAATGTATTTTTTATATATTTTTAAAGATGAATAAAAATGCAATAACTAAAATAGTCGTTGCATAAGTATTCAGCTCCCGGAATCAATAAATGTTACAAACACCTTTGGCAGCGATGACAGCTGTGAGTCTTCTTGGGTAAGTCTCTAAAAGCTTAGTTTACATACCTGGATTGTGCAATATTTGCCAATAATTATTTTCAGAAATCTTCAAGCTCTGTCATGATGTTGAGGATAATGGCTAGACAGCAAGTCCTGCCATAGATTTTCAAGCAGATTTAAGTCAAAACTGTAACTTGGCCACTCAGGAACATTCACTGTCTTCTTAGTAAGCAACTTCAATGTAGATATGGCCTTGTGTTGTAGGTTATTGTCCTCCTACTGAAAGGTGACTTCCTTTCCCAGTGTCTGGTGTAAAGCAGGTTCTCCTCTAGGATTTTGCCTGTGCTTACCACCATCCCTTTTCTTTTTATCCTGAAAAACTCCCCAGTATTTGCCAAAGTCAAGCAAGCCATGATGCAGCCAACACCATGCTTGAAAATATGGAGGCAGTTACTCAGTGATGTGTTGTATTTGCCCCAACATAAGGCTTTGCATTTAAGATGGAAGCCACTCCTGAGAAAGGCATGACAGCACTCCTGGTGAAACAACAATGGAACTCTTTGGCCTGAATGCAAAGCACTTTGTCTGGAGAAGACCAGGCACAGCTCATCACCCGTCTAACACCATCCCTACTGTGAAGCATGGGTGGCAGCATCATGCTATGTTTTTCAGCAGCAGGGACTGGTAAGGATAGAGGGAACATTGAATGGAGCCAAAAATAGGCAAATCCTTGACGAGAACCTGCTTCAAAGCGCAAATGACCTTAGGCTGGGGCGAAGATTTACATTCCAACAGGACAATGACCCCAAGCATACAGCCAAAGCAATGCTGGAATGGCTTCAGAACACGAATGTGAAAGTCCTTGAGTGGCCCAGCCAACGCCCAGACCTGAATACCATTGAAAATCTGTGGAAAGACTTGAAGATTGCTGTTCACCGCCACTCCCCATCTAACTTAACAAAGCTTGAGAAAATCTGCAAGGAAGAATGGGAGAAAATCCCCAAATGCAGATGTGCAAAGCTGATACAGCCATACCCAAGATGACTCAAAGCTGTAAACACCACCAAAGGTGCTTCTACAAAGTATTGACAAAGGGATGGGAATACTTATAAAAATCAGATATCTGTATTTAATTTTCAATAACTTTGCAGACATTTCTCACTTTGTCATTATGGGGTATTGTGTGTAGATGGGTGAGAATAATATTTTATTTCAATCAATTTTGAATTCAGGCTGTAACACAAAGAAATGTGGAATAAGTCAATGGCTATGAATACTTTATGAAGGCAATGTATGACATGCTATGGGGAGTCAACATTGACCAATCATATTAATCTGAAGAAAACTGAAAACACGCCCAACAGGCCAATGAATGCCTAGACTGCCCTCGGAAACCCCGCCTTCCTGGCTATAACACCGGGGCTCGCATTCATTTCCTCAAATCAGTGGCGCTCTTCAGTGAGCCTAAACCCCACATGACAATAAGTATGTGGACACCTGCTCGTCGAACATCTCATTCCAAAATCATGGGCATTAACATGGAGTTGGTCCCCCCTTTCCTGCTATAACAGCCTCCACTCTTCTGGGAAGGCTTTCCACTAGATATTGGAACAACTTGCTTCCATTCAGCCACATTCAGACACAAGAGCATTAGTGAGGTCGGGCACTGATGTTGGGCGAGAAGGCCAGGCTCACAGTCGGCGTTCCAATTAATCTCAGAGGTGTTCGACGGGGTTGACGTCAGGGCTTTGTGCAGGCCAGTCAAGTTCTTCCTCACCGACCTCGACAAACCATTTGTGTATGGACCTCGCTTTGTGCACGGGGGCATTGTCATGCTGAAACTGGAAAGGGCCTTCCCCAAACAGTTGCCACAAAGTTGGAAGTGCATTATCGTCTAGAACCCTCAAACTCAACTCTGGACCTCGAAGTCAGTTCCACTGCATTTTTATATTGTTCCCCTCTAATCAGGGACTGATTTAAACCTTGGGCACCAGGTGGGTGCAATTCAGTATCAGGTAGAACAGAAAACCAGCAGGCTCCGGACCTTACAGGGTAAAAGTTGAGTACCCCTGCTCTAGAATGTCATTGTATGCTGTAGAATTAAGATTTCCCTTCACTGGAACTAAGGGGCCTAGCCCGAACCATGAAAAACAGCCCCAGACCATTATTCCTCCTCCACCAAACTTTACAGTTGGCACTATGCATTAGGGCAGGTAGAATTCTCCTGGCATCTGCCAAATCCAGATTCGTCCGTCGGACTGCCAGATGGTTAAGCGTGATTCATCATTCCAGAGAACGCGTTTCCACTGCTCCACTGTCCAATGGCGGCGAGCTTTACACCACTCCAGAAAACGCTTGGCATTGTGCATTGTGATCTTGTGTGCTGCTGCTCGGCCATGGAAACGCATTTCATGAAGCTCCCGACGAACAATTATTGTGTTGACGTTGATTCCAGAGGCAGTTTGGAACTCGGTAGTGAGTGTTGGAACCGAGGACAGACACTTTTACACGCTACGCGCTTCAGCATTCGCCGGTCTCATTTTGTGAGCTTGTGTGGCCTACCACTTCGCGGCTGAGCTGTTGTTGCTCCTAGACATTTCCATTTCACAATAACAGCACTTACAGTTGACCATGGCAGCTCTAGCAGGGCAGAAATTTGATGAACTGACTTGTTGGAAAGGTGGCATCCTATGACAGTGCCACGTTGAAAGTCACTGAGCTCTTCAGTAAGGCCATTCTACTGCCATTGTTTGTCTATGGAGATTGCATGGCGGTGTGCTCAATTTTATACACCTGTCAGCAACGGGTGTGGCTGAAATAGCCGAATCCACTAATTTGAAGGGGTGTCCACATACTTTTGTGTATATATAGTGTTTGTTATACCTCGTTCCCTCCTTCAGGGAACAGTAGTTATATATATATACATAACTGTATGCTCCCTTTCAGTCGGTCACTCTGTATAACATACTATGGGGACATACAATCACTTCCCATGCCGGCTCAGAGGGTACCAAACTAGGAGGCCCACGGCAGCCCAAACACATACAGGCTCCACCGGCTCCAAAAAGGGGTTACAGAAGCCACTTTTTTCCCCTGATACTTAAACAAGACGCTTGAACTGTCAGAGCCTCATGAGGCCTGAACTGTCAGAGCCCCATATAGGGAACCAGAACCACCTGCTGCAGCTTGGCTATGCGCATTGACCATAGACATTAAAACCAGTAGATAGTGATGTCTATGGGCCCTCCTCGTAGCCTGCTGCTCTGTGATTTGTCTGTCAGCATGTGGTCCTGTGTGACGACAAATGTAGTAGTCAGAATGGATCACAATTTAATTAAATATTTCGATTTGTAGCAAACTTTTAAAAAATTCAACGTGGGGATCAAACTTGATCATTATAAACACATTTTAGAGGTCAAAACTGCCATCTAAATAAATGTTGTTTGGCCGATCTGGCGATCGTAACTTACATAGGCTTTCTAGGGCAGACCAGGGCTTTTGACACTGCAAGGTTGCTACGCAGTAGCCCACCAGCAGAGCTTGTGACTTCACTGACACGCCGTCACTGCAGCCCAAGTCCATAAACCCCCGCGGTTCCAACAATACTTACCTTGCGAACCTGAAATGACAGAAATCGTACAAGGAACCGCAAGTCCAAAACAACAGAACACCTGTTGTGACTTGGTAAAGTGCACACGCGCTGCATAGCATCGACCAGAGTCAATGGACCGCCGCAGCCCAAGGCTCAAACCCATATTGAAACTGTGGTAACCTGGATAAAGGTGCAACCTGCGCGCAGCTTAACACCCACTCCAGGACCCCGCCATAAGAAGACTATGAGCCACACTGGGAGCAGTTACATCCAAGTGATAAAACCTCAAAAGGTATGTGGGGAACCCAACTTGCTGAAGCACCGATATCACCAATCGTCATTCCCCTGAACAATGCTCACGAAGCCGCCACACCCCTAGTGTGAGCACGCACACCGCTAGGCAACCCTTGTCCTTTGCTGTCACATGCCAAGGAGATAGCCTCCACAATCAAATGAGGAAGACACTGCTTAGAAAGCGCCCTACCCCGAGCTGGATTAGCAAAACAGACAAAAAGCTGGTCACAAACGCGGGTATCCTTGTACGTGCGTAAAGCCAAACGGAGGAGGTGAGAAAGGGAGAACCATAAACCTGTAAGACTTACAGTACCAGTCAAAAGTTTGGACACACCTACTCATTCAAGGGTTTTTCTTTATTTTTACTATTTTCTACAGTGTAGAATAATCGTGAAGACATCAAAACAATGAAATAACACATATGGAATCATGTAGTAACCAAAAAAAGTGTTAAACAAATCAAAATATATGTTATATTTGAGATTCTTCAAAGTAGCCACCCTTTGCCTTGATGACAGCTTTGCACACTCTTGGCATTCTCTCAACCAGCAATGTAAAAAACACAATTTCAAATGTTGCTACATAAGACCGATTTGAGCCGGTCGGTCACATATGGACTTGGTCTTTTACCAAATAGGGTTATCGTTTGTATACCCCCCCTACCTTGTCACAACACAACTGATTGGCTCAAACGCATTAAGAAGGAAAGAAATTCCATAAATTAACTTTTAACAAGGCACACCTGTTAATTGAAATGCATTCCAGGTGACTACCTCATGAAGCTGGTTGAGAGAATGCATCAAATATATTTTGATTTGTTTAACACTTTTTTGGTTACTACATGATTCCATATGTGTTATTTCATAGTTTTGATGTCTTCACTATTATTCTACAATGTAGAACATAGTAAAAAATAAATAAAAGTCCTTGAATGAGTAGGAAGTCAGTGTACAAAAGAGTGAACTCAGCCGGTGACACCGGTCACACAAACTGGTCCGAGCCAAGGCAGCCTGAGCGTTTTTCCACCCCAGGCAAACAAGACAGCACTTCTGAGTATCTTTAATTTTCATTGTGAAAATGCCCTAGAGCACAGTCGGAGGTTCATATCCGTCTGGTTAGCCTTTTTGAACTTACTCTTACCACTGGCCATCTTACTCAAGCAAGGAAGCACTGGCTATACAAGCAGAGCAGAAGTGGTAGGCTTTTAGCAAACACAAATCCTACCCAAGCAAGGAAGCATTAGCTACACAAGCAGAGCAGAAAGTAGTTCGCTTTTAGTAAACACAAACACCAATAAAAATACCCAAAACTCCCAACATCTAGGGACACGAGTACTCGCTCCCCACTAACAGACACCTAAGCTGGAGCTGAATCAAGTAGTCTTAGTGTGCTTGAAAAGTTTGTAAATTGCGTGACACTTTGTCCTTCAGGCCAGCTGAAAAGCAAAGAATTGAGAAAAATATAACCAGGAAAGCGGGACTTCCGAGAGCAGGCTCTGCATTCATTGGCCCGTTGGGCGTGTTTTTAGTTTTCTTCAGGTCGTTAACTGCACATAGTATGTTACACCAGGTGACCAACAAAGGGAACCATGCCTTACAAAATAAATGTTGAACTGTCCCTTTGGTTGTCTGCTTCAAGATGCCTGCTCAACCAAGACCTAGAACCTGTCACTTTTCACTTTGTGACACTACCACTCAATAAAATCAATCTCCTGTTCCAGAAATACTATAAGTATTTATTATTGGACCACTATATATGGCATATAAACATGAATTATGCTGTACCAGACGTGTGATTTCTGTTGCTCACTATATTTGTCACATAAGCAGCAAAATAGGGGGGTAAAACACAGTGCACTGATGGCAAACCAACCCTAAATCCTTTCATACGAACATTCAACATACTGTAAAAAAAAAAAAAACTTATTTTTTTTAAACTATCCCTCACCACAGATCCAATGATATTGACAAAGTAGATAAAACATTAATGAAAACCTTATAAAGCATTTCACATACCCAGAAACGTTGATAGACACGCAGTGTTGCTGGAAGGACAAACTGTAAGATGTCTAGTACATATTAACTAAACTTCTGTGGCTGAATGCCCATTGATATATAACTACCATAAAACACATTGACATTGGATCATTAAATTATTTATTGAATATGTGTGTGTGTGTGTAAAAAAAACATTGTGGCTAATTAAACATACACAATCTCTCTTTGTCCATAACCTGCTTTCAAAGAAACAAATACTGAATGCAAATACAGTACCAGTCAAAAGTTTGGAACTCCTTCAAGACTGTTGGAAAAGCATTCCAGGTGAAGCTGGTTGAGAGAACGCCAAGGGCGTGCAAAGCTGTCATTAAGGCAAAGGTTGGCTTTTTGAAGAATCTCAAATATAAAATATGTTTTGATTTGTTTAACACTTTTTTGGTTACTACGTGATTCCATGTGTTATTTCATAATTTTGATGTCTTCACTATTATTCTACAATGTAGAAAATAGTCAAAATAAATTAAAACCCTTGAATGAGTAGGTGTTCTAAAACTTTTGACCGGTAGTGTGTTATATATATACACACACACACACACACACACACACACACACACACACACACATACACAGCACCGTTCAAAAGTTTGGGGTCACTGACATTTCCTTGTTTTCCATGAAAACATATATGAAATGAGTTTGAATAGGAAATATAGCAAAATGCATAGGAAATGTAGTCATTGACAAGGTTAGAAATACTGATTTTTAATTGATAAATAATTGTGTCCTTCAAACTTTGCTTTCGTCAAAGAATCCTCCATTTGCAGCAATTACAGCCTTGCAGACCTTTGGCATTCTAGTTGTCAATTTGATGAGGTAATCTGAAGAGATGTCACCCCATGCTTCCTGAAGCACCTCCCACAAGTTGGATTGGCTTGATGGGCACATCTTACGTACCATACGGTCAAGCTGCTCCCACAACAGCTCAATAGGGTTGAGATCCAGTAACTGTGCTGTCCACTCCATTATAGACAGAATACCAGCTGACTGCTTCTTCCCTAAATAGTTATTGCATAGTTTGGAGCTGTGCTTTGGGTCATTGTCCTATTATAGGAGGAAATTGGCTCCAATCAAGCGCCGTCCACAGGGTATGGCATGGCGTTGCAAAATGGAGTGATAGCCTTCCTTCTTCAAGATCCCTTTTACCCTGTACAAATCTCCCACTTTACCACCACCAAAGCACCCCCAGACCATCACATTGCCTCCACCATGCTTGACAGATGGCATCAAGCACACCTCCAGCATCTTTTAATTTAATCTGCGTCTCACAAATGTTCTTCTTCATGATCCGAACACCTCAACCTTCGATTCGTCTGTCCATAACACCTTTTTCCAATCTACTGAACATAAAATAGGGGGATTACAAGTGTTATCAGTTTGTACTTTCATCTGAAAAATTTGCCAAAGTTATTGAACAAAAACTAATATTAAGATTATATCCCTCCCAGCGTTGGAATTTGCATACGCTTTTAAGGAACTCTATAAGACGTCTATAAGCCTCAATGATGCTTTAAACTGTCAGTGTTCAACCATAACGTGACAAGAATGCAACAAAATAGATTATCAGGAATGACATTTCATCTCACAGGTTGCAAAGAATACAGCCCCTACTAATCTCCAGGCCTAATCTACAGGCCTCCTGTAGCTCAGTTGGTAGAGCATGGCGCTTGCAACGCCAGGGTTGTGGGTTCAATTCCCACGGGGGGCCAGTATGAAAAATATATGCGCTCACTAACTGTAAGTCGCTCTGGATAAGAGCGTCTGCTAAAATGACTAATATGTAAAATGTAATCTACGCCTCCAGTCTTCTGATCTGACTAGCTGGGTAATAACCCAGCATAAAAAACCAATCTTGCTCTTTTTAAAAGAAAACAACCCAACCAGGGCCAACGGCAAAGGTGTGGCGAGCAGGCATTTGCCCCAGCACTTTTCAATTAGGTGTGGTACCGCCCCACCACTTTAATACATTTTTTTGAAGCTCATCATTTGTCAACTCACACCCAATTAGTAGCCTATGTCCTCATCAGAGTGCTACATGTTGTGTGTGTCTTGACAAATCAGATTCACAGAAATCAGATCGAGCATGGCGCACACGTCTATGGAAAGCAGATGGAAAAGAACTCACTCCCGCCACACACACAAGAAAAATAAAAACTCTTTAAAGTATTGTTGTAGCAGCCTACACCTAAACATTAGCAATCTGACATGCTGTAAGCCTATCGGTCTGATCAACTGTAGCCTACCTATGCAAGCCAATTTAACCGTGTAAATAGAAAATGTGAATGTGATCAAATTTGGTTTATATTCAAACTTCGGTTGGTTAGGCTACCTAGGCCTTTTTTAAGTCCAAAATTGACTGGAACTAATCAAATCAACAGAAAGTGATGACAAGCTAGACTTAATACACCTGTAACTTTTCAATTCCAGGTGTGTCTATAGGCTACATGATGCAACCCTGCATTAAGCAAGTTCAGCACTGTTAATTATCTTGTCTAATCGCAGTTGTCTCTGTCTGTAATGGAAACCCCCATTAGCCTAGTTTAAAATATATAATTAATATGAACAAGTACAAGTGCTGCAGTTTGACAGGGTTTTCATCCTCCCTATAGGGCAAGGAGTTTGTCCAGGTGTATTACAGTGTGTGACCTGAGTGATAAGCCCAATTTTAAAAGAGTGTCTGCCTTTAAAAAGCAATGAATCCCTTTGCAAATGGCCTACGTGGCATCGATATGAGTCAGAAACTCTAGTGTCAAAATGGACTAAAGTGTAAATAGGACAATTTGTCATGAAGTCAGTCTCGTCTAAAACAGAGTTTGGAACATCCACGTGTCACAAAGGGTAAATTAAGGTTGGGTTTTGATTATGTACATTTGCCCACTAACATGGGGTGAACAGCTGTGGTGATTGCCCTCTATCCAATAGTATAAAATAGTGAGTCAGACCTGCCCAGCAGCCCGACTTTGTTTACATAAGACAACACGTCGTGCATTTCTTTACTTGAGAAATACTGCACCAAACACCTTTTTAGATGTAAAATTGCTCAACTTAAACATACTCGGCAAAAACGTCAAAATTAGTAGAGTTATCTTAGATTCATTCTGGGGATTTTGAGAAAGTGAAATAGGCTTCTGCTTTACGAGTCTTAACTTAAAACCTAGGGGATTGTTTTGAAACTGGGCCATAAAGGCATGCGACTATGGTATTCAAAGTTTCACACATAGGGAGGGGTATAAAAACAGTACACAAGTTCTATAAATGAATCATTGCTTAACTATCTTTTATGTATAACAGAAGAATCAAGGCAGAGTTGAAAGCAGGCAATAGTTTGACAAACACCAGAGGGCATTAATTGGGAAGAATCTACGGTAGTAATGCAGTCTCACTGGTCACCTTGAGTTTCCCAACCATATACAATAATGGCTATCAGAGCACTGAACAGCACCTAGAATTTGACTGTTGTTTTCATGATGTGGTTATATTTTTTTATGTATTGGTTGCCATTTTCTATGCAGTTGATTTTACAGACAATCCCTTTTGAATGCTTCTCTTTTCTCATTGCGGACAGACAAAGGACAGGAAGAGGTCCACTTCATTTTGGATCACCACGGCGGGTGAATGTTATCTGGAGAATAGTGGCAGGAGGTCATCTGCCAAACGTCAATGAGGACCACGGGCAAGCCCCTGAATATTTCCCTTAGAGCCATGTCGAGCTGCCAGGAGAGCCAGTCGCTCCCGTACACATCCTTGTAGCCCGTGTTGGCTGATTTGATCACTACCAGAGTAGTGGGAGATCTTCTTAGCAGCGACGCCACAGCCCTACGGATGACGACCAGACGGTGTGCATACATAGCCAGTGGGTACGTGGTGAAATGAGCCCAGATGGTGAAGACGACTACAGAGTGTGCACCCCCTGCCAGACCCTCCACCTCCCTGGCGATGTAGTGGAGGTCAGCCCAGGGGGTCTTGCTCGTCCGTATAGGTATCCCATGGGCCCGCCAGATGATACGGGTGTTGGACTGGGTGTCGACTGCCTCAAAGGGGCCCGATTTGCTTGATGTGTGAAGGTTCAGGCGTTTCAGTGCTGCAGAAAGATCACATTGGGTACAAATCCTGCAGTCAATTTTGATACTTCAACCATAATTTCTATTAAATGGGAAATGCAAAAATATCCGCCCATAATAATTTAATTAGAACATCGGAATTAAATCCCCTTTATTTTTTGAAACAAACTAATTCCAATTCAATTGATATGATCAATTGATTATTGCAATTCAAATTGAATTCCACGTAAATTCTCCACTTCATGAGTTAATTCAAGAATTTAATTTTCAAATGTAAAATCGAATTGAACCCAAGCCTGAAACATAAATTTTCAGGTGTTTCCCAACACCCACAAAATGGTGGCAACTACCTGCAAGAATGTTTCCAAACCCTTTCTTTGTTTACGGTGTACAGCCAATGAGGCCACTCAAAGTAATACATAACCACATATCTGAAGTATCTTAACACTGAAAGGATTACAGACTATATCTTACTTGGCACAGTTTTCTCCAGGTACTCCAACCATTGACGGAGAGTGGAGTCACCCATCAAAAGGATCTGTTTGTCCTTCAGGCATCCAGATACCAGTTCAGCTGCGGGAAGTCCAGCAATCTTGGAGGTAGAACCCAGACGGTACTGGGGTGTGCAAACCAGGACGGCATTTTGTTTGTGATCCTAGAGAGAGAGAAAAACAATTGTTAGATAATCTGAGCAAAATCTGCATCGCTAGCATTAGACGACACTGGGTTGTAATAATGACGCCAGTTTGCAAGTTGATAACAAGCCAGGTTTAAACCAAATGAAAGGATAGGACTTGTTTAAAGAATGTGACTTATGTCGGTAGCAAGGTATTGCTATCTTCTGTGTAGTGGTATTACAGTAAAGCAAGGTACTGCTGTATGACTATTTTGTGTAGTGGTATTACAGTAACGCAAGGTACTGCTGTATTCTGTATTGTGGTATTACAGTAACGCAAGGTACTGCTGTATTCTGTATTGTGGTATTACAGTACAGGAGGGAAAGGAGGAATATGTTGTAGGGTCTTACGGGTTTTGTTGCCCTGTTGCTGGACATGTACAACTGAATTATCACCTGGGAGAATAATGTTGAATCTGCAAAAAAGGAACTCTTGTTATTTGATTAATACTACAATCCAAACTGAATGTGATCAGTGATGGAACCATATCTACCTCTTAAGAAGAGTTGTCTCCAACTTGGAGAGTACTGCCTGGTAACCACCCATGCTGTGGTAGGTCAAAGCATGGCAGGGCAGGGAAGATGGCCACCGACAGAACCAGGACTCTCCAGTGACTGGCTCTCTGTACTCACAGCAACACTGCAAGTCATTCCCCACCAGCCTAGGACTTCTCTGGGCATTGCACATCGTTGTTTCCTGCTTGCCACCCTCCTCAAAGTAGCCTAGGAAGTAGACCTTATCTGGGTCCTGTTCCCTGTGCCTACACAGTACCTGCACGGCCTCACTGGAGTGCACTAGGCGGATGGACACCTTGGCAGGTCCGGGCCAAAGCAGGGCCAGGCGGGCAGTGTAGGTGCCATTAAAGTGGTCTGTTACAGCTCCATAAGTACTGGCCTTAAGTTCTGCGTTAAACAACTTGGCCTGAAAAAAGTCCCCTCCATAGGTTTTGATCCTGTTTTTAGTATCTCTAGCTATCAAAGTCACATCTATAAACCCTCCAACTGTGTGGTTTGAATTGGGGTTGACAACAGAGAATGAGCACTTAGTGGGGTTTGTGGCCTCATCTGTGGATAAGAGGTCAACAGGCGGTAATGACCATTGTAGCTCTGTGACCAGAGATTCCCATTCCTCTTTACTTATTAAGGAGTCATTGATTGGTGTAAATGTCCTGTTGGTGATTCCACTACAAATATGAACATGTGGAGTATGAGTGGTAACGGTAGTGTGGTTGACTTGAAGGTAATGTGAAAGAATATTCAATTGGCAATGGTTGTCTCGACACACCTGAAATGGAAAGACATGGTAGCCCTTATTACATTTAAAGTATGATCTCATGAACTGTGCTATATTCACAGTTCTTACAGCTCAGCCAATGAACTCTGTGGCCTGAACATTTTCAGCCTCATAATGATATCCATTGTTGTAGTACTCAAAACCGCCCTCAAGTATTACAACTTCTTGACTCCGTCTCAGACAATGAGGACTCGTAATCAATCGAGAACAAAACTCTCTCATAATTAAATCAGCCCCGTTCAGTCAGCGCATTAAAACACTTTATCCCTTTCATGTTTTTAAAGCTGATTGGATGTCAAAACTATTGTAAATTCACCATCCAACTGCGGGACCTTACAGAGACGGGAAGTTATTCTTAAATCATGAGAACCGCCACTTTTGTAAACAGATGTACCCCATTCAACAAATTGTGTCCGTAGAGCACGGCGCTTGTAACGCCAGGGTAGTGGGTTCGATCCCCGGGACCACCCATACACAAAAATGTATGCACGCCGGACTGTAAGTCGCTTTGGATAAAAGCATCTGCTAAATGGCATATTGTTATTATTTATGAATATATTTGCTCCTGTACTTAGATGTTCTTCAAATCCTTTGCTGTGGCACATCCCAATTTAAACCCCTTTTAGATTTAAATTTAAGGCAGCAAACTGAACTGTGCAAGGCTGTGCAGAATTTAACTAGGCACTCAGGTCCAGTATTAGACACCCTTGATAAAAGATGAGCAAAGACTAGTAAAAAGAAGACTAAAATAAATACAAACACTGAGCTATATCGTATCTTCAAAAATTGGGAAATCATATTTGTTTATACTAACACAATTGAAAAAAGTAAAGGGATTGTTTAAGAATCACAAAAAGTTAGGGGGTCAAAATTATTGGCACCCCTGTTTTCAATACCTCACTGAGCATTTTTCTAAAATGTTTGGGAGGGATCTTAGAAAATTATAGCTCTCTGGCCATGCACACCAGTGGTGGGTTCGGCGTCGAAAAGAATCACATGCAGAAAAGAACCCTATACCCACTGTAAAAAATGGTGGTGGATCTTTGGATGTTTATGGGGCTATTTTGCTTCCACTGGTCCAGGGGCCCTTGTTAAGGTCAAAAGCATCATGAACTTTACCCAGTTTCAGAACATTTTAGCCAAAAACATGGGTGCCTCGGCCAGGAGGCTTAATCTTGGCCGCAAGTGGATCTTACTGCAATCAACATTTTGCAATAGCCATCTCAGTCTCCGGACTTGAATCCCATTGAAAACCTGTGGTTTGTATTGAAGTGGACAGTCCATAAGTGCACACCGAAGGATATCAAAAATCTGGAAAGATTCTGTAAGATCCCCCTCTGCGTTCTCCAATCTCATAAAACATTTTAGAAAAAGACTCAGTGTCCTTATCCTTGCAAGGTGAGGTATTGAAAAACAGGGGTGCCAATATATTTTTCCCCTAGCTTGAGAAAAATAAATATTACTTGTTTAACAAAATAATCTTTCAATTGCATTAGTTTAAATCATATAATTTCCACATTTATCTTGCATACAATTTTATACAGTCTTATTTGCTCATCTTTATCAAGGGTGTCAACCATTTCGGACCTGACCGTACATCACATGCTCAACTGTTCTCTTGGGGACAAACTATCACCACTGCTACTTTGCCTCCCAGCCTATAACTAACTTGGAGGAACATTGAACATAGCAGTGTAAAGCTGGGACCAGGCTGTAAAGTTAAGTTACGCTTTTCAACTACTAACTATTTCATGAATCATTATTTTGACCAAAACCAGAGCAATATAGAGTAATCTGAATAGACAAAGGCTAATTAAAATGGCATTTGAAATTATCACATCTTAAAGTAGCCTAAGTTTAGGGATTTCAATCATGTTACAGTACTTGAATTCATCTTATGTAAGATTAAGAATATGAAAGAGCTTTAACTTGCTGTTAAAATATAAATGTTGATCATTACAAACAAAAACAATATCAGTAACTTCAGTCTTCCCATTCCCAATCTATTGGTAAATCAGAAGGTAAAATAATATCAAAGTTCTAACAATGCTTTGTTGAAATGATAGAATTGAACAATCAAAGTTAACAGGCAGCACTCCAAATCTTGAATATGATGAACAGGAAGTTGTCAAAACTAGACCAATATATATAACTTACTTTTGGACTGTTTCCCTTTTTATGAGTTCCGGTGAAAAATGTTTGTGCCGGGCCCCAGTAATGACTAACTTAAGCACTAGAATGTTTTTTAATTATCCTCTTAAGGGTTGTGGTGCTGTAAAGGGCCAACGCTCCTACCACGCCCTTCCAGAAGCTTCCCAGTTAGGAGGCTAATAGAGCCCAGCTGAGATTCATTGGTCAATCAAGTGTGTTATTGGCTGGACAATCAGCCCCAACAGTAGCAGCTGCTGCTGCTCACGCAACTGAAATTAGAACCATTTACTCTGCACCTAGCTACACATTGTAGTGTGATATGTGAATGCTTCCATATTCACCAGCGTTTTCTAAACTCTGCCACTGGGGCCCACGTTTTGTTTTTTTCCCTAACACTACAAAGCTTGGTTGATTATTTGGATCAGCTGTGTATTGTTAGGGCAAACACCAAAACGTGCACCCCTAGGGGTCCCGGGGACCGAGTTTGGGAAACCCTGATATACATTTACATTTAAGTCATTTAGCAGATGCTCTTATCCAGAGCGACTTACAGTTAGTGCATACATTTAAAAAATGTCATACCCCCTGTGGGAATCGAACCCACAACCCTGGCGTTGCAAACGCCATGCTCTATCAACTGAGCTACATCCCTGCCGGCCATTCCCTTCCCTACCCTGGACGACGCTGGGCCAATTGCGCGCCCCTCATGATGAAGCGAGCAACTGCGGCCCCTCATGATGAGTTCAGATTTTTGGTGCTCGTCGAACATGTCTTTACAAAATCATGGACATTAATATGGAGTTGGTCCCCCCTTTGCTGCTATAACAGCCTCCACTCTTCTGGGAAGGCTTTTCGCTAGATGTTGGAACAATGCTGCGGGGACTTGCTTCCATTTAGCCACAAGAGCATTATTGAGGTCGGGCACTGATGTTGGGTGATTAGGCCTGGCTCGCAGTTGGCGTTCCAATTCATCCCAAAGGTGTTTGATGGGGTTGAAGTCAAGGCTCTGTGCAGGCCAGTCAAGTTCTACCACACCGATCTCGACAAACCATTTCTATATGGACCACGCTTTGTGCACGGGGGCGTTGTCATGCTGAAACAGGAAAGGTCCTTCCCCAAACTGTTGCCACAAAATTAAAAGCACAGAATCGTCTAGAATGTCATTGTCTGTTGTAGAGTTAAGATTTCCCTTCACTGGAACTAAGGGGCCTGGCCTGAACCATGAAAAACAGCCTTAGACCATTATTCCTCCTCCACCGAACTCTACAGTTGCCACTATGCATTGGGGCAGGTAACGTTCTCCTGGTATCTGCCAAACCCAGATTCGTCCGTCAGACTGCCAGATGGTGAAACGTGATTCATCACTCCAGAGAATGCGTTTCCACTGCAATGGCGGCGAGCTTTACACCACTCCAGCCGATGCTTGGTATTGCGCATGGTGATCTTAGGCTTGTGTGTGGCTGCTAGGCCCTGGAAACCCATTTCATGAAGCTCCCGACGAAGAGTTATTGTGCTGATGTTGCTTTCAGAGGCAGTTTGGAACATCAGTAGTGAGTGTTGCAACTGAGGACAGACGATTTTTACACACTAGCGCTTCAGCACTGGTGCGGCCCCATTCTGTGAGCAACAACGGCTCACTTCGCATCTGAGCCGTTGTTGCTCCTAGAAGTTTCCACTTCACTCTTAATAACTATTTAATCAAACTGTTTGCCAAGGTCTTAGTTGTCCTCACACAACTTTTTGAATTCAACTTTTTCACTCCGGATGCTTTATCTGGACTTAGATCTGCAGAACCTCCCCCACCCAAAATAATTATAATAAATGAATATAAAAAACCTAAGTAACATTATGCCTTCTAATTGCAGTCGCTATACTCTTAATATACAGGAGAAATATCACCTTATGGTGAGAATACCCGAGTTGCAAGCTCGGCTTCAGACACAATCGTTACGCAAGGGCAATTTAAGTGTAGTATCAAGTTTCAGGATAGAGACAGTGTCGAAGTAACAAAAATGTATTACAAAAACAGGGGGCAGGCAAATGACAGATCAAGGACAGGCAGAGGTCAGTAATCCAAATCAGAGTTCAAAAGGTACAGAACGGCAGGCAGGCTCAGGGTCAGGGCAGGCAGAATGGTCAAAACCAAGGAAACTACAAAACAGGAACTAGAGAAAGACAGGAGCAAGGGGAAAAACGATGGTAGGCTTGACGAAAAAATATGAACTGGCAACAGACAAACAGAGAACACAGGTATAAATACACTGGGGAAGATGGGCGACACCTGGAGGGGAGTGGAGACAATCACAAAGACAGGTGAAACAGATCAGGGTGTGACAGTACCCCCCCTAGGGGTGCCACCTGGCGTCCTACCTGGGCACATACCTGGTTGACTGGGATGCCGGCGTTGAAACTCAGCGATGAGGCCTGGGACCAGGATGTCCCTAGCGGGGACCCAGCACCTCTCCTCCGGGCCATAACCATCCCAGTCAACCAGGTACTGGAATCCCCTGCCCCGAGGTCAAACCTTCAGGAGACACCTCACCGTGTACGCTGGTTGACCGTCGATGAGAAGGGGGAGAGGGGTGGGCTTAGAAACAGGAGACAAAGGGCTGTGAGACATGGGTTTGATCCTACACATGAAAAGTGGGATGTATACGGAGGGTACGGGGCAACAGAAGATGAACAGCAGAGGGGCTAATGATCTTGGAGATGGGGAAAGGGCTGATAAACCGGGGGGAAAGTTTGCGGGACTCCACCCGGAGGGGCAGATCTCGGGTGGACAGCCATACCTTCTGCCCAAGATGATACCAGGGAGCCGGGATCCGGTGGCAGTCCGCTTGTTGTTGATACCTGGAGGTGGTCTTGAGAAGTGCCGACCGGGCTCTCCTCCAGGTACGACGACAACAGTGGACAAACATCTGGGCTGAGGGTGTGCCGACCTCTTCCTCTAATTCCGGGAAGATCGGGGGCTGATAACCCAGGGAACACTCAAAGGGCAAAAGAACCGTGGCAGAGCAGGGAAGGGTGTTTTAGGCGTATTCGACCCACACTAGTTGCTGGCTCCAGGTGGTGGGGTTGGCGGAGACCAGGCAGCGCAGAGTCGTCTCCAGGTCTTGGTTAACTCGCTCCGACTGGCCATTGGACTGAGGGTGGAAACCGGAGGACAGGCTGGCCGACGACCCAATGAGTGTGCAGAATGCCTTCCAGAACCGGGACGAGAACTGAGGACCCTGGTCGGAGACCATGTCCAGTGGGAGTCCATGGATCCGGAAGACGTGCTGCACCACGAGCTGGGCAGTCTCTTTGGCGGAGGGTTGCTTGGGGAGAGGAATGAAGTGGGCGGCTTTGGAAAACCAGTCCACAACTGTCAGGATGGCGGTGTTGCCATCAGACGGGAGAAGACCCATGACAAAGTCCAGGGATATGTGAGACCAGGGACGGTGAGGAACAGGCAGAGGTTGGAGGAGACAAGCCGGAGATTGCCGAGGAGTCTTGTTCAGCGCACAGATCGTGCAGGCGGCGACGTACGTGGAGACGTCAGGAACCATGGTAGGCCACCAAAAGCGTTGTCGCACAAAGGCCAGGGTCCGATGGGAGCCCGGGTGGCAGGCAAGCCTGGGAGGGGGTTGGCCCACTCCATGACCGAGGAGCGGACAGCGTCAGGAACAAACATCTGGTTATCTGGCGGTAGGCTGGGGCCAATCCACCACCGATCTCACCTTCCCGGGATCCATTTGTACACTACCTGCAGCGATGATGTAGCCCAAGAAGGGGATGGTGTAGCAATGGAATTAGCATTTCTCCGCTTTCACAAAAAGCTGGTTCTCCAGGAGGTGTTGGAGGACCTGTCGGACGTGGAGCACGTGTTCTTGGGCGGAGCAGGTGAAGACGAGGATGTCATCAAGTTAGACGAAGACAAACCGGTTCAACATGTGTCAGGGAACATCATTAACCAGGGCCTGGAACACAGCTTGAGCATTGGTACGGCCAAATGGCATGACCAGATACTCGTAGTGACCGCTGGCCGTGTTGAAGACTGTCTTCCACTCGTCCCCCTCCCGTATCCACACCAGGTGGTAGGCGTTCCGTTGGTCCAGCTTGGAGAACACTTTACTTCCTCCGATACGCCCTGCAGGAACGTGTCGAACAGCGCTTCCGGGTTCCAGGCACACTCAGCTGCCAACGTGTGGAAATCCATTGCATAGTCTGCCACACTGCGGGATTCTTGCCGAAGCTGGAGTAACTTCCTGGCAGCCTCACTCCCTGACAATGGAGCATCAAACACCTTCTTTACCTATTGCATGAACTCCTACAGATTGAAGCATACGGCCGACTGTTGTTCCCACACTGCCGTGGTACAGGCGAGAGCCCTCCCAGACATCAGCGTGATGAGGTACGCTATCTTAGAGCGGTTCGAGGGGAAGGAGGAGGGCTGCAGCTCGATGATGAGCAAACATTGAGCGGGAAATGCCCGACTCTCCAGCGAAGCGTTCCGGGGAGGTAAGCGGGGTCCTAAGGAAACTGGGGTGGCCGTGGAGGCTGCACTGCTAACAGCCGGGTTACTGAGGGGCTGGGAGGTTACCGTCGTGGTAGGCTCCCTAACAGACAACCCGCGGAATTGTTCCAGCAATGTGTTAAACGCTCGGTCATGGCTTTCGGCCAAGGTCTGGAACCCTTTCATGAGACCACGAAGCAACTCCTCGTGCCTTCCAATGGTGGCTCCTTGGGAGGAGATGGCATTGCAGAGCTGGCCCGAGTCTGCTGGGTCACTCATGGCCAGTTCGTACTATTACGTTTCAGGAGAAGACCCAGATGCAGACAGTGTCAAAGTAACAAAAGTCTATTACAAAAACAGGGGGCAGGCAGTCTCAGGGTCAGGGCAGGCAGAGGTCAATAATCCAGGGTGGTGTGACAAGGTACAGAACGGCAGGCAGGCTCAGGGTCAGGGCAGGCATAATGGTCAAAACAGGGAAAACTAGAAAACAGGATCTAGAGAAAGACAGGAGCAAGGGGAAAACGCTGGTAGGCTTGATGAAACAAAACGAACTGGCAACAGACAAACAGAGAACACAGGTATAAATACACTGGGGATAATGGGGAAGATGGGCGACACCTGGAAGGGGGTGGAGACAATCACAAAGACAGGTGAAACAGATCAGGGTGTGACATGTAGGAAAGGAGGATGATACCACGTCTGTGCCACCAGTAAATACAGGTAGTAGTGTTAATCCCCCTGCACAGTCCCCACAACCAGACAATTTTCTCATGGCTTCTGGAAAGAAGTTGTGAAGGAAAATTGTATGTTTGTGCTTTTCTAAAAACCAATTTCTGGGTTCATGCAAGTGACTGATTGATCGTGCCTGGGAGGAATCCTCACTGTCAGTATAAGCAATTTGGCAGTATGTCCAGAACATTGTTTTGAGAACTGAAAGGGGTGTCTCAGTTTCAATGTCTCAGCTTGGAGAGAAGAATCCTCGTGAGGTATTGGTCTGTCATATGCATGACCCAGTATTGGTCAGTTACATGAATGAAGCAAACATTAATGATGAATTATTATGAATGATGAATAACCTAAATTATGCAAATATAACTTGTCTGTATACAAGAGAACTAACGGGACTGCCCCGGTGGAGCTTCTGAATTGGTTGGAACCTCTCCAGCGCCCTGATAATAAAGAATAATTCAATTAAGATTGACTTAGAGTGTCCCTCTGTAGAATTTCCACAGCAATTTGGCGTCACAAACTAGATTATTGATTCTGCCTGCGCAATTTTCCAGTGGGGGTCTGCAAAGAAAACCGGTGCCACATTTGATGAAGCGTGAGGGAAATTCCTGTCTGACCAAAAGACGACGAGACCTGCCCAGACCAGAAACTTACTGTGAGATGCCCAGGAGGAGACACATCCGCGAACAATTGAGGGACATGTCTTCTGATTTCAGTAAGTCAATTTAAATGAATTTCTATAAAAATAGAAAGATAAGTACTGAGTGAATGTGTCAAAATATGTGTGTTATTCTATGTGTATGCGGCAAGACTATAGATTCTATAGAGACCATAGCATTTATGACTATATAAACTATTGATATTATGGAGGGACTATAGATGCTGTAGGGAATATGATGTTATAGGGACCATAGATACTATGGATGCTACAGGGACTGTGATGCTATAGGGACTATGGATGCTCAGGGACTATAGATACTATAGAGACTATGGCGACCGTAGAGACTACAGAGCAGGGATCATCAACTAGATTCAGCTGCAGGAAGATGTTTTTCTTGAGCCGATGGTCGAGGGCCGGAAACGTAATTAAGCCCAAGGGGGTGTGGTATATGGCTAATGTAATCGCACACGCTTTTTCAGTTCTGCCCACACTTTCTATAAGGATTGAGGTCAGGGATTTGTGATGGCCACTCCAATACCTTGACTTTGTTGTCCTTAAGCCATTTTGCCACAACTTTGGAAGTATGCTTGGGGTCATTGTCCATTTGGAAGACCCATTTGCGACCAAGCTTTAACTTCCTGACTGATGTCTTGAGATGTTGCTTCAATATATCCACATAATTTTCCTTCTTCATTATGCCATCTATTTTGTGAAGTGCACCAGTCCCTCCTGCAGCAAAGCACCCCCACAGCATGATGCTGCCACCCCCGTGCTTCACGGTTGGGATGGTGTTCTTTGGCTTGGAAGCCTTCCCCTTTTTCCTCCAAACATAACGATGGTCATTATGGCCAAACAGTTCTATTTTTGTTTCATCAGACCAGAGGACATTTCTCCAAAAAGTACGATCTTTGTCCCCATGTGAAGTTGCAAACCGTAGTCTGGCTTTTTTATGGCGGTTTTGGAGCAGTGGCTTCTTCCTTGCTGAGCGGCCTTTCAGGTTATGTCGATATAGGACTCGTTTTACTGTGGATATAGATACTTTTGTACCTGTTTCCTCCAGCATCTTCACAAGGTCCTTTGTTGTTGTTCTGGGATTGATTTGCACTTTTCGCACCAAAGTACGTTCATCCGTAGGAGACAGAATGCGTTTACTTCCTAAGCGGTATGAGGAACCGCGGCAGTGATACATATGACAGAAGAAGGCTAGAGCTAGTCTTAGAGAGTCTTAGAGAGAAGACTAGAGTGAGGGCAAGTAACGGTACCATGCCCCACTGACAGCTGTCTGTAGGCATTTATAAAGAGAAATATCTACATGGTCTGCAGCCACTGATAATAGCATGAGGTGCTATTCTATAGGCACTGTATAGCTTGAGGTTCACCTCAAGCTGAACCTCGGCAAGATGGAGCTGCTCTTCCTCCCGGGGAAGGACTGCCCTCTCCATGATCTCGCCATCACGGTTGACAACTCTGTTGTGTCCTCCTCCCAGAGTGCAAAGAACCTTGGCGTGACCCTGGACAACACCCTGTCGTTCTCCGCTAACATCAAAGCGGTGACCCGATCCTGTAGGTTCATGCTCTACAACATTTGCAGAGTACGACCCTACCTTACACAGGAAGCGGCACTGGTCCTAATCCAGGCACTTGTCATCTCCCGTCTGGATTACTGCAACTCGCTGTTGACTGGGCTCCCTGCCTGTGCCATTAAACCCCTACAACTCTCACGTCACCCCGCTCCTCCGCACACTCCACTGGCTTCCAGTTGAAGCCGCATCTGCTACAAGACCATGGTGCTTGCCTACGGAGCTGTGAGGGGAACGGCACCTCCGTACCTACAGGATCTGATCAGTCCCTACACCCAAACGAGGGCATTGCGTTCATCCACCTCTGGCCTGCTGGCCCCCCTACCTCTGCGGAAGCACAGTTCCAGCTCAGCCCAGAAAAAGAAAAAGAAAAAAAGAAAAAAAAGAAAGAGTGTTAAGGGAGATTACTGAGTGTGTTTGGATGTTAAAGTTGTGTGATTGTGAAATATGACATATTAAGCTGATTGAAATTTGGATAATAAAATATTGAAATGTGGATATTAAGCTGATTGAAATTTGGCTAATAAGAGATGAAATGTGATAATAAGCTGATTGAAATTTGGATAATAAGAGGAATGAAATTTGGAAAATAAGCTGATTGAAATTTGATAATAAGAGATTGAAATGTAGCTATTAATTAGAGCGTGAATGAGAGCTGTCAGGGGACTAGCTCCAGTGAGAAAGATGATTGAATGGATAACACAACCAGTTCTGTGTGAGCTGAGTTTTCCGATCTATAACGTTATCTAGCGGTTCTGTCCACCACCGCCCATCGTAGTCTGGGACTACTAATAATAGCACAAGGGTTATTGTTGTTTTATTTGAAGTAGCGGTCTATAGGCATTTCTGGGAATTGTCTATGTGGTCTGGGACCACTGTACCATAGTCTTTGGGAGGCTAGAGAACCATTGAAGATACATATGGTGCATAGGATGCACATGGTGTGGTGTGGATGTGAATACCTAAGTATTGTTACATAGGGAAAAGTGAATGTAAATATATGAAAGAATAGAGGACAATTTCCAAATATGCTGTTAAATAGAATACGAGTGAATATTTAAACTCCTGTATGAATAGAACACTGATGTAGAGGAGGAATTTGTGATGTAACACAAATGTATAATGGGTTACTAGAAATAGAGTCTCAGACAAAGATTGGCCTATATCCACTTTTGGTAAAGGTACAGGACTTGACTTACACCTAACCATTAAAACTATTAGTAGAACCAATGAATGTTGATCATGATTTTCTGTTAACTAAACTTAATGCTACAATTTATTGTACTCCCAAAGGAGTTTTCATTGATATCCCAAATGATTACGTTCTAAACCAATTCGTGAGTAGGCAAAATGGAGACTACCTCTGTTTCCCTGTCTATGCTGTCTCAAGTGCCAGACTGATTATGGATAGAGCATGCCATCTACAGGGGACTGATAGACAGTGCCAGCCTAGTTAATAAATATTGATCCCTCCATAGCATTACATATGAATCTTAAAATAATAGACATTTAATAAATATTGAAGCAGAAAGTGAATATCCAACAGAGATTGGTAATACAAATATAGAGTAATTTTTAAAGGTATACTAAAATGAAAACAATGTCTTTCAATATGGAGAAAGTTATCATGTTTGTGTTGTTTTGTTTTAAACCTTGCAATAGGGGGTAAAGCAGAACATTGTTTGAGAGTGATCCGAGTGTATTAGCAGTAGTGATTGAGGTCTTCCTATTGGGAAGGGAGTCCAAGTTGATGGAAACAGATATGGAGACTAGTGAAAGTAACAAAGTGAATGGTAATTGGCTTTCAGATAGCACTCTAATAATGCAATGTCTTAGTAATTTGAAGAAGTAAATGTTTCAATACAAGGTCACATGACGAACAGAGGGATTGAGCATTGGGACTGATATTAAATTAGAGGCCACCATCTGGAGTTTGGGTTAGAGATAAGCTTCCTGTGGAACAACAGATATCCACTGTTCACACTGTATAATCTGTTTCCATTATGTGGAACTGTGTTCAGAATTAAGTAGATCCAAGGAAATGTTTTGTATCGAATATTTAGCTGATAAACTAGCACCAACTTTTTGAAGGTCCTAGCAGAATTGTTAAACAACAGGTTTCATATTTTGACTACTTTATGTCCCAGGGACAGTTTGTACAGAACTGTATGTCAATGCAACAGGTCAAAATGACAATGATTACAAGAGAGGGGCTCTGGGATTGTTTACTTTAGAAGGTGCCTATTCAGCTTGACGGGACACTGAATCATCTGACGTGTCTGACGTATAATTCTGCATGGGTTTTATCAAGACTTCCTGCCTAAGATGCAGTAAACTCGATTAAGTTTATTTTCTTTCTTCCAGGACAAAGTTTTTTTAAACGTGTTTATCAATGATTTTGTATCTCTCCCTTTGAAAGGCTTCCTAAGGCAGTTAAAAGTACCCGGATCCAGCTGTTAAGGGACCTCCCAAATTAAGTAAGGCCTGGCAATTATGTTTGTTTTTTAACCTAAGATTTTTACCACATACTTGCCAGCATCCAAACACAACCCATGTGTTATGAATATTTATTAGTGGTGTTAATACTCTGTTTGATTTATGGTGTGGGGTCTCGTTATTTTGGTTTTAGTGGGTTTTTCACGGGTTAGAAAGGATGCACCTTAAAGGGCACACAAATGAAATTTTCGGAAGTTTCTATTGTCAGAGTTTGTTGCACACATGTAAATTCTCTTGATAAGAAATGTACTAAAAACCCAATGTAAACCTGATACACAAAATGTTTGAAATGTTTGAAATATCTTTAAATAATGTCTGAGGTACAGGGAAACAAACACCTACTTAATAGGGCTGACTGACCTCTGACCTCTGTTCTGACTTTCTGGTGAGGCCTGATCACCCTCACTAGAAAGACTAGAGACATTGGGTGAGATTTTAATGGGCATTGTAAACACTAGATAATTAGGAAGAAGGGTATCATTTATCAACAGTCCTATGTGTGATTCGGATCACGAGAAGGAGAGAGAGAGAGAGTGCTGCCCCTGAATGAGGGACACCTGTCTCTAGTCTATTTTACCATTACCTTATGGGATGCAATTAAGTTAAGATGGAGACATCAAGGGTTGTAATTTTATTTGTTATTTTGATTTAACAGGCAGTGTTGTTGTTTTTTATTACCAGTCCCCTGGGTAGGGCTGTGGTGGTCACAAAATTTCGGCAGCCGGTGATTATCAAGCAAATAACTGTCGGTCTCACGGTAATTGACCGTTAATTAACATTAACACATTTAGCATCTCCTGGCTTCCACACATAGCCATAAGCCACTTATGCAGACTTTTGGAACATCTACATTTGAAAAAGTCTAATAACTCCATGTAATATAGCCTACACCTTCACAATAAATCCATTATTTATTTTAGACAGGTCTAAAGAAGCATGATATGAAGAAAATGTAGTGTATTTCAGATGAACAGAATAGCATTCTCTGAGTTGTCCTTATGTTAGGTCATGATCTGGCTATGCCAAATGGCTGTGGGCTACACTAGTTCATTTAGCAGACAAGATTTGCTTAGAATTCCATGGCATTATTTTATATTATTTTATAGTATGAAGAATACAATTGAACAAAGCTGAATAAAATATAAATATTTTCTCCAAATGATTTGAGGGAGTGCGCACATGCGGCTATTCTGTGCGGTTAACAAAGAAATAAGTACTCCTATATGCTTAATTTAGAGTTATTAATGTAACTTTAGTTGTTCTACAAACGTTGGGCTATATGTTTTGATTTTTAATACATTGTAAGGCTGCATGATGCTTGAAAGGCATAAGCGCTGCTTTGTTTTTTGCGCAGGCTGTACACTCTTCATTAGTCTCTCATTCACAATTTGACAAGCACTTGATAATGCCTCGAATTTCACAGTGGCATCCCCTTTGTGGCCAAAATGCACCCTAAAAAATCCATGCCTTTTGCGGCCAGTGGCCGTTCTGCGCTTGGCCCGGAGTGCTGCTTTGTGCCCTTCTCCCTGAGTGCTGCGTGCTCCTAAGCACCTCTCACTCACATGGCTTTCCATCACGTGATCGGGTCTTTCTCACAGACTACAAGTGAAGACAGACACATCGGAGACGCAAATGCACAGGTCCTTATCCAATTCCAAGGTGAATATTGAAGATATTGGAAGAATTGTCCACATTTACTTTTCGTCAGCCAACAAGATGTGTAGGTCTAACGAACAGCAAAAGCACTAGCCTATGTCAATCTTCTATCCCCCATAGTACAAAAGTCTACCTATTCTGTGCGAGAAACAAATATTCCAAACATAGTCTGGGACAGCTGTGGGCTGCAATAGATCCCAAATTAATACGACTTGCATCAAAAAATAAATTTTTACGCAATGTGGCTGACGCAACATATTAGAACATTTAGCTTAAATGTTGATAAACTATTAGGCTATTTCTTCACATCATAAGCGTAGCAATACGCACATGGCAGTAGATTATAAGCGCAAATGTTCAATTAGCGGGAAAACACCATTATCAAAAGTGACCGCAAATGTGATTATGCATGTAATGCTTTTATTATAAAGGTGCATTTTTATGGTGAAAATTATCTTCCCCAAACTTGAAACTCGCACGCTGCTTATGTATGCCAGTTAGGCTCTAAACCACTGGTAAAGCAGATTAATGTGCTTAATTTTAAGAAGTTATTTGGCCACTTTAGTTGTGATACAAACCTTATCAAAACAAATAGACCTACGGACTAGGCTACATGAGGTGTGCGACTATGATTAGAAAAAGTAGCAAAAAAAATAGGCAGTATCTTATGCTGGGCATCATTCACAAGTGATAATATATCATTCACAATTGATAGACTAATATTGTCACCCATCAGACTATTCTTGATTTAATCTTGTCTTAACATATACTAAATAATGTATGTGTGAAATTTGTTTTGATATAGAATGGACAATTATCATGCACCTGTCTCGAAACTAGGGTTGTGGGAAAAAATACATGTCATCTATGCACTTAAATAGCGAATGGAGGACGATTGTCCCTTGGTTAATTTTCATGCCAGCCAGGTAGGCTATACTCTTGTTATGATGAGTTTCTCGGGTATTCAAGTAATCAAGGATGTAAGAATTTGCTTAGACATGCTGTGGAGATTTTATACCAAGTATTTATTGGATCACGAGCTCGTGGGTTCATCTAACAAACGGACATAGCTCTGCCCTTTGTCAATTGAACTGCCCCTACACACAAATATCGCCTCCTTTATACTCTTGGTTATCCTTCCTTTCACATACATCTGGCAACCATCATAGGCACTCCCTTTCTCTGTTATTATTACCCTTTGCCCCAGGTCATTATATCCTGTCCATCAATCATACTACCATAAACATCAGTAATCTCCTTTGACATAAGGAATGTAGACTCAGTGGAACCAAACCAATTATCTCGTAACTCTACCTCGGTCCTCACAATACTATGACATGATATCATTACAACTCTATTTATTTAACCTTTATTTAACCAGGTAGGCCAGTTGAGAACAAGTTCTCATTTACAACTGCGACCTGGCCAAGATAAAGCAAAGCAGTGTGGTAAAAACAACAACAACACAGAGTTACATACAGTTGAAGTCGGAAGTTTACATCCACTTAAGTTGGAGTCATTAAAACTCTTTTTTTAACCACTCCACAAATGTCTTGTTAACAAACTATAGTTTTGGCAAGTCGGTTAGGACATTTACTTTGTGCATGACACATGTCATTTTTCCAACAATTGTTTACAGACAGATTATTTCACTTATAATTCACTGTATCACAATTCCAGTGGGTCAGAAGTTTACATACAAAAAGTTCATTGTGCCTTTAAACAGCTTGGAAAATTGTCACGGTTTCGGCCGAGGCTGCCTCTCTCCCTTGTTCGGGCAGGCTTCGGCGTTCGTTGTCTCCGGAATACTAGCTGCCACCGTTGTATGTTTCATGTTCGTTTGCTTTTGTCTGTTTGTTGTCACACCTGTTCTCGTTTAGCGTAATTAGTGTCCTATAAGTTTCTCGTTGTGTTTGTCTAGTGTTGTGTGTTATTGATTTTGGTCTGTCGTGTGTAGGGCTTCATTTGTGATTTCGCTCGGTTGAGCTTCCCTCCACTGCGTTGGAGTGTTACGCACCTGTTTTGTGCGCTTTCGTTTTGTTTCGCCTTCGAGCGTAATTTCGCCTTCGGGCAAGAGTTGTCTTATTTCCTTGTTGGAGATTACTAAAGTCTGTTGGACTATACTTCGGTGTCCTGCGTTTGATTCCACCACTGCACCCACCTACAGCACGCGTGACAGAATAACACACCTAAGAATGGAATCAGCAGGAGCCGCAGCAGCCCAGGCGACGCTGGAGGACAGGGTCCGGGAACAAGGTGACCAGATCCTGCAGATGGGGACCGCACTGCAGGAGGTGATCACCACCATCCGAGGCTGGGGGACGCCGCCACCGCCACCCTCCCTGCCAGCACCATCGGCCAGTCAGCCCATTCCCGCACCTGAACCCCGAGGAGTCCGACTCTCGCTCCCGAGGGCTTACGATGGGACCGCGGCCGGGTGCCAGGGTTTCCTTCTCCAGGTGGAGCTGTACCTGGCCACCGTGCACCCGGCGCCCTCGGGACATGAGAGCGTGTCCGCCCTGATCTCCTGCCTGTCCGGGAAGGCGTTGGAATGGGCCAACGCGGAGTGGAGGAGGATCGACGCGGACACCATAACTTACGACGAGTTCTCCCGCCGCTTCAGGGCGGTGTTTGACCATCCCCCGGAGGGGAAAGCGGCGGGGGAGCGTCTGGTCTTCCTCCGGCAGGGGAGGAGGAGTGCCCAGGAGTTCGCCCTCGAATTCCGTACTCTAGCGGCAGATGCAGGGTGGAATGATCGGGCTCTCGTCGATCACTACAGATGTAGTCTACGAGAGGACGTCCGTCGGGAGCTGGCCTGTAGGGACACCAGCCTCACGTTCGACCAGTTGGTCGACATGTCCATCAGGCTGGATAACCTGCTAGCTACCCGCGGATGTCCCGAGGGGGGTCCGTCCATTTCACCCTCCAGCGCCTCCGAGCCGTGCCCCATGGAGCTCGGGGGCGCTGGCGCTAGAGAGAGGAGGGGTCGGCTTACTAGGGGGTCCATCCCCTGCACCAACTGTGGTCGGGGAGGACACACCGCGGCTAGGTGCTGGGGATGGCCTCCTAGGGGAGAGGACGACAGGTCCCGCACTGGGGATTCCTTCCAGGTGAGTAGGCGCCCCACTCACCCAGAGCTCTCTGTTGCACATTTCTGTATGCCTGTGAGTTTTCCACAGGTAGCACCTCATTCCCAGCATAAGGCGCTGGTAGATTCAGGCGCGGCTGGGAATTTTATTGATAAGAAGTTTTGTTTAGCTTTAGGGATTCCCCTTCTTCCTGTTGATGTCCCTTTCCCCGTTCATGCCCTAGATAGCCGTCCGTTGGGTGCGGGCTTGATCAGGGAGGTCACTGCGCCACTTAGGATGTGTGCGCAGGGGGGTCATCAGGAGATGATTCAGATATTTCTGATTGACTCTCCTGCGTATCCGGTGGTGCTGGGCATGCCCTGGTTGAGTACCCATAACCCATCTATTTCGTGGCAGGAGAGGGCTCTGATGGAGTGGTCTGCCCAGTGTGTGGGTAGATGTTTAGGCGTTTCCGTAGGGGCTACCTCGGTGGAGAGTCCAAACCAGGTGCCCGCATTGCACGTTCCCCCTGAGTATGGGGATTTGGCTATTGCGTTTAGTAAGTCGAGGGCGACGCAGTTGCCGCCCCATAGGCAGGGAGATTGTGCGATAGACCTCCAGGCAGGAGCTGCGCTCCCACGGAGCCATGTGTATCCTCTGTCTCAGGAGGAGAAGAAAGCTATGGAGACTTACATAGACGAATCTCTGAGACAAGGATACATACGGCCTTCCACTTCCCCTGCGTCCTCGAGTTTCTTTTTTGTGAAGAAGAAGGATGGTGGTTTGCGCCCGTGCATCGATTACCGTGGTCTCAATCAGATCACGGTGAAGTACAGTTATCCACTCCCGCTGATTGCGACCATGACTGAGTCCTTGCATGGGGCGCGTTTCTTCACTAAATTAGATCTCAGGAGCGCGTACAACTTGGTGCGCATCAGGGAGGGCGATGAATGGAAGACAGCCTTTAGTACCACCTCGGGCCATTACGAGTATCTTGTCATGCCATACGGGTTGATGAACGCTCCGTCAGTTTTCCAATCATTCGTGGATGAGATCTTCAGGGACATGCAGGGGCAGGGGGTCGTGGTGTACATAGATGACATTCTCGTGTACTCGCCTACCCGTGTCGAGCATGTGGCCCTGGTGCGCAGAGTGTTGCGGAGGCTGGTGGAGCACGACCTGTATGTTAAGGCAGAGAAGTGTCTGTTTTTCCAGGAGTCTGTCTCCTTTTTGGGGTATCAGTTGTCTGCGTCAGGGGTGAAGATGGAGGTAGACCGGGTGTCAGCCATGCGTAATTGGCAAACACCAACCACTGTGAAGGAGGTGCAGCAGTTTTTGGGGTTTGCGAATTACTACCGGAGGTTTATCCGGGGTTTTGGACAGGTGGCAGCTCCCATCACGTCTCTCTTGAAGGGGGGCCCGGTGCGTCTGCAGTGGTCTGCCGAAGCGGACAGGGCGTTTGGGAGGCTGAAGGACCTGTTTACCTCGGCTCCAGTGCTGGCGCATCCGGATCCCTCTTTACCATTTCAGGTAGAGGTGGACGTGTCTGAGGCCGGTATTGGAGCCGTGCTTTCACAATGGTCAGGCGCGCCACCTAAACTCCGCCCCTGTGCCTTCTATTCCAAGAAGCTCAGTCCGGCGGAGCGAAACTATGACGTAGGGGACAGGGAGCTGTTAGCCGTGGTACAGGCCCTAAAGGTGTGGAGGCACTGGCTTGAGGGGGCTCAACACCCTTTCCTCATTTTGACAGACCACCGTAACCTGGAGTACATCCGGGCAGCAAGGAGGCTAAACCCTCGGCAGGCTAGATGGAATATGTTTTTGACCCGTTTTACATTTAAGATCACGTACATCCCTGGGTCACAGAACGGTAAGGCAGATGCGCTGTCTCGGCGGTATGACACGGTGGAGAGGTCCGTGGAGCCCACTCCCATACTGCCGGAGTCGTGTCTGGTGGCACCGGTAGTGTGGGAGGTCGATGCTGAGCTCGAGCGGGCGTTACACACCGACCCTAGTCCACCACAATGCCCGGAGGGTCGGAAGTATGTTCCGCTCGAGGTTCGGGATCGATTGATCTATTGGGCTCACACGTCACCCTCCTCTGGACACCCGGGTATCGGCCGGACAGTGCACTGTCTTAGTGCCAAGTACTGGTGGCCCACGTTGGCAAGGGATGTGAGGGTTTATGTTTCCTCCTGCTCGGTGTGCGCCCAGTGTAAGGCGCCTAGACATCTGCCTAGGGGTAAGTTACTACCCCTGCCCGTTCCACAACGACCATGGTCCCACCTCTCGGTGGATTTCCTTACTGACCTTCCTCCTTCACAGGGGAATACCACTATACTGGTCGTTGTGGACCGGTTTTCTAAGGCCTGTCGTTTGCTCCCCATGCCGGGCCTTCCTACCGCCCTGCAAACTGCCGAAGCCCTATTCACCCATGTGTTCCGGCACTACGGGGTACCCGAGGATATTGTGTCTGATCGAGGTCCCCAATTTACCTCCAGAGTCTGGAGAGCTTTTATGGAGCGGTTGGGGGTCTCGGTGAGCCTCACCTCGGGTTACCACCCGGAGAGTAATGGGCAGGTGGAACGTGTGAACCAGGATGTGGGTAGGTTTCTTAGAACATACTGCCAGGACCGGCCGGAGGAGTGGGCAAGGTACGTTCCCTGGGCCGAAATGGCCCAGAATTCCCTACGCCATTCCTCCACTAACCTAACCCCTTTCCAATGTGTGTTAGGGTACCAGCCGGTTCTGGCACCTTGGCAGCAGAGCCAGATCGAGGCTCCTGCGGTGGATGAGTGGGCGCGGCGCTCGGAGGAGACATGGAACGCTGCACACGTCCACCTGCAGCGGGCCCTCCGACGTCATAAGGCGAGCGCCGATCTCCACCGCAGTGAGGGACCGGTGTACGCACCTGGTGATCGAGTCTGGCTCTCTACCAGAAACCTGCCCCTCCGCCTGCCCTGTCGGAAACTGGGTCGGCGGTTTGTAGGGCCATTTAAAGTCCTGGAAGATTGAACGAGGTGTGTTACAAATTACAACTACCTGTTGAATATAAAAGTATTAACCCCTCGTTCGATGTGTCCCTTCTCAGGCCGGTGGTAGCTGGCCCACTCCAAGAAAGTGAGATCAGGGAGACTCCTCCGCCCCCATTGGACATCGAGGGGGCACCGGCGTACTCCGTGAGGTCCATCTTGGATTCGAGATGTCGGATGGGGGGTCTCCAGTATCTAGTGGAGTGGGAGGGGTACGGTCCGGAGGAGCGGTGCTGGGTGCCGAGGAGAGACATTTTGGCCCGTCTCTCCTGACGGAATTCCATCGTGGGCACCCGACGCACCCTGCTCCGCGTCCTCCGGGTCGTCCCCGAGGCCGGAGTCGGCGCACGTCTGGAGCCGCGCGTCAAGGGGGGGGGTACTGTCACGGTTTCGGCCGAGGCTGCCTCTCTCCCTTGTTCGGGCAGGCTTCGGCGTTCGTTGTCTCCGGAATACTAGCTGCCACCGTTGTATGTTTCATGTTCGTTTGCTTTTGTCTGTTTGTTGTCACACCTGTTCTCGTTTAGCGTAATTAGTGTCCTATAAGTTTCTCGTTGTGTTTGTCTAGTGTTGTGTGTTATTGATTTTGGTCTGTCGTGTGTAGGGCTTCATTTGTGATTTCGCTCGGTTGAGCTTCCCTCCACTGCGTTGGAGTGTTACGCACCTGTTTTGTGCGCTTTCGTTTTGTTTCGCCTTCGTGCGTAATTTCGCCTTCGGGCAAGAGTTGTCTTATTTCCTTGTTGGAGATTACTAAAGTCTGTTGGACTATACTTCGGTGTCCTGCGTTTGATTCCACCACTGCACCCACCTACAGCACGCGTGACAAAAATTCCTGAAATTGATGTCATGGCTTCTGATAGGCTAATTTACATTATTTGAGTCAATTGGAGGTGTACCTGTGGATATATTTCAAGTCTTACCTTCAAACTCAGTGCCCCTTTGCTTGACATTATGGGATAATCAAAAGAATTGTAGACCTCCACAAGTCTGGTACATCCTTGGGAGCAATTTCCAAACGCCTGAAGGTACCACGCTCATCTGTACAAACAATAGTATGCAAGTATAAACACCATGGGACCACGCAGCCGTCATACGGCTCAGGAAGGAGACGCGTTCTGTCTGCTAGAGATGAACGTACTTTGGTGCGAAAAGTGCAAATCAATCCCAGAACAACAGCAAAGGACCTTGTGAAGATGCTGAAGGAAACAGGTACAAAAGTATCTATATCCACAGAGAAACTAGTCCTATATCGACATAACCTGAAAGGAAGAAGCCACTGCTCCAAAACTCCCATAAAAAAGCCAGACTATGGTTTGCAACTGCACATGGGGACAAAGATCGTACTTTTTGGAGAAATGTCCTCTGGTCTGATGAAACAAAAATATAACTGTTTGGCCATAATGACCATCGTTATGTTTGGAAGAAAAAGGGGGTTGCTTGCAAGCCGAAGAACACCATCCCAACCGTGAAGCACGGGGTGGCAGCATCATGCTGTGGGGGTGCTTTGCTGCAGGAGGGACTGGTGCAATTCACAAAATAGATGGCATCATGAGGAAGGAAAATTATTTGGATATATTGAAGCAACATCTCAAGACATCAGTCAGGAACTTAAAGCTTGGTGGCAAATTAGTCTTCCAAATGGACAATGACCCCAAGCATACTTCCAAAGTTGTGGCAAAATGGCTTAAGGACAACAAAGTCAAGGTATTGGAGTTGCCATCACAAAGCCCTGACCTCAATCCTATAGAAAATTTGTGGGCAGAAATGAAAGAACTTGTGCGAGTAAGGAGGCCAACAAACCTGATTCAGTTACACCAGCTCTGTCAGGAGGAATGGGCCAACATTCACCCAACTCATTGTGGGAAGCTTGTGGAAGGCTACCCGAAACGTTTGACCCAAGTTAAATAATTTAAAGGCAATTCTACAAAATACTAATTGAGTGTATGTAAACTTCGGACCCACTGGAATGTAATGAAATAAATAAAAGCTGAAATAAATCATTCTCTCTACTATTATTCTGACATTTCACATTCTTAAAATAAAGTGGTTATCCTAAATGACCTAAGACAGGGAATTTTTTATAAACAAAAACGTACAGTCAATAACACAATAGAAAAATAGAAAATATATATACAGTGTGTGCAAATGTAGTACGTTATGGATGTAAGGCAATAAATAGGCCACAGTGCAAAATAATTACAATTTAGTATTAACACTGGAATGATAGATGTGCAGAAGATGATGTGCAAATAGAGATACTGGGGTGCAAATGAGCAAAATTAATAACAATATGGGGATGAGGTAGTTGGGTGGGCTAATTACAGATGGGCTGTGTACAGGTGCAGTGATCGGTAAGCTGCTCTGACAACTGATGCTTAAAGTTAGTGAGGGAGATAAGAGTCTCCAGCTTCAGAGATTTTTGCAGTTCGTTCCAGTCATTGGCAGCAGAGAACTGGAAGGAATGGCGGCCAAAGGAGGTGTTGGCTTTGGGGATGACCAGTGAGATATACCTGCTGGAGTGCATACTACGGGTGCCTCCCGAGTGGCGCAGTGGTAACTGCATCGCAGTGCTAGCTGTGCCGCTAGAGATCCTGGTTCGAATCCAGGCTCTGTCGTAGCCGGCCGCGACTGGGAGACCCGTGGGGCGGCGTACAATTGGCCCAGGGTAGGGGAGGGAATGGCCGGCAGGGATGTAGCTCAGTTGGTAGAACATGGCGTTTGCAACGCCAGGGTTGTGTGTTCGATTCCCACGGGGGGTATGAAAAAAAATATATATATAATAATGTATGCACTAACTGTAAGTCGCTCTGGATAAGAGCGTCTGCTAAATGACGTAAATGTGTTGCTATGGTGACCAATGAGCTAAGATAAGGCGGGGATTTGCCTAGCAGTGATTTATAGATGACCTGGAGCCAGTGGGTTTGGCGATGAATATGTAGTGAGGGCCAGCCTAGCTTAAAGCCCCTCCCTCTTGGGTTCCCCTACCACCATTCTGGTTTCCCTCTCTCTACAGCTCCGCCCACTCCCTTAGTCTATGATAGCGGCTAAATTGGACTTTTCTTCAGTTCAGATTCAATAGTAATACAATCAATCCCTTATCTTGCAAAAACACTCATGTTCAGTTTAAACTCTGTTCAACCCCAGCTCTCCCGGGCTTGATCTGAAGATTGATTGTTGGACATGACAGGTCCATACTTAATCTTTCAAACATACACAAACCCCACCCCATCATGCTGTAATCAATCAAGAAGATACCCAAGGAGAGACAAAGGTTTAGCCTGAACTCTGTTCAACCCTGGCTCGTTCCAGGGATATGCCTAAGGAGAGCCATAGGGTCATAGTCTGGTTGCAGATAACATAAGACAACTGTAGAATTTGACCCAATAACAGGTCAGATGTCCATTTTACACCTAGTGAGAGGAATTCACTAAGTTCTTGCCTAGCAACAACGTATTTTTTTATTTTTATTATTTTTTAGTCATTTTAGCAGACGCTCTTATCCAGAGCGACTTACAGTTAGTGAATACATATTTATTTATTATATTGGCCCCCCGTGGGAATCGAACCCACAACCCTGGCATTGCAAACGCCATGCTCTATCAACTGAGCTACATCCCTGCCGGCCATTCCCTCCCCTACCCTGGACGACGCTGGGCCAATTGTGCGCCGCCCATTAGTCTCCCGGTCGCGGCCGGCTGCGACAGAGCCTGGATTCAAACCAGGATCTCTAGTGACACAGTTAGCACTGCGATGCAGTGCCTTAGACCACTGCACCACTCAGGAGTACATGTACCAATGTTTAATTATGACTCCTTGTTTGTCATGTGTGTAATTAACTTTGGTTATCCAATAGTTTACTAAAAAATCTTCATCATAGGATAGTCAGTTTTACGAGGGCATGTTTGGCAGCATGAGTGAAGGAGGCTTTGTTGCGAAATAAGAAGCTGATTCTAGATTTAACTTTGGATTGGAGATGCTTAATGTGAGTCTGGAAGGAGAGATTACGGTCTATCCAGACACCTAGGCATTTGTAGTTGTCCAAATATTCTAAGTCAGACCCGCAGAGTAGTGATTCTAGTCGGGCGGGCAGGTGCAAGCAGCGTTCCATTGAAGAGCATGCATTAAGTTTTACTAGCGTTTAAGAGCAATTGGAGGCTACGGAAGCAGTGTTGTATGGCATTGAAGCTCGTTTGGAGGTTTGTTAACACAGTGTCCAATGAAGGGCCAGATGTATACAAAATGGTGTCGTCTGCGTAGAGGTGGATCTGAGAGTCACCAGCAGCAAGAGTGACATCATTGATAAACACAGAGAATAGAGTCGGCCTGAAAATTGTACCCTGTGGCACCCCCATAGAGACTGCCATAGGTCCAGACAACAGTCCCTCCGATTTGACACATTGAACTCTATCTGAGAAGTAGTGGGGCGGCAGGTAGCTTAGTGGATAAGAGCGTTGTGCCAGTAACCGAAAGGTTGCTGGTTCTAATCCCCGAGCCAACTAGGTGAAAAATCTGTCAATGTGCCTTTGAGCAAGGCACTTAACCCTAATCGCTCCTATAAGTCGCTCTGGATAAGAGTGTCTGCTACATGTCGTAAATGTAATGTTGTTGGTGAACCAGGCGAGGCAGTCATTTGAGAAACCAAGGCTATTTAGTCTGCCAATAAGAATGCTATGATTGACAGAGTCGAAAGCCTTGGCCAGGTCGATGAAGACGGCTGCACAGTACTGTCTTTTATCGATTGCGGTTATAATATCGTTTAGGACCTTGAGCGTGGCTGAGGTGCACCCATGACCAGCTCTGAAACCAGATTGCATAGCGGAGAAGGTACGGTGGGATTCGAAATGGTCGGTGATCTGTTTGTTAACTTGGCTTTCAAAAACTTTCAAAAGGCAGGGCAGGATGGATATAGGTCTGTAACAGTTTGGATCTAGAGTGTCACCCCCTTTGAAGAGGGGGATGACTGCGGCAGCTTTCCAATCTCTGGGGATCTCAGACGATACAAAATAGAGGTTGAACAGGCTAGTAATAGGGGTTGCGACAATTTCGGCGGCTAATTTTAGAAAGAAAGGGTCCAGATTGTCTAGCCCAGCTGGTTTGTAGGGGTCCAGATTTTGCATCTCTTTCAGAACATCAGCTATCTGAATTTGGGTGAAGGAGTAACGGGGGGACATGGGCAAGTTGCAACGGAGGGTGCAGAGCTGGTGGCCGGGGTAGGGGTAGCCAGGTGGAAAGCATGGCCAGCCGTAGCAAAATGCTTGTTGAAATTCTCGATTATCATAGATTTATCGGTGGTGACAGTGTTTCCTAACCTCAGTGCAGTGGGCAGCTGGGAGGAGGTGCTCTTATTCTCCATGGACTTTACAGTGTCCCAAAACTTTTTGGAGTTAGTGCTACAGGATGCAAATTTCTGTTTTGAAAAAGCTAGCCTTTGCTTTCCTAACTGATTGTGTATATTGGTTCCTGACTTCCCTTAAAAAAGTTGCATATCGCGGGGGCTGTTCGATGCTAATGCAGTACGCCACAGGATGTTTTTGTGCTGATAAAGGGCAGTCAAGTCTGGGGTGAACCAGAGGCTATATCTGTTCTTAGTTCTGCATTTTTTTAATGCAGCATGCTTATTTAAGATGGAGAGGAAAGCACTTTTAAAGAGCAACCAGGCATCCTCTACTGACGGAATGAGGTCAATATCCATCCAGGATACCCGGGCCAGGTCAATTAGAAAGGCCTGCTCACTGAAGTTTTAGGGAGCGTTTGACTGCGGACCCATTACGGACGCAGGCAATGAAGCAGTGATCGCTGAGATCCTGGTTGAAGACAGCGGAGGTGTATTTAGAGGGTAAATTAGTCAGCTTGATATCTATGAGGGTGCCCATGTTTATGGATTTAGGGTTGTACCTGGTAGGTTCCTTGATAATTTGTGTGAGATTGAGGGCATCTAGTTTAGATTGTAGGACGGCAGGGGTGTTAATCATATCCCCGTTTAGGTCACCAAGCAGTACGAATTCTGAGGATAAATGGGGGGCAATCAATTCACATATGGTGTCCAGGGCACAGCTGGGGGCTGAGGGGGGTCTGTAGCAAGCGGCAACAGTGAGAGACATATTTCTGGAAAAGTGGATTTTTAGAAGTAGAATCTCAAACTGTTTGGGCACAGACCTGGATAGTATGATAGAGCTCTGCAGGCTATCTCTATAGTAGATTGCAACTCCGCCTTCTTTGGCAGTTCTATCTAGACGGAAAATGTTGTAGTTGGGGATGGACATTTCTGAATTTTTGGTGGCCTTCCTAAGCCAGGATTCAGACACTGCTAGAACATCAGGGTTGGCGGAGTGTGCTAACGCAGGGAATAACTCAAACTTAGGGAGGAGGCTTCTGATGTTAACATGTAAGAAACCAAGGCTTTTACGGTTACAGAAGTCAACAAATGATAGCGCCTGGGGAGTAGGAGTGATACTGGGGGCTACAGGGCCTGGGTTAACCTCTAAATCACCAGAGGAACAGAGGAGGAATAGAATAAGGATACGGCTAAAGGCTTTAAGAACTGGTCTTCTAGTGCTTTGGGTACAGAGAATAAAAGGGGTAGATTTCCAGGCGTTGTAGAATAGATTCACGGCATTATGTATAGACAAGGATATGGAAGGATATGAGTACAGTGGAGGTAAATCTAAGCGTTGGGTAACGATGAAAGAGATAGCATCACTGGAGGCACCGATTGAGCCGGTCTCCGCATGTATGGGGGGGTGGGACAAAGGAGCTATCTGAGGCAGGTTGAGCGGGACTGGTGGCTCTACAGTGAAATAGTACAATAAGAACTAACCGAAACAGCAATAGGCAAGGCATATTGACATGGGAGAGAGGCATAAAGCGATCACAGGTGTTATTCGAGAGAGCTAAGACAACAGCTGGTAATGGCGATGAAAGTTTGGGCTGAGGCTAAACAGATAAACGGGATGGGGTACCGTATAAAGGAACAGTCCAGCAGGCATCAGCTGTGTAGCTGAGTGATCATAAGGTCCAGTTAACAGCAATAGGTGAGTCCGGGAGCAGTTCGGTGGCTGCTACGACACAGGCGAGCAGGAGGCACGGCTGTTGATTGCGTGTGCTATCAGATGGATCCTCATGGTCATTGCAACGGGAAGCCCGTTGAAACCACATCAGACGATTACGTCGGCAGACCAGTCGTAATGGATCGGCGGGGCTCTGTGTCAACAATAGGAGGTCCCGTCCGGTTGACAGAGAGGTAGATAGCCGGGAGATGGGCCTGGCTCGAGGCTAGCTCAAGGCTAACTGGTGCTTGCTTCAGGACAGTGGTGATTAGCCAACAACAACAGCCATTCAGTTGCAGCTAGCTAGTTGCGATGATCTGGTGTTAAGGTCCAGTGATTCAGTGATTCCGGCAGAAAATCCGATATGCTCTGTGCAGACTGTGCAGACTGGCCGATAATTGTCCAGGCTAGAGCTGGCTGGTAGGTAGTGCAGGCCACGGACAATGGTGAAGACTGCTAACGGTGGCTAATAGCTAGTTAGCTAGTTAGCTGGCTAGTTTCAGCCGGAGGTTCTAGATAAAAAGGTATAACGAAATAATAGAATCCGTTCCACATTGGGTGAGGCGGGTTACAGGAAAGTATATTTAGTTAAAGGATGGAAAGTGAGATTGAGAAATATATACGAAAAAGACAAAAAAACTTTAAAAACAGGCTATTTACATGAGGACACTACAGAATACATGACCGCACTGCTACGCCATCTTGGATTCACAATGTGCTTAATATTAGGAAAGTTGAGAAATAAATATAGTAGGCCTAGCCTATAGAAAGCTGATGGGATCCTCTTCTTTTTAGTAGAGGCCATTACTCTGTTTTCTCCCGCAATTGCATAGCCTATAGAAATGTTGCGCAACATGAGCTCATGGGCTCTCATGAAGTGTTTGATTCGATTTTCGAAGACATTTGCATTGATGTCAGTGATTTGAGGGACAATAGAGTGCTGAGTACAAGGCAGTTAGCACGTTTGGTAGGTTACTAATGACCATCAGCTGCATCAGAGTCTAATTACCATGATTAAACGGTCACATGGAATTTGACTGCCTTCATGACCCGTGACCGCCGGTGTGGCAGTAATACGGTCACCGCAACAGCCCTACCCCTGGGGCCCTTTGGTAAATATACAAATTAATTTTGTTCACGCCTGCCTATAAAAGGAATAAATATATGTTGGTAATGGTTGACAGTTACTCCAAATGGATTGAAGTTTTCCCCACCTCAAGTGATATATGAAGAAGTGTATCGAGTGATATACGAAGAAATTCATTGCTGTTGTTGTTTTGTTTTCTTTGTTTTTGTCTTGCTTCAATACAAATCTCACCAGACTGGGACTGCTGGATGGTTGAGATTTCTCCCTAAGGATTAGCCCTCTGACTCCCTGACCCGGTAACTCTGTGTTGAGATCACCAAGATGATAGGGGAGTATAAACCAATTTGGGGGAAAAAATTGTTTCAACTGTGTGTTGTTATTGTCTTTGAACTTTATCTTAGAAATCTGTATTAAGAATATCGGTAGTAGTAATAATTTGTCATACAGTAAATTATTTGTCTGGATTTCCTGAATCAGAAATGCCCTAAACTAAACTGTTGTTCTGATCTGTCCTCTATCGAGGTTATGGCGAAGGTGACCATAGATGGTATCTAGATACATGGAAGGGATAATTCGGTCGAGAACAGTGTGAACCTCAACCCCTCTAACCGGCTGAAGGGATGGCGACAATTGCGTTCAGTATGGTCCTTCACCACTTCTTCCTGAAACCTGTGTCCGAGCCAGCAACCTGTGCACAGCATCCAGTCTAAGCTATCAACTGCCTTTTCTCTATTGCCTTTTCTCTCAGGAGTGCGACATGAGTCCATGTGGAGTGAGCATGGGGAGAAATCCCGTCCAAACTACTGGTGTACTGGTAGGAAAATGGACAAGACATAATGGACTGTAAAGGACAGTGGTGGCTCAGGTGAGAGAAATCGGGACATTATCAGGGGCCTTCTACTTTGAACATGTGCAATTGGGAGGACGAACTGAAACGCCAGAAGAATGAGTGTCGGGAGGAGGGGGGTGGGCAACCGTGCCCGTAATCAATTTAGGCTTATCAACAACAACAACAAAATGTGGGGTATCAGGTTGATTGTGGAGGTCTGCACACTGCAAAATGTATAGTACTTTAGACTAGAAATGCATTGAGATACTGATCTGTCATTAACATGCCACTCGCGACAAAAGCTCCAGCTGAAATGTCATTGCCAGAATCCATAAATGAAATTGTGTAATGAAGCATATGTGTAACTGTATGAAGCGAAGGTCTTAAGCCATGGTTTTACAAGAAGGATTGTACAACCCAGAATGAAGGGTTTGAAATGATGAAGTGTCTGGTTTTATGTGTTGAACCTTTTGATAGAAGCTATAATCTAATGCTTACCTTAAAATGTAATGATTATTATCACACAAGTGATAAGAGGAAGGAATGTGATGGAAATGTCCATGTTTGTGATTTTCTAATAACCAATTTCTGTGTTCATGCAAGTGACTAATTGAACGAATCCTCACTATCAGTATCTGCAATTTGGCAGTACGCCAGACCCTTGTTTTGAGGACGAAAGATATCTCAGTTTCCTTGTTAGGATGGAACAGTCAGACGTCACCAAGCGCAATAAACCTGGACTATCGGACCACCATCTTATTATGTTTGCAATCACAACAAATAATCTGCTCAGACCCCAACCAAGGATTATCAAAGCCGGTAAATTCTCGGACAACCCAAAGATTCCTAGATGCCCTTCCAGTCTCCCTCCACCTACCCCAGTATCTCGGAGTACAAAAATCAGTTAACCACCTAACTGAGGATCTGTATTAAACCTTGCGTAATACCCTAGATGCAGTCGCACCTCTAAAAACAAAAAACATTTGTCTCAAAAAATTAGTTCCCTTATATACAGAAAATACCCGAGCCCTGAAGTAAGCTTCCAGAAAACTGGAAAGTAACTGGCACTACACCAAACTGGAAGTCCTACATTATTTTTGAGAGATTGGAAACCCTAATTGGTCTAGATATCAGTTTGTCTCTATGGATGGTTTGTCCTCTGACAAATCAATTGTACGTTTCGGTGTACCTCAAGGTTCTGTTTAGGACTACTATTGTTTTCACCATATATTCTACCTCTTGGAAATGTCATTTGGAAACACAATGTCAACTTTCACTGCTATGCGGACAACACACAGCTGTACATTTCGATGAAACATGGTGAAGCCCCAAAATTGCCTGCCCTGGAAGCCTGTGTCTCAGACATAAGGAAGTGGATGGTGGCAAATATTTAACTTTTAAACTCGGACAAAACAGAGATGCTAGTTCTAGGTCCCAAGAAACAAAGAGATCTGCTGTTTGATCTGACAATTAATCTTGATGGTTGTACAGTCGTCTCAAATAAAACTGTGAAGGACCTCGGCGTTACTCTGGACCTTGATCTCTCGTTTAACGAACATATCAAGAATATTTAAAGGGAAGCTTTCTTCCCCATCTTCGTAACGTTGAAAAAATCTGAAACCTTTTGTCCAAAAATTATGCAAAAAAACTAATCCATGCTTTTGTCACTTCTAGATTAGACTACTGCAATGCTCTACTCTCTGGATACCCGGATAAAGCACTGAATAAACTTCAGTTAGTGCTAAATATGGTTGCTAGAATCATGACTAGAACCAAAAGATTTGATCATATTACTCCAGTGCTAGCCTCTGGCTTCCTGTTAAGGATAGGGCTGATTTAAGGTTTTACTGCTAACCTACAAAGTATTACATGGACTTGCTCCTACCTATCTCTCCGATTTGGTCCTGCCGTACATACCTACACGTACGCTACGGTCACAAGACGCAGGCCTCCTTCTTGTCCCTAGAATTTCTAAGCAAACAGCTGGAGGCAGGGCTTTCTCCTATAGAGTTCAATTTTTATGGAATGGTCTGCTTATCCATGTGAGACACGCAGACTCGGTCTCGACCTTTAAGTCTTTACTGATGACTCATCTCTTCAGTAGGTCCTATGATTGAGTGTAGTCTGGCCCAGGCGTGCGAAGGTGAACGGAAAGGCACTGGAGCGACGAACCGCCGTTGCTGTCGCTGCCTGGCCGGCTCCCCTCTCTCCACTGGGATTCTCTGTCTCTGACCCTATTACAGGGGCTGAGTCACTGGCTTACTAGTTTATCTTCCATGCCATCTTTAGGAGGGGTGTGTCACGCCGTGCCAGGCTTTTTTTGGCTATACTCTACTTGATCACTGACGTAATCTTCCTGTCCGGTCCTGCGCCCCCTTGGGCTCGTGCAGTGGAGGAGATCTTCGTAGGCTATACTCAGCTAGGTTTCTTCCTAGGTTCCTGCCTTGCTTCTACATCTGCATTGCTTGCTGTAGGGGTTTTAGGCTGGGTTTCTGTATAAGCACCTTGTGACATCTGCTGATGTAAAAAGGACTTTATGAATACATTTGATTGATTGAATAACAGCACTTACAGTTGAGCGGGGAAGCTCTAGCAGGGCAGAATTTGATGAACTGACTTGGTGGAAAGGTGGCATCCTATGACGGTACCACGTTGAAAGTCAATGAGCTCTTCAGTAAGACCATTCTACTGCCAATCTTTGTCTGTGGAGATTGCATGGCTGTGTGCTCGATTTTATACACCTGTCAGCAACGGGTGTGGCTGAAATAGCTGAATCCACTAATTTGAAGGGGTGTCCACATACTTTTGTATATATAGTGTATATTAGTGTTTTATTTTTCATTAATTTTAAATCCACTATGACATTACAGAGTATTTTGTGTAGCTCGTTGACAGATAATGACAATTATATCCATTTTAATCCCATTTTGTAACAGAACAAAACGTGGAAAAGGTCAAGGGATGTGAATACTTTCTGAAGGCACTCTAGCTTGAATTAGAGGCTAAACACATTGTTCAGTTCAGAAAGGAAATCTGGCGTTGTGACAGATTTGTTTAATGGGTCAGCACCAGGAAGTTTAAACACAACACAATAGTTTTTCACTTTGCCAATAAAATATTATATCTACAATATCTATAGTATACAGTACTAACAACAAGCAACATAATACATTGTTGACACGTGCATATTGATATAACTGACAAGGCTCTATCTGCCAGTGGGTGTATACAGGAAATGGGTGCAGGAAATGGAAGAGAGAGTACAAGAGTTAATGAGGCTTCCTGGCTGGGTTATTCTGTTTTAGGGATGGCACTGAAACAATTCAATTAAATGAGCTGCCAATACGAGTCCTTGGCAGGGTCTTCTACCAGCTAATTCTTCCATTGTTGATGAATTTGATCTAAAATAACTTTGGTCACAGATTCACACATTGCAAGAGATTACAACCCAGAGAGCGTGTTTCCAGCAGACCTGCATATCATAATGCTTGTTCCTATCTCCTTTCTATAATATCTCTGGCAACGGCATCATGCAATACACCCTGGACTAAAGAGGTAGACAAATAGAGAAAATGTGCTAGACCCACAGTAAAATCACACATTTCTCGAGGTAGGAACATCGCAAAAATATGATCAATGGCTCATTTGAGAGAAGACATCCTCCCAAGTTATGACATCAGCCAGTATTGAAATCTGACATGTACGATAGACATTTTCACAATCTAAATATCGTATTCCTTTTAACTTCCAGGGTACTGAGAGTGACTTTTTCACGGTGCTACGTCATACCGGCGGCATTTCTGCCTGATTGAATGCCAATAACTGAGATACACAACTAACTCAATGAAGTCCATGTTCTCTATTAGGGCTGGGAATTGCCAGGGACCTCACAATACGATATTATCACCATATTTAGGTGCTGTTACGATATTTATTTGCGATTCGATACTGTGATTTTATTGTGATTCGACGTTCGAAACATATTGCTCACCATACAGTATGTCTTCTGCAGAGGGACTGTCACACCCTGATCTGTTTCACCTGTCTTTGTGATTGTCTCCACCCGCCTCCAGGTGTCGCCCATCTTCCCCATTATCCCCAGTGTATTTATTCCTGTGTTCTCTGTTTGTCTGTTGCCAGTAAGTTTTATTTTGTCAAGCCTACCAGTTATTTCCCCTTGCACCTGTCTTTCTCAAGTTCCTGTTTTCTAGTTTTCACCTTTCTGCCTGCCCTGAGCCTGCCTGCCATTCTGTACCTTGTCACACCACCCTGGATTATTGAACTCTGCCTGCCCTGACCCTGAGACTGCCTGCCGTTCAATACCTTTCGGACTCTGAACTGAATTACTACTGACCTCTGCCTGCCCTTGACCTGTCGTTTGCCTGCCCCCTGTTTTTGTAATACACTTTTGTTACTTCGACACTGTCTGCATCTGGGTCTTCTCCTGAAACGTGATAGGGACAAGTGAGAGCCATGAGAAAACTAGTTTTGATCAGTAAATGTGCTGAAAACAAACTGGCTCCCTATTTAAAAAGAAAATGGAGAACAAGCTATGAAGGAAAAACACTGGAGTTTTGTTGAAGGTACAGCTAACGAGCGCAAAGATAATGTTGCGATATTGTCAAAAGGATACAATATGTAACTGTATAGGTTTTTTCCCCCATCACTATAATCTAATATGGGGTTCCTTAAAGATTGAGAAAGACAAGCTGAGAACATCTAAGACAAGCTACCATAATGGTATTTATTTAAAGGCCCAGCGATTTTCCTGTGTTTTATAATTTATATTTTTCCACACTGGGATTTGAAAAATACTGTGAAACTGTGATAATAATGATAATGCCCTTTTAGTGTAAGAGCTGTTTGAAAGTCCTTGCAATATTCTTCCTTGAAAAATTGCTCTTTGCTAAGAAGCTATTTTATTTAACTTTTTTTTTTCACAGTCATGTACTTAATTGTTTCCCAGATATGATTTCATATTGAGATAAAAATGGCTGCATTGGTATTTTATTAGAATCCCCATTAGCTTTTGCAAAAGCAGCAGCTACTCTTCCTGGGGTCCACACATAACAAAACATGACATAATACAGAACATTAATAGACAACAACAGCTCAAGACAGAACTACAATATTTTTCTTTTTTACAAAAGGCACACATCGCCTACATATCAATACATGTACACAAACTATCTAGGTCAAATAGGGGAGAGGCGTTGTGCTGTGAGGTGTTGCTTTATCTGTTTTTTGAAACCAGGTTTGCTGTTCACTTGAGCAATATGAGATGGAACGGAGTTCCATGCAATAATGGCTCTATATAATACTGTACGCTGTTTGTGGACAGTGAAAAAAACCCTGGTGGCATGTCTGGTGGGGTTAGTGTGTGTGTCAGAGCTGTGTGTACACTACCAGTTGAAAGTTTGGACACACCTCCTCATTCAAGGATTTTTCTTTACTTTTACATTGTAGAATAATAGTGAAGACATCAAAACTATGAAATAACATTTAGCAGACGCTCTTATCCAGAGCGACTTACAGTTAGTTTATTTTTCATACTGGCCCCCCTTGGGAATCGAACCCACAACCCTGGCGTTGCAAACGCCATGCTCTACCAACTGAGCTACATCCCTGCCGGCCATTCCCTCCCCTACCCTGGGCCAATTGTGCGCCGCCCCATGGGTCTCCCGGTCGCGGCCGGCTACAACAGAGCCTGGATTCGAACCAGGATCTCTAGTGGCACAGCTAGCACTGCGATGCAGTGCCTTAGACCACTGCGCCACTCGGGAGACTAACACATATGGAATCATGTAGTAACCAAAACAAATCAAAATATATTTTATATTTGAGATTCTTCAAATAGCCACCCTTTGCCTTGATGACAACTTTGCACTCTCTTGGCATTCTCTCAACCAGCTTCATGAGGTAGTCACCTGGAATGCATTTCAATGGACATTAGACCAGTGAAAATGTGTCCTTTGGTCTGGAGTCCAAATTTGAGATTTTTGGTTCCAACCGCCGTGTCTTTGTGAGACGCGGTGTGGGTGAATGGATGATCTCCGCATGTGTAGGTCCCACCGTAAAGCATGGAGGAGGAGGTGTTATGGTGTGGGGGTGCTTTGCTGGTGAGACTGTCTGTGATTTATTTAGAATTCAAGGCACACTTAACCAGCATGGCTACCACAGCATTCTGCAGCGATACGCCATCCCATCTGGTTTGGGCTTAGTGGGACTTTCATTTGTTTTTCAACAGGACAATGACCCAACACACCTCTAGGCTGTGTAAGGGCTATTTTACCAAGAAGGCGAGTGATGGAGTGCTGCATCAGATGACCTGGCCTCCACAATCCCCCGACCTCAACCCAATTGAGATGGTTTGGGATGAATCGGACGGCAGAGTGAAGGAAAAGCAGCCAACAAGTGCTCAGCATATGTGGGAACTCCTTCGAGACTGTT